>NC_034199.2:4172476-4502059 GCF_002021735.2 Oncorhynchus kisutch
ATAACAAAACAGACTGGAGTTTACACCTCTGCATTTCACCACCAAAGCCGTTGCATGCTGCTTTGGGGCAAATAAAGCAAGCGCTGCCTTTTGATTTCAAATGGAAAAACAAAACTGGGATTGTGCGAAGGTGTGTTGGCGCTGCGCTCTCACACTTCTCATTGTTCTCTTCTGGAAAACAACATTTTTGATTGTTCAAAGCCTGTTACAGCCACAAGAGTGCCGTCTTTTAACTACAGTTGGAGTTCAACACTGTGAGGGTGCTCCATAGTGTGTGCGCACACGCACACACACACACACACACACACAGACAGACAGACAGACGTGAGAGGAGAGAAACCAAGCCCTTGTTTGTATGGACATTACAGAATGTGATATAATTCAGAATACCTCATCCTAAAATAAGTACAGTGGATTCGGAAAGTATTCAGACACCTTGACTTTTTCCATATTTTGTAACGTTACAGCCTTATTCAAAAATACATTCAATTATTTATTTTTCTCATCAATCTACACACAATACCCCATAAAGACAAAGCGAAAACAGGTTTTTCGAAATATTTCCATTTATCTTTCTTGAGATGTTTATACAACTTGACCTGTGGTAAATTCAATTGACTGGACATGATTTTGAAAGGCACAAACCTGTCTGTATAAGGTCCCACAGTTGACAGTGCATGTCAGAGCAAAAACCATTCAAAGGAATTGCCGTAGAGCTCCGAGGCAGGATTGTGTCGAGGCACAGACTTGGGGAATGATACCAAAACATTTCTGTAGCATTGAAGGTCTCCAAGAACACAGTGGCCTCCATCATTCTTAAATGGAAGAAGTTGGGAATCACCAAGACTCTTCCTCGAGCTGGCCGCCCGGCTAAACTGACCACGAACCCGATGGTCACTCTGACAGAGCTGAAGAGTTCCTCTGAGATGGGAGAACCTCCAGAAGGACAACCATTGGACAACCAGCCAGAAGCCACTCCTCAGTAAAAGGCACATGACAGCCCGCTTGGAGTTTGCCAAAAGGCACCTACTCTCCGACCAGGAGAAACAAGATGCTCTGGACTGATGAAACCAAGAATGAACTTTTTGGCATGAAGGCCAAGTGTCACATCTGGAAGAAACCTGAATGTTATCGAGTGGCCCAGCCAGAGCCCGGACTTGAACCCGATCAAACATCTCTGGAGAGATCTGAAAATAGCTGTGCAGCCACGCACCCCATCCAACCTGACAGATCATGAGAGGATCTGCAGAGAAGAATGGGAGAAACTCCCCAAATACAGGTGTGCTAAGCTTGTAGCATACCCAAGAAGACTCGAGGCTGTAATCGCTTCCAAAGGTGCTTCAACAAAGTACTGAGTAAAGGGTCTGAATAGTTTTGTAAATGTGATCTTTTCATTTTTTTCTTTGTTTAAATTTGCAAGATTTTCTAAAAACCTGTTTTTGCTTTGTCATTATGGGGTATTGTGTGTAGATTGATAAGGGGGGAAAAAACTATGTAATCAATTTTAGAATAAGGCTGTACAAGTCAAGGGGTTGGAATACTTTCCGAATGCATTGCACATTAACGGACTTCACTGAACATTTTGGTATAAAGACTACATTCAATAATGCCTTTATGACCTGGAAAACATCATTCATCAATCCACAAGCAAAACAAGCCAAAGCATCACAGCATGTCTTACATACGGGTATCGTTGTTGATATTTCTCCTTTCACGTTATTGCTCTGGTTCTGTTCAGAACAAGTCATTTCACATGTAACAACCAACCTCCCTTGTGTCTAATTATCAGGCATCTCCATCGCTAACAATAAAAGCGATATTGTGCTTTTCCACTGTGGAAAGTTTACAAAGCAGCCCTGTATCCAAACCGCTCATGTCGGATCCATTTGGCTGACAAATCAGTGACTAGTAAATCCTACTGTATTACATGAAGGAAATCTGAGGCAGAGTAAAGCTCTGGGCTGGACTGTTGGCTGGCCCTGTCCCCAACAAGTCCCTGGGTTACCAGGTGCCTATTTTCAATCACCAGTTGCACAGAGATGTATCCTAATCTGTTGGCTGGCCCTGTCCCCAACAAGTCCCTGCCCACTAGGCACAAACTGCTTGAACCAACATTGTTTCCACATCATTTCAACAAAATAAATAAATGTGATGGAGTTGAATCAACGTGGAAAACTGATTGGATGTGCAAAACATCACCATTGTAAGGGAATTTTGTATTTATTTCAACCAACTTTGAAACTAAATCCAATGGCATGGGGACACATTGAATTCACATTGAAGTCACTTTAGTTGATAACTCAACCACATGTAAATCTTGGGCCTCACTCCCCCTATCTGAGAAATCTATTGCAGCCCTCATCTCTGGGTTGCTCGTTTTTTCAGATCGCTGCCAGCTAGCAACTGGAATGAGCTGCAATAAAAACTCAAACTGGACAGTTTTATCTCAATCTCTTCATTCAAAGACTCAATCATGGACACTCTTACTGATAGCTGTGGCTGCTTCGCGTGATGTATTGTTGTCTCTACCTTCTTGCCCTTTGTGCTGTTGTCTGTGCCCAAATGTGTGTACCATGTTTTGTGATGCTACCATGTCGTGTTGCTGCCATGTCGTGTTGCTACCATGCTGTGTTGTCATGTGTTGCTGCCTTGCTATATCGTTGTCTTAGGTCTTCAGTGTTGTGTTGTCTCTCTTGTCGTGATATGTTTTTTGTCCTGTATTTATTTATTTATTATCCCAATGCCCGTCCCCGTAGGAGGCCTTTTGCCTTTTGGTAGGCTGTCATTGTAAATAAGAATGTGTTCTTAGCTGACTTGCCCACAGTGGTTCTTCCTTTAAAATACCTAAGACAACAATAGAGCAAGGCAGCAACAGATGACAACACAGCATGGTAGCAACACAACATGACAACAATATGGTAGCAACACAACACGGCAGCGACACAACATGGTAGCAGCACAAATTATATGGCACACTATTTAAGTGTCAGCCATGACGCAATTTACCACAATCTGCCACCATCTACCACAAACGGTCGCGGCATAACCTCTAAACTTTTAAAGGAAGAACCACTGTAGTTAAATAAAGGTTAAATAAAACTAGATGTTGAACTAACATCTGTACCCAATGGGTGGTCTCCTATGTGTGTTTGTGTGTGTGTGTTACTTGGCTGGTGACCCTCCTAGAGACTGTAACAGTAGTAGTATTGTGGTTGTGTTGAGCTTCTGATGCTGCTTCTGCACGAACAGAGAGAGAGCAGAGAGAGGGCAGGAGCTAGGACCACCAGATGGCTTGGTTCCTGAGAGAGAAAGAGAGACAGAGAGGGGGTGGGGAGGGGGAGAGAGGGGGGAGGTATATGCTCACCTCTGCAATGTGCAGCACACATCCTTAGCGCAGGGTCTTTGAGGTGCAGGGAAGGGGCAGCCCAAGACACCCACTGGCCTCCGTGTGACTGGTGATGTCATCCCATTGCTCCCATTCATGAATCTGGTTATGCATTGATCGAGAGGGAACAGCCGAAACCAGGCTTAAACCAGTGAATCTGCCGTTATGGGGTGAGAACACTACCGTCTATGCCATAAAGGTCAAGGCCTTCTGCTAAAGGCTGTCATAAAAAGAGAGGCTACAGCTACTTTTTAGTGTTAGCATAGGGAAGGTTAGCATTTAGCCAGTGAATGTTAATCAGCTATTTTGTCAGTCTGAAAGGCAAGTTTTCAGGGCCAAAAGTAAGTACACTGCTCAAAAAAAAGGGAACACTTAAACAACACAATGTAACTCCAAGTCAATCACACTTCTGTGAAATCAAACTGTCTACTTAGGAAGCAACACTGATTGTCAATACATTTCACATGCTGTTGTGCAAATGGAATAGATAACAGGTGGAAATTCTAGGCAATTAGCAAGACACCCCCAATAAATGAGTGGTTCTGCAGGTGGTGACCACAGACCACATCTCAGTTCCTATGCTTCCTGGCTGATGTTTTGGTCACTTTTGAATGCTGGCTGTGCTTTCACTCTAGTGGTAGCATGAGACGGAGTCTACAACACACACAAGTGGCACAGGTAGTGCAGCTCATCCAGGATGGCACATCAATGCGAGCTGTGGCAAGAAGGTTTGCTGTGTCTGTCAGCGTAGTGTCCAGAGCATGGAGGCGCTACCAGGAGACAGGCCAGTACATCAGGAGACGGGGAGGAGGCTGTAGGACGGCAACAACCCAGCAGCAGGACCGCTACCTCCGCCTTTGTGCAAGGAGGAGCAGGAGGAGCACTGCCAGAACCCTGCAAAATGACCTCCAGCAGGCCACAAATGTGCATGTATCTGCTCACACGATCAGAAACAGACTCCATGAGGGTGGTATGAGGGCCCAACGGCCACAGGTGGGGGTTGTGCTTACAGCCCAACACTGTGCAGGACGTTTGGCATTTGCCAGAGAACACCAAGATTGGCAAATTCGCCACTGGTGCCCTGTGCTCTTCACAGATGAAAGCAGGTTCACACTGAGCACATGTGACAGACGTGACAGAGTCTGGAGACGCCGTGGAGAACGTTCTGCTGCAACATCCTCCAGCATGACCGGTTTGGCGTGGGTCAGTCATGGTGTGGGGTGGCATTTCTTTGGGGGGCCGCACAGCCCTCCATGTGCTCGCCAGAAGTACCCTGACTGCCATTAGGTGCCAAGATGAGATCCTCAGACCCCTTGTGAGACCATATGCTGGTGCGGTTGGCCCTGGATTCCTCCTAATGCAAGACAATGCTAGACCTCATGTGGCTGGAGGGTGTCAGCAGTTCCTGCAAGAGGAAGGCATTGATGCTATGGACTGGCCCGCCCGTTCCCCAGACCTGACCTTTTGACTTGTTTTAAGGACATTACATCAAAGTTGGATCAGCCTGTAGTGTGGTTTTCCAATTTAATTTTGAGTGTGATTCCAAATCCAGACCTCCATGGGTTGATAAATTTGATTACCATTGATCATTTTTGTGTGATTTTGTTGTCAGCACATTCAACTATGTAAAGAAAAAAGTATTTAATAAGAATATGTCATTCATTCAGATCTAGGATGTGTTATTTTAGTGTTCCCTTTATTTTTTGGAGCAGTGTATATACAGCTGAAGTCGGTAGTTTACATACACCTTAGCCAAATACATTTAAACTCAGTTTTTCACAATTCCTGACATTTAATCCTCGTAAAAATTCCCTGTCTTAGGTCAGTAAGGATCACCACTTTTTTTAAGAATGTGAAATGTCAGAATAATAATAGAGAGAATGATTTATTTCAGCTTTAATTTATTTCATCACATTCCCAGTGGGCCAGAAGTTTACATACATTCAATTAGTATTTGGTAGCATCGCCTTTAAATTGTTTAACTTGGGTCAAACGTTTTGTGTAGCCTTCCACAAGCTTCCCACAAGTTGAGTGAATTTTGGCCCATTCGTCCTGACAGAGCTGGTGTAACCGAGTCAGGTTTGTAGGCCTCCTTGCTTGCCCACAAATTTTCTAAAGGATTGAGGTCAGGGCCTTGTGATGGCCACTCCAATACCTTGACTTTGTTGTCCTTAAGCCATTTTGCCACACCTGTGGAAGTATGCTTGGGGTCTTTGTCCATTTGGAAGACCCATTTGCAACCAAGCTTTAGCTTCCTGACTGATGTCTTGAGATGTTGCTTTAATATATCCACATAATTTTCCTCCTCATTGTACCATCTATTTTTTTAAATGCACCAGTCCCTCCTGCAGAAAAACATCCCACAACATGATGCTACCACCCTCGTGTTTCACTGTTGGGATGGTGTTCTTCGGCTTGCAAGCCTCCCCCTTTTTTCCTCCAAACATATGGTCATTATAGCCAAACAGTTCTATTTTTGCTTCATCAGATCAGAGGACATTTCTCCAAAAAGTACAATCTTTGTCCCCATGTGCAGTTGTAAACCGTATTCTGGCTTCTTTAAGGAGGTTCTGGAGGAGTGGCTTCTTCCATGCTGAGCGGCCTTTCAGGTTATGTCGATATAAGGCTCGTTTTACTGTGGATATAGATACTTTGAATCTGTTTCCTCCAGCATCTTCACAAGGTCCTTTGCTGTTGTTCTGGGATTGATTTGCACTTTTCGCACCAAAGTACGTTTATCTCTAGGAGACTGAACGCATCTCCTTCCTGAGCGGTATGACAGCTGCGTGGTCCCATGGTGTTTATATTTGCATACAGATGAACGTGGTACCTTCAGGCATTTGGAAATTGCTCCCAATGATGAACCAGACTTGTGGAGGTCTAGAATTATTTTGTGAGGTCTTGGCTGATTTCTTTTGATTTTCCCATGATAGTCAAGCAAAGAGGCACTGAGTTTGAAGGTAGGCGTTGAAATACATCCGCAGGTACACCTCCAATTGATTCAAATGATGTCAATTAGCCTATCAGAAGCTTCTAAAACCATGACATAATTTTCTGGAATTTTCCAAGCTGTCTAAAGGCACAGTCAACTAAGTGTATGTAAACTTCTGGCCCAATGGAATTGTGATATAGTGAATTACATGTGAAATAATCTGTCTGTAAACAATTGTTGGAAAAATTACTGGTGTCATGCACAAAGTAGATGACCTAACCGACTTACCGAAACTATAGTTTGTTAAAACAAGACATTTGTGGAGTGGTTGAAAAATAAGTTTTAATGACTCCAACCTAAGTGTATGTAAACTTCTGACTTCAACTGTATAATATATATATATTTTTACCTTTATTTAACTAGGTTGTTCCCCTAAGGCACTTGTATGTGTCCACCCAAATGCACTCTATTACTCAACAGAAATATAAACGCAGCATGCATCAATTTCAATGATTCATATGATGATAATGATCATATATAATGATAATGATTCATATAATGAAATCAGTCAATTGAAATACATTCATTAGGCCCTAATCTATGGATTTCATATGACTGTGCAAGGGCGTAGCCATGGATAGGCTTGGGGGGGGGGCATAGGCCCATCCACTTGGGAGCCAAGCCCACCAACTGGGGAACCAGGCCCACCCACTGGGGAGCCAGGCCCAGCCAATCAGAATGAGAGTTTTAACCACAAAAGGGTTTTGTTACAGACATAAATACTCTTCAGGTTCATCAGCTGTCCGGGTGGCTGGTCTCAGGTGAAGAAGCCGGATGTGGGGGTCCTGGGCTGGTGTGGTTACATGTGGTTCGGGTTGTGAGGCCGGTTGGACGTACTGCCAAATTCTCTAAAACGACATTGGAGGCGGTTTATGGTAAAGAAATTAACATTAAATTCTATGGCATCAACTCTAGTGGACATTCCTGCAGTCAACATGCCAATTGCATGCTCCCTCAAAACTTGAGACATCTGCGTCATCGTGTTGTGTGCAAATTTTACAGTGGCCTTTTATTGTCCCTAGCACAAGGTGTAATGATCATGCTGTTTAATCAGCTTCTTTAAATGCCACACCTGTCAGGTGGATAGATTTTCTTGGCAAAGGAGAAATGCTCACTAACAGCAATGTAAACAAATGTGTGCACAACATTTCTGGGATCTTTCATTTAATCTCATTGACTTTTTCAACATTTTGTTACGTTACAGCCTTATTCTAAAATGGGTGAAAATGGTTTTTCTCCCTCAATGTACACACAATACCCCATAATGAAAAATCAGAAACTGTTTTTTTTTTGTTGAAATATTTAGAAAATGTATTAAAAATTTAAAACAGAAATATCACATTTACATAAGTATTCTGACCCTTTACTCAGTACTTTGTTGAAGCACTTTTGGCAGTGATTACAGCTTCGAGTCTTCTTGGGTATGATGCTACAAGCTTGGCACACCTGTATTTGCAGATACAGATTGCAGATCCTCTCACGCTCTCTCAGGTTGGATGGGGAATTTCACTGCACAGCTACTTTCAGGTCTCTCCAGAGATGTTCAAGTCCGGGCTCTGGCTGGGCCACCCAAGGACATTCAGAGTCTCATCCCGAAGCCACTCCTGCATTGTGTTGGCTGTGTGCTTAGGGTAATTGTCCTGTTGGAAGGTGAACCTTCACCCCAGTCTGAAGTCCTGAGTGCGCTGGAGCAGGTTTTCATCAAGGATCTCTCTGTACTTTGAAGCGTTCATCTTTCCCTCGATCCTGACTGGTCTACCAGTCCCTGCAGCTGAAAAACATCCCCCACAGCCTGATGCTGCCACCACCATGCTTCACCTTAGGGATGGTGCCAGGTTTCCTCCAGATGTGATGCTTGACATTCAGGCCAAATTGATCAATCTTGGTTTCATCAGATCAGAGGATCTTGGTTCTCATGGTCTGAGAGTCCTTTAGGTGCCTTTTGATAAACTCCAAGCTTGCTGACATGTGCATTTTACTGAGGAGTGGCATCTGTCTGGCCACTCTACCATAAAGGCCTGATTAGTAGAGTGCTGCAGAGATGGTTGTCCTTCTGTAAGGTTCTCCCATCTCAAAAGATAAACTCTGGAGCTCTGTCAGAGTGTCCATCGCGTTCTTGGTCACATCCCTGACCAAAGCCCATCTCCCTCGATTGCTCAGTTTGGCCTTGGCAGCCAGCTCTAGGAAGAGTTTGAGTGGTTCCAAACTTCCATTTAAGAATGATGGAGGCCACGGTGTTGTTGGGGACCTTCAATGCTGCAGACATTTTTTGTTCCTTTACCCAGATCTTTGCCTCGACATAACCCTGTCTCGGGGCTCTACAGACAATTCCTTCGACCTCACGACTTGGGTTTTGCTCTGTCAACTGTGTGATCTTATACAGACTGGTGTGTGCCTTTCCAAATCATGTCCATTCAATTGATTTACCAATCAAGTTGTAGAAACATCTCAAGGATGATCCATGGAAAAAGGATGCACTTGAGCTCAATTTCGAATCTCGTAGCAAAGGGTCTGAATACTTATGTCAATAAGGCATTTCTGTTTTTATTTTTTATCCGTTTGCAAAAATGTCTAAAAACCTGTTTTGGTTTGTCATTATGGGCTAGATTGATGAAGAAAAACAGTAATTTAATTCATTTCAGATTAAAGCTGTAATTTAACAAAATGCACAAAAAGTCAAGGGCTGAATACTTTAGAATGCAATGTAGACTTGAAAATGTACTTTTGAAGTCCAAAGTTAACATACACTTAGGTTGGAGTCATTAAAACTCATTTTTTAACCAATCCACAAGCTGTATGTACAGTTGAAGTCAGAAGTTTACATACACCTAGTTGGAGTCATTAAAACTCATTTTTCAACCACTCCACACATTTCTTGTTAACAAGCTATAGTTTTGGCAGGTCAGTTAGGACACAAGTAATTTTTCCAACAATTGTTTACAGACAGATTATTTCACTTATAATTCACTGTATCACAATTCTATTGAGTCAGAAGTTTACATACACTATGTTCACTGTGCCTTTAATAACCTCTTGAGACTAGGGGGCAGTATTTTCATTTTTGGAAAGTAAACGGGCTATTTCTCAGGACAAGATGCTAGAATATGCAAATAATTGACAGCTTAGGATAGAAAACACTCTAAAGTTTCCAAAACTGTAAAAATATTGTCTGTGAGTATAACAGAACTGATATTGCAGGTGAAAGCCTGAGAAAAATCCAATCAGGGACTCTTATTTTGAAACCTCTGCGTTCCTATGCCTCCCTATTGAAAGGGATATCAACCAGATTCCTTTTTCTATGGCTTCCCTAAATGTGTCTACAGTCACAAGACATAGTTTCAGGCTTTTATTTTGAAAAATGAGCGTGAACGACAACATTGTGTCAGTGGTCAGCTGGGGGCTCTCAGAGTGATTTGTGCGTAATAGACAAAGGCGGCCATTGCTCCTCTCACTCCTACTAAGAAGCCAATTGTCCCGGTTGATATATTATCAAATAGATATTTGAAAAACACCTTGAGGATTGATTATAAAAAACGTTTGCCATGTTTCAGTCGATATTATGGATATAATTTGGAATATTTTTCTGCGTTGTCGTGACCGCAATTTCCGGTGGATTTCTCAACAAAACGTGAAGAACAAACGGAGGTATTTTGGCTATAAAAATTATTTTATGGAACAAAATGAACATTTGCTGTGTAACTGGGAGTCTCGTGAGTGACAACATCCGAAGCTCATCAAAGGTAAACGATTTAATTTGATTGCTTTTCTGATTTTCGTGACCAAGCTGCCTGCACACAAATGCTTGTCTTGCTTTGGCTGTAAAGCATAATTTCAAAATCTGAGATGACAGGGTGATTAACAAAAGGCTGAGCTGTGCTTCACTATATTTCACTTGTGATTTCATGAATATGAATATTTTCTAGTAAGCTGTTTTGTCCGTTGCGTTATGCTAATTGGGGTAGTTGATGACAATTCTCCCGGGAGGGGTAGTTTCAAGAGGTTAAACAGCATGGACAATTCCAGAAAATTATCTCATAGCTTTAGAAGCTTCTGATAGGCTAATTGACATCATTTGAGTCAATTGGAGGTGTACGAATGGATGTATTTCAAGGCCTACCTTCAAACTCAGTGCCTCTTTGCTTGACACCATGGGAATATCAAAAGAAATCAGCCAAGACCTCACAAAATAATTCTAGACCTCCACAAGTCTGGTTCATCATTGTGAGCAATTTCCAAATGCCTGAAGGTACCACGTTCATCTGTATGCAAGTATAAACACCATAGGACCACACAGCTGTCATACCGCTCAGGACGGAGATGCGTTCTGTCTCCTAGAGATGAAAGTACTTTGGTGCGAAAAGTGCAAATCAATCCCAGAACAACAGCAAAGGACCTTGTGAAGATGCTGGAGGAAACAGATTCAAAGTATCTATATCCACAGTAAAACGAGTCCTATATCGACAAAACCTGAAAGGCCGCTCAGCATGGAAGAAGCCACTCCTCCAAAACCTCCATGAAAAATCCAGACTACGGTTTGCAACTGCACATGGAGACAAAAATCGTGCTTTTTGGAGAAATGTCCTCTGATCTGATGAAACAAAAATGGCCATAATGGCCATAATGACCATCATTATGTTTGGAATATGTGGACAACTACAAATACCTAGGTGTACTGGTAGACTGTAGACTGTAAACTCTCCTTCCAGTTAACTCTCCGTTTTGTTACCAAAGCCCCTTATACCAGCCACCACTACAACCTGTATGCTCTAGTCATCTGGCACTCGCTACATATTCGTCGCCAGACCCACTGGCTCCAAGTCATCTATAAGTCTATGCTAGGTAAAGCTCTGCCTTATCTCAGCTCACTGGTCACGATAACAACACCCACCCGTAGCACGCGCTCTAGCAGGCATATCTCACTGGTCACCCCCAAAGCCAACACCTCCTTTGGCCGCCTTTCCTTACAGTTCTCTGCTGCCAGTGACTGGAACGAATTGCAAAAATTGCTGAAGCTGGAGAGTTATATTTACCTCACTAACTTTAAACATCAGCTATCTGAGCAGATAACCAATCACTGCAGCTGTACATAGTCCATCTGTAAATAGCCCACTCAATCTACCTACCTCGTCCCCATATACTAAATGCATGCTATTCAACCGATCACTGCCCGCACCTGCTCGCCCGTCCAGCATCACAACTCTGGACGGCTCTGACTTTGAATACGTGGACATCTACAAATACCTAGGTGTCTGGTTAGACTGTAAACTGTCCTTCCAGACTCACATTAAGCATCACCAATCCAAAATTAAATCTAGAATCGGCTTGTTATATCACAACAAAGCATCCTTCCCTCATGCTGCCAAACATACCCTCATAAAACTGACCATCCTACCGATCCTCGACTTCGGTGATGTCACCTATAAAATAGCCTCCAACACTCTACTCAACAAACTGGATGCAGTCTATCACAGTGCCATCCGTTTAGTCACCTAAGCCCCATACACAACCCACCATTGCGACCTGTACGCTCTCGTTGGTTGGCCCTCGCTTCATACTCGGCGCCAAACCCACTGGCTATAGGTTATCTACAAGTCTCTGCTATGTAAAGCCCGCCTTATCTCAGCTCACTGGTCACCATAGCAGCACGTGCTCCAGCAGATATACAGTATCTCACTGGTCAACCCAAAGCCAATTCCTCCTTTGGTCGCCTTTCCTTCCAGTTCTCTGCTGCCAATGACTGGAACGAACTGCAAAAATCTCTGAAGCTGGAGACTCATATCTCCCTCACTAGCTTTAAGCGCCAGCTGTCAGAGCAGCTCACAGATCACTACACCTGTACATAGCCCATCTATCTACCTACCTCATCCCCATACTCTATTTATTTATTTTTTTATCTTGCTCCTTTGCACCCCAGTATCTCTACTTGCACATTCATCTTCTGCACATCTACCATTCCAGTGTTTAATTGCTATATTGTAATTACTTTGCCACCATGGCCTATTTATTGCCTTAACTCCCCTTTCTTACCTCATTTGCACTCACTGTATATAGACTTCTTGTTTTCTTTTGTTCTACTGTATTATTGACTATGATTTATTTATTCCATGTGTAACTCTGTGTTGTTGTATATGTCGAATTGCTATGCTTTATCTTGGCCAGGTCGCAGTTGCAAATGAGAACTTGTTCTCAACTAGCCTACCTGGTTAATTAACCAGTTGACCCAAGTTAAAAAGTGAAATAAAAAATAAAAAAATAAAATTTGTTTTTATTTACTTTTCTGTTCTTTTTTACACCAGTATCTCTACTTGCACATCATCATCTGCTCATTTATCACTCCAGTGTTAATCTGCTAAACTGTAATTACTTCGCTACTATGGCCTATTTATTGCCTACCTCCTCACACCATTTGCACACACTGTTTATAGACTTTCTTTTTTTTCTATTGTGTTATTGACTGTACGCTTGTTTATTCCATGTGTAACTGTGCTGTTGTTTGTGTCGCACTGCTTTGCTTTATCTTGGCCAAGTCGCAGTTGTAAATGAGAACTTGTTCTCAACTAGCCTACCTGGTTAAATAAAGGTGAAATAGAAAAAATATATATATATATTTTTTTTTAATCAGTAAGGAAGACAAAGTTTGGTCGCAAATAGGTCTTCCAAATGGACAATGACCCCAAACATACTTCCAAAGTTGGAGTGGCCATCACAAATCCCTGACCTCAAAATGTGTGGCCAGAACTGAAAAAGTGTGTATAAGCAAGGAGGCCTACAAACCTGACTCGGTTACACCAGCACTGTCAGGAGGAATGGGCCAAATTCACCCAACTTATTGTGGGAAGCTTGTGGAAGGCTACCTGAAACATTTGACCCAAGTAAAAAAATGTAAAGGCAATACTACCAAATACTAATTGAGTCTATGTAAACTTCTGACCCACTGGGAATGTGATGAAAGAAATAAAAGCTGAAATAAATCATTCTCTCCACTATTATGCTGATATTTCACATCCTTAAAATAAAGTGGTGATCCTAACTGACCTAAGACAGGGAATTGTTACTAGGATTAAATGTCAGGAATTGTGAAACTGAGTTGAAACGTATTTGGCTAAGGTGTATGTCAACTTCCGACTTCAACTGTACATGCTGCATTTATATTTTTGTTCAGTATATATATTCACAGGCGGGGCCCCAAACACAAAAGCATGTGTATGTCTACTCCGCTGGCCCAGTCCCTCTCTCAGGCTGTGCGGGTCTATCAGCCCCCTCACACATTCCCCTCGCCTTACGACACCGTCACACACCTGCCATGTAACGCCCTGTGACAGCTATTCTGAGAATAGAAATATTACGGGGAGGGGGGTGTGGGGAGGTGGGGTTGTTTACCCCTGTCACCATAGTTACTGTGTTAAGGACCATGTTTTGGTTCAGGGTCATTCCAGCTCTTTCGAGGCTGAGAGAGCCCAAGTGTCATAGATAAAAAGACATGTAAAAGTGAGAGTGAGGGAGACACATTACCCAAAGCATTGAGCAGGTGTTCCAGTAATTGTCCTCAGATCAGATGACAACTGTTGCTTTTCATGCCCTGTGAAATAAAAGCCCTGTGTCTTTTGGTGTATTTCACCAATCATCCCCTCCTTAACAATACTACTTCTACAGTTAGACAATCACTGGTGGCACAGTGTCTCTAATGGTTTAATAACTAACAAAAAAACTCAGTCATTTTGGTTCTCCCTCTCCCCCGCTGATGCAGCAGGATCAGGGTCGGAACTTTAAACTTAGACGTTCGTTTGAAGCCTGGCTCTCCTGTGAGAGAACTGACTCGTCTATTATTCAAAACACTCTCCTCTGGTCTGTTGGTGCCACACTGACAGTGACAGGGGGTAAAACCAGCCGTTGTAATTGCATCTGATTGAGCTGTGCCAACTGTCCCGTTTGATATCACCACAGACAGACAACCTTTCACTCAGCTACACGGGTCAAAGGTCAGGCTTCACATACACATATGCATACACGGCCACACACACACATACAGACCAACAACGTCTCATACGTTCGCTTCAAATTCGATGTATAATGGATGAAGGTCTATTTTTGACACATTCATTCTGCGAGATTACAAGGTTAAAACAGAAACAACTCGAAGGTTAACAGGCATTCTTTCCGAGTGGTTAAGGTTAGGCCTGTGGTTTGGGAAAGGATCTGCGAACCAACTGACCTCATAGCATCAAGTATCCTCAAGTATTCTCGCGGCTTTCTAGAGCATTGTGAACTGCTGTAGCACAGTGGTGTGAGCAGTGAGCTTGTTCTTAAAGCATCATGAGTTTGTCTTTAATATTTTCTTTTTGCTGAGGAAGGCATATATCGACGTTCTCAGGATCTTTTCAAAGTCCCGAGTCTATTTCTAGTGATCAGGCTGTACACACGCGAACACACACACACTCACACACACGCACGCGCACAGACACACACACACACAAAAACACACATACTCCATTGAGCATGGCCAGGTGACGTGAGAAATCAGCGTGGACAGTCACTCTAGGGAGGGGTCAGGGGGAGGAAGGATTGGGGGGCAGATGGGGTGTACAAGGTGATAGTGATTGATTGGATAAATCACCAGCAGGTTATTTTAGGTTTTAATCAACCTCCCCTACCACACACACGCCGTGTGAAGAAATAAGGTAAGGCTAGATGTGTTAGCCTCTGTCATTGAGCTCTCTGTTAGAAGCTATGGAGGTTGAACGTATTCAGGTGGCAAAGCCAAAACTGTCACACAATTAAAAAAGAGATCATGTGTTTGTTTATGGTTATGATATTGAAATGTAATCTGTGCCGTACGTGTTGTTAATAGTTAATTTAATTCATACAGAATGCCTTGAAACACAGACACAAACAAGCAATACTTCGACTTGAGAGGCAGGGGCGTGCATATCTTACGTCTGGATAGCTTTATTAGAATTGAAGAGGATTAACACAAGTGTCATCCTTTACTGCATCTTGTCTCTTTAACATCGGACTGGTTGTATTTTTAGATCTACTGGCCGCTTGAAATTCCTCACGGTAACTAAACAGACAGGACTACTGCTCTCAATGACAAATAAACTGGTGTCTGTTTTCACAACAACTCCATACGCAAACTGTCAGACAGACACACACATGCACACTGAGAAGAGAAGAAGTACATCTGTCTATAAATGTCTATTTCTTCTACTTCTCATTTTCAGTAATATCAGTGGTCATTATATGCCAGAGTCAGGGTGGAACGTTTAGATTTGTGACCTATAGCAATATAGACATACGATCTACAGTATATGAACCCAATTCTTTATTGATAGATAGATATATTAGTGAGCACAGTCTGGCTATAGAGACCGGTCGTCACAGACAAACCTGGCTGCCCAGAGAGGACAGGCTGTGCTCACTCTGCTCCAGGGGAGAGGTAGAGATAGAGCTGCATTTCCTATTACACTGTAACAAATACTCAGACCTAAGAGAACATTTCTTTCCCAAAATTATAATTCAATACAAAGAATTTGAAACTATAAAATATGAAGAAAAAATCAAATATTTATTGGGTGAAAAGCCTAAATGTGCAGTTTTGGCAGTCAAATATCTGTCCTCCTGCCACAACCTAAGGGACAGCCAGTGCAAAGTAATGTCGATAATATTTCCCATCTTGTTTGTTTTGTATTTCATACCACATCATGTGTCATGTTGACACTGGTCTACTACCATTGCTTTAATGTATTGTCATTCTCATTAATATTGAATTATATTATTTAAGACCACTAAGAACAGGAGGGTCAGGCAATATGGGACCACCACATTACCATGCCCCTCCACTGTGCCCCATGTGCATCTTGACAGACGAGTACTGTAGAACATGGGCAAAATCAAAGGGCTGAATAAGAGATGAGGAGAGGTGCCCCCCTGACTGCCAACCCTGCCAGGAGTGGGTCTCAGTGGACTGCATAGGGTTGCAGAGGACATTTCCTTAAAAATATAGCATATGGGCACTTCTAAGCCCCCCGTTCTGCTCTATTTCTGCTCATTGTATCTCTCTCTCTCTCTCTCTCTCTCTCTCTCTCTCTCTCTCTCTCTCTCTCTCTCTCTCTCTCTCTCCTTCTCTCTCTCTCTCTCTCTCTCTCTCTCTCTCTCTCTCTCACTACACAGAGAAAGAGAGAGATACTGGGAGGAAATGGAGAAAGAGAGAGATGATGACCTATCTGATTGATAATCGATGGCCTCTCGCTCCCCATGTCTCGTTTTTCTGTTCTAGGGTTCTGTTTTAATGTCGCTCCCTGCTTCGCTGACCTCATTAAAAGATCTTGTTACCCTCAAACAGCTTTTTAATTTAGCCTAATGAATTTTTGCATAATATATCAGATACATAGTAAGCCCTCGGGAACAGGCCTTCCCTTCAAGGTGCCTTTATAGTGAATAGAGCTGAGGTTTGGGAGATTGTTATTGTTTTCTGTTTGTTGTTGTTTTGTGGGGGGGTTTAGAGAATGGGGAGAAAGTACCCCCCGCCCCCTGCTCCTGCACAATCACATACGCACATCCTCCAAACACAAAAACCACCCACCTCCCCCAGCCCCTCACTACCACATACAGACAGTGATATACTGTAAATAGTAAAATGTCATCATTCTATACAGTAATCTAAACACTGCAAATCATGTTGTTAAGTAAAAAAAAAAATTGCTGACAACATTCCAACCAATGAGGGTTTGGGAACTTTATTGCCAATTATCTCTTGTTATCTCTTCTTGCAGATACCTTATAGTCCCAAGCTCTCTAGGACTTGTAAACAAACCTTCAGCAGTCACATAACGTGCAAAACAGAATTCAATCTTTATTTGACAGAAATGTCTTGAGAGATGTGTTCTATTGGTGGGGAGTAAAATGCAGCCTACTGCTTTCACCCACAGTTAAACAAAGTCATGCAGGTAACTCAAATTCAATTTCATGGAAATGTCTTGAAAGATGCCCATACGTTCTATCTGAGCTGGGTGAAGTGTAATCTGTGTAATATGAAGCCAAATCCTCAAGCAGTATTAAGGCACATGCACACACCCACATCCACACACATTTGTTTTACAAACAATTGATTCTCATTCAAAATCCAATCTTCCCTAAACCCTACCCCTAATCGTTAACCTAACCCAATCCTTAACTCCATACCCTAACCGTAAAGCTAACCCCTAAACCTAACCTTAATTTATAACCCTAATTGTAACCCTAAACATAACCCCTAAGCCTAAAATAGTCGGTTTCATTGTGGGGACTGGTGAAATGTATCCACTTGTCAGAATATTCCTTGTTTTACTATCCTTGTGAGGACTTCTACAAACACACACACACACACACACACACACACACACACACACACACACACACACACACACACACACACACACACACACACACACACACACTCACACATCACCGACATGATCGCTGGCTGTCATTAGTGTGTTACCATATTAATTATTTAACCGTGCACATGTAAGGAGTCGTCTAAACACAACAGACTCCACGCCAGGCAAAGCACTTTCATGTGCCGAGCGACGCACTGGCACAGTGGCAGAAATGGGGAAATGGACTCTTGGAATGAATGAATAAGTAAATCGATCAGATTAATAAATAAACAAAACAAACAAAAAACAAGCGGGTGGGAATGACAGCGTAATTTAGCCCTCGGCTTCAATCCCTACAATAGCATTGATGTGTTCTTGTTCTCTATATCTGATAGGACTGTGAAATGGTGGAGGCAATATGTCTGACAATCTCTGTATTCCCAGTCTAGCCTAGCTGTCACTCAAACTGAGCCTTGTTTCCACTGGATCTATTAGAAAAGCTCTTTAGGGGAACTGATGGCTTTCAATGGAGAAGAGTCTATCAGGGCTTTGTATGTGTGTGTTTGTGTGAGAGGGTGTGTGTCTGTGTGCTTGCCTGCATGTGTGCGTGCATGTGTGTGTGCATGTATGTGTTTGTGCATGTATGTGCACGTGTGCATGTGAGTGCGTGTGTGTACAGTATGCATGTCAGAACTCAAGAGTCTTGTAATCACCAGTGAGTGAATGCTCAACAAGGCTATTCCCCACCGCTGAGCATTGTGAAGCCGCGGCAGCCGCTACTTAAGACGACATCACACACAAAGTGGGTAAACACAGTTTGACATGTTTTCAATATGATTACATTAGAACAAGCAGCGTTTGATTGAAAAGCTAATATTCAAGCCATGCAAATCATCAATCACGGGGAAAGGGCCTATTAATTATTCAATAAAACAGTCTAATTCAAGAATCAATGTTGGGGAGCGGCGGAGCAAGGGATGAGGGGGCTCCCAGCAGAGAACGTGTGCGGGTAATATAAAGGAATAGGGAATTACCCCTTCTCTCTGAGCTGTGCCTCGCCTCGTCCCGAGCTGTCAAAAACAACTGGCGCTCCATCGTTTCATCTTGCCAAGTTTAAAAGATGACTTTGGAAACACTTCATTTTCCTTCGCCAAACTCGTTAGCTCTTTGTTGCTCATTAGTTCATGGTTTTTTCCCCATCTCTCTGTCTCTGTTACCCCTTTTCTCTGTGTCTCTGTGTCTCTCTCCTCCCTTTTGACCCCTATTTTCCTCCCCTCTTTTTCTTAGAAGTCGTAGTTATGGCTTTAACGGCCGCCTCGCTCTTACGCCGGTTTGAAGTTTGGAATTGTGCACTCTGATCTTCAGCAATTACCAACTGGGCCAAATCTCTTCCTTGGGAATTCATTATTTACGTTCAATTAAACAAATTCATCAATGGACTCGGCAGCCCAGTACAGTATGTGGTCTCTCTCTGCCATAACGAAGCCGGAGAATGGAGACACGACATTGGCTCTCTCAATCAGACATAATACAAAGACTCCGACTGTTTGCCTGTACCAGGCCAGCCAGTCATAGTTCCACCTTACACGTCTCCATTATACTTAGGGAACTTTACATGTCCGAAACCAGCTTCAAAACTCATTCATATCCATTATGAATGAGTCTAGGTCAGCGTTCAAAGTTTTGAGCCCCATGTACAGTACATTCATTTGGAACTAAGTGACAGTGAGCTCGTTGTCTCTTGAGTCAATCCTAGCACAGACCTGAAGTATGAAAGTGATAGAGTTAAGATGGTGTGTTGAAGCTCCTGCTGCCAATGCTTCATGGTGTTTCCACTGATGAAACTCTGTTTGGCCTGATCTCTAAGGGGTAGTTTCAATCCGTAGTGCTGAAGATCAATTTAAACTTAAAAGCAATGCTTCCACGATTGCGGAGACGGCATTCACGGTAAACGCAGCATACAGCATGTCGGCTCAATCGGAAATTACCTTTACATTTCAATCGCACTATAACGAGCGTCGTCCTTGCAGTGGATTGAATCCAGGCCTAAGTGTTTCAACCACCTTAACCACAGTTATCTGATAACAACAACTGTGGTTCAATAAAGAGATTGTTTGGTCCTTTTGTATACTTTTTAGCCAGTAATTCTGAAAGTAGCTCTCACGAGGCAAAAAATGGTGTCTTATATGTGCAGACGTACCTCACGTCATTGCTCTCTCTCTTGCTCACTCTGCTGTGTGTGCATCTTACTAGCTGTCACTCAAAGGGTGAGGGGCTTAAGCTTATTGACTGGAACTAGAATTGTTAGGGGGCTGGCCCACGTGGGGTAAAATGTAGGGAAAAAGGCAGAGCATAGCTTCCAGGAAAACAATCGCTTTCAAACTAGGGACTTTGTGTCTAATTGAGGTAAAACAGTAATTCTGCTCATAGATTATGCATATATGAACTACACATTGACACATTGACACATCCCGCTCAGCTCAGGTTTAAAAAATACTTAGTAGACGCCAATATTCCGGAGCATGTCTTTAGGGATACAGTCAATAACTAGGAGAGAGAGAGAGATTTTTCTGCATCCACACTAGCAGCTGTAAACCTGGGGAGAGATTGACAAAATCCTCACATTCACTTTGTCAGATTCACAGTCCCCTGATAACCACCAGAGAAATAAACAAAGGGATGTCCCTGGCTTCACCTCATGAAAGTTATTTATTTTTTATTTTTAAGGAGCGTTCGATATTGTGTTGACAGTGAACACTCTTCCTGTCATTCTGTGGATGCAGGTAATGCTTGTCAACATAGACATTGTGAAGACATAGGACAGGTCAGACAGGTGAAAGAGAGATGACCAGACAAATATAGAGGGCCTTGAGAGAACCACGCAAGGAAGAGAAAAACAAGAGTGAAAGAGCTGCCTTCTTCGTTAACTGCCAGGGTCAGAGAGGGAGAGAGAAAGAGAGAGATTGAGAGAGAGACAGTGCCCATAACTGAGTGTACTATCTAACGAGAGGGAGACAGCAAGCAAGGCCAATAGATCACTGAGAACCAGATCACTGTGTGTGTGTGCGTGAGTCCCAACATAGTGGTGTGAACTGTAACACCTTTCCCTGTAAATTTACAGCATTATAATGGCACCAGCATAATACTGTAATTTTGCTTTAGAGCAGAGATGCTGTAATATATTTTAGAGTACTATTTTCCTTACTGTAAAACGTATTACAGCATACAGATTTACAGCAGGGATGCTAAAAACAAATGCAGAAAATCAGTTTTGGCTAGCAATACAGAGGGTACAGCGTACCTACCCAGCAGGGTACCTAGCAGCTGCTGAAAATATTATTCCACTTCACCACAGTTTCAAGAAGATATTTATTTAAACAGTCTGAGCTTCATGTGTCTCACCCAACAGCATGAGTTCGGCACCTGAAACGGATAATTTGAATCTACAGTAGGATTAAGATATTGCTGTAAATAAATACAGTATGTTAGAGTACCTTTTACAGGAGGCTTCCAATTACAGTTAATAACAGTATTTTCCTGCATTTTACCCATCTACAGTGTTTTGCCGTTAAAATGACAGAAAAGTCTTACAGTCTGTCCACAAACTTCAGGGTTTCAGAGAGTGAGATGTGCACGTGTGTATACTAATTCAGGGTTTCAGAGAGTGAGATGTGCACGTGTGTATACTAATTCAGGGTTTCAGAGGGACAGTGAAATGAAAGTGTGTGTGTGTGTGAGTGTGAGGAGAGTCCAAAGACTATATCCATTAATATGAGGGTATTACACACACACACACACACACACACACACACACACACACACACACACACACACACACACACACACACACACACACACACACACACACACACACACACACACACACACACACACACACACACATCACATCACATGCTAGCATGCACATACATACACAAGCACGCACACACACAAGCACGCACACACACAGAGGATCCTGCAACACAACACCAAGGGCCCTCTATCTGCATGTTAAACAATACTCTGACTGTCAACAATCAGACATAAATTAGCAGCCGCGGCCTCCACTGTATTTATTCTTATAATTACCTCCCAGGAGGGCTCCATGAGCAGGCTCCACACACAGCATGACACGACACACACTCAGCACACAGGCCGCGTTGCCTTACAGTGTACGTGGATCCATGCATGTCTGTGTGTGTGTGTTTGTATGTGTGCCCCTTACATGTGTGAGCTGTGCCATACAGACACCCCATCGAGTATAAGTGTGTGTGTAAGTGAACCCATCTGAAAATGTATTATTTCTATTTCTGTTGCAGGTGAATTACGGATTATTAAACCTGAAAATGGTGGTTTTACAGAAGAGGGTACATAAAATAATGTGATATAGTATTGATGGATAGATGGACTGATGGATTGATAGATGGAAGGAGAGCAAGAGAGTGAGAGATACATAGACAGAGCTATAGAGAGAACAGAGACAGAGAGAACAAAGAGAGAGAGAGAGAGAGAGAGAGACAGAGAGATGAGATAGAAACAAGAGAGAGTGAAGACAGGGAGAGGAGGGACAGAAAGAGGGAGGAGACAAAGAATGGAGAGACATAAAATTGAGAGACATAGATACATGGACATGCAAGCAATGACAGCCACGAGAAATCTCATCTACATTTTTGACAATGGGGGAAATATCTGAAGAGCGAAGAACAGAGGGAGGAATTTAACCGCTTTCATCTTGTCATAATTATCTCCAAGAAGAGACATGAAAGGGAAATTTTTTGTTTTTTTTGTTTATAAATTAGAGAACAAGGACATTTTCGGTGACAACTTTGATGGCGTTCTTCATCTGTACATCGCAGAAGAGTCCCGGGCTAATGATCTCGTCTTTTCTTTAAGCTCTGCTTCTGATAAAGAAAAAAGCCCTGCGATAAAAACAACACTAAATACAATTTAACAAATGAACGAGGAGCAGAAACGTCACTTTTTTTAAACGAAACATGATTATCCAAATGTGTAGCTACAATTATGCTCATCGTAGAATTCAATTGAATTCCAAGCCCTACGCATCATCTCCATCTAACAGCTACAACTAAAACTACCCTTATCCAGCAATATACACTAAGTGTACTAAACATTAGGAACGGATCTTTCTATAACATAGACTGAACAGGTGAATCCAGGTGAAAGCTATGATCCCTTATTGAGGTCAATTGTTAAATCCACTTCAATCAGTATAGATGAAGGGGAGGAGAAAGGTTAAATAAGGATTTTGAAGCTTTGAGACATGGATTGTGTATGTGTGCCATTCAGAGGGTGAATGGGCAAGACAAATGATTTAAGTGCCTTTGAACAGGTTATGGTAATAGGTGCCAGGCACACCGCTTTGAGTGTATCAAGAACTGCAATGCTGCAGGGTTTTTTACGCTCAGCAGTTTCCTGTGTGTGTCAAGAATGGTCTAACACCCAAAGGACATCCAGCCAATTTGACACAACTGTAGGAAGCTTTGGAGTCAACATGGGCCCTGTGGAATGCTTTTGACACCTTGTAGACTCCATGCCCTGACAAATTGAGGCTGTTCTGGGGGCAAAAGGGGGTGCAACTTGATAAGAAAGTGTACTAATAAGAAAGTGTACCAGTTGTTAAGAAAGTGTACCAGTTGATCCTGCGCTTTTATTTTTGTGATTTAGACCTTAAAGGCCAATTTTTTATTTATTTTTATCATCAACGTAGTCTTGACCTCCATCGACTGATCAACAAATGGAACAAATGAAAAATGAAAACAAAGCCAGCATCGATCAATATTTTCCTCTGAGAAGGCCCAGAACACTCTCTGTATCCATCAATATCAAAGATTTTGACAGTAAATGAACCACAGGAAGTGAGCCACAAACTCAAAGTAATGTCTTGCCATTTGCTCCTGAGCAGAGCAGAGCAGGCAGCAGCCCAGCCAAGACTAGCCTGCCTGTGATTGGCTGTTCAAGGTAACCCTCTGGTAGTGTGGATGAGATGTGGTAAGGGTCCAGAAGTTGGGAATGGTTACAGCTATAGCCTTATAATATCTCTATCGGCGGGGTGACAGAAGATAATTTAATGCATCTATAACAGACCTACATTCAAATACTATTTGTTTTCTTCAAACGTTGCATGTTTGATTAAGTCTGTCTCAAATGCCAGATGGGCGGGGTTTGCACTTTTGTGTCTATTCCCTTGGTTTCATTATGCCAGGCAAGTTCAATCAAACACAGCTGAAGTATTAGAAAAATATGTATATACACTTGAACCCAGGTTTGATCCATTATGCATTACACACAGGTGGTGCATAGAAAGGCTTACTGCCATTTCTGTAATAGACCAGGACCAGTCCAGTCAAGCATGCCTCTGAGTCTGATGGTCTCCCCCATCAACCACGGCTGTGAATGAAGCCTGGAGCTCACTGAGGCCTAGTTAAACTGTTTATAAAAACTACCATCTATCATCCTACACACACACACACACACACACACCCTCCACCCTCCATTTCTAATTGGTTTCCGGTTCCTGCGTACTAAATTTAATGTGTCCTTTCTCCTGCAGCTGAAGCGTTGCAAATGCTGCAATCAGTGGTCCAGGGCCCGGCCTAATGTGGCCAGAGAGAATATGAGGCCCAGCCAAAACATGCACATGGCATTCCACACACTATTAATGTTCATTAAAAGTTGAAGGAGGGAGAAGGGCAAGGTTGCCTTGTGCTGAAGCATTCCTGGGGCCTGTTAAGTCAGGCAAAGCCTGGTTGAGGTTTAAAGCCAGACCAGACTTCTGTCTTCACAAAGTCATGGACTCCACTATCACGACAGCAGCAGCCACAGCTGATCCACGTAGCATGGGACTGTGAAAGAAAGCTCTGAAAATGTTTTGTTTTGCACTGATATTTCCTTTTCCAGCCTGTCAAGTAATAATAGTAGCTGTCTTCTTTTCATAATCACATAATAGCACTGGAATGATGCTTTATAAACAAATAATAAACTAATACAAATACTCCAGGCAAAACGTATTCTATTTGTGATGAAAATATTGAGGTCTTCACTAACGTAACTTTTAGATTCATTTGACCCTAACACGGCCTTAGAGAAACAGCGGGAAAAACCTTTAAGGGTATAACCTACATTAAATGCAAAGGAAACATATGAGAGGTTGAGTGTAGGGAACTACAGCCAATTCCCACTGTGGTGGCTTGCATGGCCATGAAACTGGCATTGGCTTTGGTGACACTAAGTGGTGTTTGACACTAAGAGAGGCCTGGTGTTCTGGTGTCAGTGAGAACACATGAGAGAGCACCAGACCAAACCATATGTTCTACACACAGTCATTAGGCAGCCTGACCACCACTCATCAATCACAGCCTAGTTAGAGAAAGAGGGGAGAATGAGGCCAAGAGAGGGAGACGGCGGGAGATGGGAAAGAGAGAGGGGAAAAAGGAGGGAGAAAGGGAAGAATGAAGGAGATAATTTGAGAGAGAGACACAAGCTACAGTACACGTTGGTTTACAGATCACAACATACAGAAAACAACTCCATTTACTACAAGAGTCCCCTCCCCAAAAAACCTCTGTTTTCTTAATTTTCCTTTTTGCAAGTGGCTGAATCTATCTCACAGGAGAAATCATCCGAGCGAGGGAAACAGCACCCCTCTGTCTCGGTATGTGTAGCCCATGTATCTGATGTTGTCTGGCTAAAAAGAGTATAACATGTTGCAGCGGTAGCATTTGATTGTTTGATGCCGGTAAGCATTTGGCATTGATAGTTTTATAAATAAAATAATTAGCCAATCAGCATTGGAATGAGGTCAACTCTGGGTGGTCTTGGCGCAGCAAAACGTGACAGGCAAGTTTGGATTTGGCATTACACCAATCAAATCACATTAAAAGCAAAAGCAAAACGTAATGGTCTGTTGGTGACATGTTGTTGTCCTGCAGTAGCTCGCTGGCTAAATCAGCCCTTTCCTAAACAATGGATTGAGATGGGGATTTAGACTTGTGGTTTTTACTTAATTATCCAT
This sequence comes from Oncorhynchus kisutch, assembly GCF_002021735.2. Classification (NCBI taxonomy): domain Eukaryota; kingdom Metazoa; phylum Chordata; class Actinopteri; order Salmoniformes; family Salmonidae; genus Oncorhynchus; species Oncorhynchus kisutch. Next base: position 4,198,243 of record NC_034199.2, read on the forward strand.
ACAGGCCAATTATGATAACGGTGATTCTGATTTAAACATGAATTCATACATTGAATTCACTGGCCTGAGACGATTGAAGTTCAATATGTAAACCTAGAGGTAAAACTAACTAGCTAACATAGCTGGTTCATTGTTGCCTATGGGAGGAAGATAGGCTAGCAAGCATTCTAGCCAGGTAGCCTAGTCTAGGACAAAACAAACTAAAAGTGTGTAGTCTACTACTTTATGACAGTCATAGTACGTTTTTCCAACATGAAAGAGAGGAGGATGGCATTGGCGTTCAAGTAATAAGTAGGGTGAGTCAATAACATGTTATTTTAAACTTGCACACGGACATGCTCGCACAAACACACAAACAGACAGAAATCGGTACCATTGACAGCCACATGATATTTAGCAACGTTGATTCTCCGTTGTTTTGAACAAGTCGTAGTTGATTAAACCATTGAAAACATTAACTTGCCTGACCATGTTACATGCAATATGTGACCTGTTTCAGAAAACTAGGCATATGTCGCTGGATACTACTTCACAGGAGAGGTAGTTTTAACGTAAACATTAAAAAAAAATCTAAATGCCTTCTGGAACATGTGATCTTTCATGTGCCATAATAACAAACTCCTATGCCATCTGTAAATACAAATAACATTGTTAAATTACGAGCATTGTTGGTTAAGCCACAGAAAAAGCGTGCAACCTTCCCACTAGCCATGATTGGCTGAGATAATGAGTGGGCTGGACATACCAAGATATGAGTTTGGATTGGTCTGCCATATAGCACGCTTCTGTCCATTTGACCTGGTCAGTATGTCTAGGTAATCCTGTCTAACGCAACTTTACATTTTTTTCTATATTTTTTGTGTATTGAAACGGCATAAGCGTTGCTCTCCACTTTCTGGGGGACAGAGTTTTGAAATCAGTGGAATTTGAGTATGATAGCTAAGGAGATGGAGAAAACATCTGTTTCCGGATTACATCTACAAACTAAGGGCAACCATGGCATCCGACAGGAGACGCGTCCATCCATGAATGATGTATACGGGTAAGATAGTCTAGCTAGCTACCTTTTCAGATATTACACATTTCTAATTTTGACAGAGCCATTTGCTTGGCTAGCTATAGCCTAATGTCAGCTAGCTAACATTGAACCTGGTTGGTTAGCTACCTAAAGATTCATGCAGGGTAGTAACATCATGAGTTGTGATTGTGGTTCATTGTTTACCTAGCTAGCTAGCGTTAGCTGGCTGGCTGGCTCGCTAGCTAGCTAATGTGACGTGTATGACCTTATTATTCGTATCTCAGAGCCATTTACTTAGCTAGCTATAGCCTTATGTTAGTGTAACAGGTGTAAAACATACTTTATGTATTTCACCGAAAATCCCTCATTTATTATTGTAAGGTTATTTTGAGATGTATTACACTACTTTCAAGAGCAAACTATTTTATTGTATTTATTTTCAAAATTGTTTTAATGCTGTGATGTCATCAACAGGAGCCATGCTTTTACTCCTCAGTTTGCTCAAAGTGTGATGAGGAGAAGTATATGTTTATGTATGCTCCGGTCTTTTGAATGCACATGTTCGCAAATATTCACAATTACAAAAAATGTTTGTTTTTTTGATATCGTCATTGATTTAGTGTTGCACTACTGTTTGTGGGAATATTATTAGTGTGAATAGGGATAATATTCGAGTGCAACTTTGATTGCAACTTTGCAAGGCTAGCCCAGCTACAGTTACCTTTGTTGCGGAAGAGGGTCTCTCAGGTGCAGACAACGTGAGTTTTCTAACGATTTTCTCACGGGCATTCTGCACTCTTTTGGCTTTTATCAGGCAAGTATACTTGTGTATGGGAGTCCAGATGGCGGCATCAACCTTTGCCTTGTATTTGTGTCCATTCCATGCAGGTATGTTGTGAAATGTGACAATTTTGTATTTCATGTTTAATTTGCCCAGTTAGCCGTCGTTCATTATGTTACCTGTCCGGTCATGTCAAAAATGGCATTGCTGCCTCATTAGTATACCTCTGGTAGCACTCATTAGGAAAATATTGGTGTACAATATTTATAAAATGAAATGTGAGTCTTTTGAAAATATGAACATGTACATTTTGCACAATGCATTTTTTGTAGATGGGAGTTTGCCCAGAGCGTGATGAGGAGAGGCAAATATACTTGTGTATGGGAGTCCAGACGGCAGTATTAACCTTTGCCTTGTATTTCTATCCATTCCATACAGTCATTAAAAGCGAGACAACAATGCAGAATTGTGTCCAGTGGCTTGTCTTCCTCCTACACCTCACCAGAACACAAAGCAGAAAGGTACCGGTACAGTGTCGGTTACAATAGCTAGCTAACATTGAACCTGGTTGGTTAGCTACCTGCAGATTCATGCAGGGGAGTAATGTCATGAGTTATGATTATGGTTCATTGTTCACCTAGGTAGTTAGCTAACATTACCTGGCTGGCTCACTTGCTAACGTTACGTGCATGACATTATTATTCGTATATCAAAGCCATTTGCTTAGCTAGCTACAGCCTAATGTTAGCTAGCTAACATTGAACCTGATTGGTTATCTATCTGTAGATTCATACACGGTAGTAACGCTATGAGTTGGGATTATGGTTCATCGTTTACCTAACAAAAGACTCCACTATGCAAGTAACCATTTCGGTTGCGATAGGTAAATTCAGTCTGGCTATCTACTCTCGTCTGAGTGTGACAAAGTGCAGAATAACTGATGAATTGAAGAGCACTCAACACCCGTTGAATATGGCCAGTGTCATAAAAAATTGGCAAAAAAAGCACAATTAAATTGTTTACAGCAGCACAGTTACAGTCACTAACGCTCTGGATAACATGAAAACAGCCTAACCAGCTCTGCTAGGGCAAGTTAAATGGTCAGAGTGGGGTGTTCTCGCATTATGTGTGTGGAGGTAGCTAGCATGCTAGCCAATGTTAGCCAGTTAGCTTGGGTGCATGACTGCTGTTGTGAGGTCAAAACATTCGGATCAATCCTACTCGTCGGCCAGAGCCCTGAACGCTCTGAGAGCTAAAAAGTTTTGAATTTACGAACGGACAGTCTGACAGCACAGTTGCAGTCACCAATGCTCTGGATAACATTAGAGCCTAACCAGCTCTGCTAGGGTGAGTGTGTTCAGTGAGCTGTTCTGTCATTTGCGTCTAGAAGTAGCTAACACGTTAGCTTGGGTGCTTGACTGCTGAAGTTAGTACAGAACTCTCAGATCAAACCTTAAAGAGATGGGTGGGGCTAAAGCTTAAGGGTGTAAACAATGCTGAATGAGTGAAAGCAGAGCTTTCCAATAGTAGTACCAAAACTGTAGTGTATGATACACCATTTTGTAGCTATGAGTCTCTACTTTTATCCAATGTAAAAAACAAAATGTCATATTTTGCTAGATATGACTGATTTGATCCATTGGGTCACATATTTGCTTTGTGGACTTCTTGAGTTTTGTGATGAAACAAACATACATTACCATTCAAAAGTTTGGGGCCATTTAGAAATGTCCTTGTTTTTGAAAGAAAAAAAATAATAATTTGTCTAATAAATAACATCAAATTGATCAGAAATACAGTGTGTACATTGTTAATGTGTCACATCTTCTCCTGCTCCTCCCTTCCCGCATGCAATGTCACCAAAGTACTAACCACCAGTCCTGGGATTCATCATTACGCACACCTGGCACTCATCATAACGTGCACCTGTGAATCATTATGATTCACACCTGGACTCCATTACCTTCATAGTTCCAGCCCCTTTAAATGTCACTCTCCCATGTTCACTCACCAGTTGGTATTGTTCTTGCGTATCGGCGTACTGCCTTATGTTATTGTCCTGTTCTTGGTTTTGTTCTTTAATTAAAATGTTTCATCTACTTCTGACTCACCACCCCATCATTACAGAATACCAACTCAAAATATGGAAGCAGCAGGACAACCGGACATCTCCCAGATAATCAATGAACAATGTGACCTTCTTCATCAACACCATGATCAGCTGGCTCAACTGGGGACGGCCATGGAAGATGTTCTCCGCAGTCTACAACATCTCAACAGCGGAGGATATTCTAGACCGAACGAGTCAGCACACCAGCCCATTCAGCAACCCGCTCAGATCAGCGATGTCCGTCTATCCCTCCCAGAGAAATATGTCAGGACACCATTCAAATGCCGTGACTTCCTCCTTCAGTGCTCCCTCTATTTTGCACATCAGATGGGAGGTCCCACAACCGAGAGGTCTAAGGTTGCCACGGTTATTTCTCTGCTGGCTGGGAAGGCATTGGAATGGGCTACTGCCGTCTGGGAGAGAGGAGAGGAGGAGCTTGAGTCTTATGAGGGGTTCAAGGCTCTGCTTAAATTTATTTTCGATCATCCTGCAGATGGCAGAGGGGGAGGTGAGAGTCTGCTTCAGCTCCAGCAGGGGAACCAGATGGCTGCTGAGTATGCGCTTACCTTCCGGACAGTAGCTGCTTCTAGTGGATGGAATGAGCTGGAGCTCAGCATGTTATTTAGACGAGGTCTGCGCAAGGTCTGCCTGCAAAGATGACAACCTCACCCTGGACGCACTCATTGCGATGGACATCCGTCTGGATTAACCTCCCCCGGGAGTGTCGGCATCTCCATCGCTTCTCTCCCTCCTTCGGTAAGTGTTCGGGATCAGAGACTGAACCCATGGAGGTAGAGGTCACACGATTTCCCGTGGCGGAACGACACAGATGGATACAGCTGGGGCTCTGTCTGTACTGTGGCCAGGGAGGGCACAAGCGCCAGCAGTGTCCGTTACTTCAGAATCCGGGATCCGCTAGAGCAGAGGGACGGTCACGTGATGTTACATCCCCTGGACCAGGAGTGAGTATTCCATCCACTGCTCTTCCTGTTAGACTCTTTTTAGTACCCGTCACTCTGGCTGACTGTCCCTCGTGCCCTGTGTCTACAGCTTTAGTGGATTCCGGCGCCACAGGGAACTTTATGGATCAGACCCTCTCTCAATATTACTATCTACCCCTCCCCTCTCCTTTTCAGGTTCAAGGTCTCGACTGTCGGCCTTTAGGATTCGGAACCATCACACACATCACCAAACCACTCACCCTCACCGTGGAGCCCAATCACCAGGAAAACATCACCTTCATCACCAGTGCACCAATTCACAAGATCATCCTCGGCATACCTTGGCTTCAGCACCATAATCCTACCATCTCATGGTCACATCACTTACGTTTGAGCAGTCCTGGAACACCTCTTGTTCGTCAAGGCGGAGAAGTGCCAAATCCACCAAAGGGCTGTCTCGTTCTTGGGCTACCAAATCAGCCCGCAGGGAGTGAGGATGGAGGACAAGAAGGTAGATGCGGTAAGGTCATGGCCCATCCTAACCACCATCAAGAGGTTACAATGGTTTTTGGGGCTTGCCAACTTTTACCGCCACTTCATCAGGAACTTCAGCGCCATCACCACCCCTCTCACCTCCCTCCTCAAGGTTGGGCCGCGTAGGTTAGTTTGGTCTCCAGCAGCTGACGAGGCCTTTCGTCTCCTCAAGGAGTGTTTCACCTCCACCCCCTTGCTAAAACACCCAGATCCCACACTACCTTTTGTGGTTGAGGTAGACGCATCGGAGGTGGGTGTGGAGGCTATTTTGTAGGGGGACCCACTAAAATTGTATTCTTGTGCTTTCCTCAAGAAACTGTCCACCACAGAGAGGAATTACGACGTCGGCTATGGGGAGCTCTTGGCAGTGAAGTTAATTAGGGTAGTGGAGACACTGGTTGGAGGGTGCCAAGGAACCATTCATCATCCTCACCGACCATCAGAACCTTGAGTACATACAGTGCCTTGCGAAAGTATTCAGCCCCCTTGAACTTTGCGACCTTTGCCACATTTCAGGCTTCAAACATAAAGATATGAAACTGTATTTCTTTGTGAAGAATCAACAACAAGTGGGACACAATCATGAAGTGGAATGACATTTATTGGATATTTCAAACTTTTTTAACAAATCAAAAACTGAAAAATTGGGCGTGCTAAATTATTCAGCCCCCTTAAGTTAATACTTTGTAGCGCCACATTTTGCTACGATTACAGCTGTAAGTCGCTTGGGGTATGTCTCTATCAGTTTTGCACATCGAGAGACTGACATTTTTTCCCATTCCTCCTTGCAAAACAGCTCGAGCTCAGTGAGGTTGGATGGAGAGCATTTGTGAACAGCAGTTTTCAGTTCTTTCCACAGATTCTCGATTGGATTCAGGTCTGGACTTTGACCTGGCCATTCTAACACCTGGATATGTTTATTTTTGAACCATTCCATTGTAGATTTTGCTTTATGTTTTGGATCATTGTCTTGTTGGAAGACAAATCTCCGTCCCAGTCTCAGGTCTTTTGCAGACTCCATCAGGTTTTCTTCCAGAATGGTCCTGTATTTGGCTCCATCCATCTTCCCATCAATTTTAACCATCTTCCCTGTCCCTGCTGAAGAAAAGCAGGCCCAAACCATGACGCTGCCACCACCATGTTTGACAGTGGGGATGTTGTGTTCAGGGTGATGAGCTGTGTTGCTTTTACACCAAACATAACATTTGCATTGTTGCCAAAAAGTTCAATTTTGGTTTCATCTGACCAGAGCACCTTCTTCCACATGTTTGGTGTGTCTCCCAGGTGGCTTGTGGTAAACTTTAAACAACACTTTTTATGGATATCTTTAAGAAATGGCTTTCTTCTTGCCACTCTTCCATAAAGGCCAGATTTGCGCAATATACGACTGATTGTTGTCCTATGGACAGAGTCTCCCACCTCAGCTGTAGATCTCTGCAGTTCATCCAGAGTGATCATGGGCCTCTTGGCTGCATCTCTGATCAGTCTTCTCCTTGTATGAGCTGAAAGTTTAGAGGGACGGCCAGGTCTTGGTAGATTTGTAGTGGTCTGATACTCCTTCCATTTCAATATTATCGCTTGCACAGTGCTCCTTGGGATGTTTAAAGCTTGGGAAATCTTTTTGTATCCAAATCCGGCTTTAAACTTCTTCACAACAGTATCTCGGACCTGCCTGGTGTGTTCCTTGTTCTTCATGATGCTCTCTGCGCTTTTAACGGACCTCTGAGACTATCACAGTGCAGGTGCATTTATACGGAGACTTGATTACACACAGGTGGATTGTATTTATCATCATTAGTCATTTAGGTCAACATTGGATCATTCAGAGATCCTCACTGAACTTCTGGAGAGAATTTGCTGCACTGAAAGTAAAGGGGCTGAATAATTTTTCACGCCCAATTCTTCAGTTTTTGATTTGTTAAAAAAGTTTGAAATATCCAATCAATGTCGTTCCACTTCATGATTGTGTCCCACTTGTTGTTGATTCTTCACAAAAAAATACAGTTTTATATCTTTATGTTTGAAGCCTGAAATGTGGCAAAAGGTCGCAAAGTTCAACGGGGCCGAATACTTTCGCAAGGCACTGTACATACAGACAGCGAGGAGACTGAATCTGCGCCTAACCAGGTGGGTCCTCTTCTTCACCAGGTTTGACTTCACTATCACCAGGTTCTAAGAACATCAAGGCCAATGCCCTGTCCTGTATCTACAATTCGGGAGAGGCTCCTGTCCAGAGGGTACCCATAATCCCGTCCTCCCGAGTCGTGGGTCCAATGGTTTGGGACGTAGATGTGGACATCCGCCAGGCTCTAGAGAGGGAGCCCGCACCCCAGAATTGTCCTCCCGCCCGCATCTACGTTCCCACAGGGAAAAGGGATCGGCTGCTGACCTGGGCACACACATCTACGTTCCCATGGGGATAAGGGATCGGCTGCTGACCTGGGCACACACAGCTGTCATCACTGGACATCCTGGTATTTCTCTCACCATTCATTCCATCACTGAGAAATACTGGTGGTCCACCTTAGTGCAGGATGTTACGCGGTATGTCAACTCCTGTTCTGTGTGTGCTCAAGTCAAGTCCCCCCGGAATGCTCCAGCAGGAAAGCTCCTGCCGCTTTCCGTGCCTCAGCGACCTTCGTCCCATCTATCCATTGACTTTGTTACTGATCTTCCCCTTTCTGATGGTTTGACCACCATTCTGGCTGTAGTGACACCAGTCCCGCAAAACACCAGTCTCAACGTCAACAGTGAAGAGGCAACTCCGGAAATGCTGGCCTTCTAGGCAGAGTTCCTCTGTCCAGTGTCTGTTCTTTTGCCCATGTTAATATTTTATTTTTTATTGGCCAGTCTGAGATATGGCTTTTCTTAGCAATTCTGCCTAGAAGGCCAGGATCCCGGAGTCGCCTCTTCACTGTTGACGTTGAGACTGGTGTTTTGCGGGTACTATTTAATGACTCTACCAGTTGAGGACTTGTGAGGCGTCTGTTTCTCAAACTAGACACTCTACTGTACTTGTCCTCTTGCTCAGTTGTGCACCACTCTTTCTGTTCTGGTTAGAGCCCGTTTGCGCCGTTCTGTGAAGAGAGTTGTACACAGCGTTGTACGAGATCGTCAGTTTCTTGGCAATTTCTCACACAGGAATAGCCTTCATTTCTCAGAACAAGAGACTGTAATCGAACCCACAAATGCTGATACTCCAGATACTCAACTAGTCTAAAGAAGGACAGTTTTATTGCTGCTTTAATCAGAACAACAGTTTTCAGCTGTGCTAACATAATTGCTAAAGGGTTTTCTAATGATCAATTAGCCTTTTAAAATGATAAACACATCGTGCCATTGGAACACAGGAGCGATGGTTGCTGATAATGGGCCTCTGTACGTCTATGTAGATTTTCCATCAAATATGAGCCGTTTCCAGCCACAATAGTCATTTACAACATTAACAATGTCTACGCTGTATTGCTGATCATTTTGATGTTCTTTTAATAGACAAATTATATTTTCTTTCAAAAACAAGGACATTTCTAAGTGACTCCAACTTTTGAACGGTAGTGTATGTGCGGTGGAATTTATTCCACCACTGTGACTGTCTTTTACTTGTCTCTGCCTTATTGTATATCACGGTGGCATATGAACGAATGGGTTATAGAGCAAACAAGGCAATTATCTCAACATTTGTAACATGGCTTTTTTCCTAGCTTGGCTTCCTCAGTGATTTTACCCACGCACTGCCACTGCAAGAGTCCAACATGTCTGTCCCTCTGTCCTGTCTGTCCTCTCTGATCCGGTGTTCCTTTTTACACTTGACCATTCACAGGGCTCAACTAACAAAGGTAATTATTATAATGTGTGGGTAGTCTTTCAGAAAACCAAGCACGGATACACACACAAACAAATACGCACACAAGCAGAAACTACTTTAACTGTAAAAATGTGGGTACATAACACTGATCAGAGATTAGTTGCAAGATTTTCATTTGCGAGAAAAGTGGTTGTTATTTGTGTTTGCTAATAGAAGTTATAAAAGTCTGATCCACTCTTCATCCAGCAGTCTTCAATAGTTAATTGGAGCCCTTGTCATGATACTGATGATGATCATGTCCTGTTGTGCAGATAGGATTCTGGTATGTTTTAATGCATGGAGTGCTCCTACATGGGTAGAGCTAAGTTCACACAGCTGGCCTGACCATGTGAACTGTCGGTCTGATCACATGACCTGCCCCGAAATGATGACAGCCTCCAGTATTTATGCTGTAGTAGTTTGTGTCGGGGGGCTGGGGTCAGTTTGTTATATCTGGAGTACTTCTCCTGTCCTATTCGGTGTCCTGTGTGCGTTCTCTAATTCTCTCCTTCTCTCTCTCGGAGGACCTGAGCCCTAGGACCATGCCCCAGGATTACCTGACATGATGACTCCTTGCTGTCCCCAGTCCACCTGGCCGTGCTGCTGCTCCAGTTTCAACTGTTCTGCCTTCTTATTATTCGAACATGCTGATCATTTATGAACATTTGAACATCTTGGCCATGTTCTGTTATAATCTCCACCCGGCACAGCCAGAAGAGGACTGGCCACCCCACATAGCCTGGTTCCTCTCTAGGTTTCTTCCTAGGTTTTGGCCTTTCTAGGGAGTTTTTCCTAGCCACCGTGCTTCTACACCTGCATTGCTTGCTGTTTGGGGTTTTAGGCTGGGTTTCTGTACAGCACTTTGAGATATCAGCTGATGTACGAAGGGCTATATAAATACATTTGATTTGATTTGATGACAGTCGAAAGACAGCTGAAACTGAGGACGCTTGGACGAGCTGTAGAATAGCAGCACTGAGAAATTGTTGTCTCAGCTTGCTTGCCAGTGTGAGTTTTCTATGGTAAGTAGCTAGCTAACAAAAAATGTTTGAGAAAGTATTAGCTAGCTACACTATACCATACATTTGACATACGTTAGCTACAAAATAAGAGTAACCTCACTCACTTTTGGACATCGCCTTGGTCCGTTCAATTGACCTTATTTTAGTGCCCCGAAAACATAACACTTCCAGATCAACTGTAATGTCAATACCATTGTAAAGCACAATTTCTCCCCTTTCCAACAAAATCAATTACATGACCCCCACGCTGCCCGTCTCTGCTTGATTCAAGAAGGAAATGAGCCCCATCGGGTCTTTTTAAAAATGGCAGGTGGGGAAGCGAAACTAATGCGTGATAGTGAGAAGGAGAGATGTTGTGTGGGAAAATTGCTTTTTTTCACTTGATCTGTCCAACTTATCACCTTATTGCCTCTAAAATGTAAATAAAACACTATAAAGAGTTTATATAATGTGTCATTACATACCTATTTGAAGGTTTGTGTCGAATTTGAATCGGATTTTTAGGGCTATAGTGCTAAAGTGATCTTCAGAAGTAAACAGCGGCTTTGAGAATGATGATCGCTTGCAGTGACGATGCAAAATATGACTAGGTATCCCCCTTAACCCCGTCACTGTCCATTTCTTGTTTTTAAAGGATGAGAGAAGTGCTACACCTGGTGGAGAGAGATTGTAAGACAGAAACAGTTGCTTTATGCTTGCTGTACGTTACGACATGACGTGTAACGGAGGGTCAGCTTAAAAAAAAAACTTTCTCCAATACTATAGAGCCATTACCATGTCAATCAACGCTTGAATAGAAACGTAGTTCAACCCCCAGATTTTGGTGTCAACACAGTCGCTACAGTCCCATTAGTTTTCTTTGTAGAATCGTTTGAATGTTGCGGTTGCACACATTTGTACGGAATGGGGTGAGTTTAGATAGCTGCTGTAAATCCGATTACTAGCCAACCAACTTAGCTAGTAGTAACAGTAGTGATAGCTATCTAGCCTGCTTAGCTAGCTAGCTAAGTCAACTAACATTAACACTGGGATATTGGAAGCTACCCCTTGCCACCGAAACTAGTTGGCAAGTTATCAGTCTAAATATTTGTTTTACACAAATAGCTAGCTGTAGCTGAGGTTGATTCTCTAGCTACCTCAAAATGATCTAGCTAGCTCAGAGCTACATAGCTATTTATTATAATTAGCATCTCAAAGCAATGAAAGTCCAAGTGACAGCCTAAATTGTCAATAGTATCATGAGAAATTGTCGATCATCAGTCACTTATTTTGTTCACACTCCTGCATCCACAGGAAGAAACAAACAATATGCCAATACTTGGAACAAGCATGTAAGGAGGAGATCAATATGGTAAGCACAAAACGATAGATAAAAGATTGATGTTCATCTGAATTGTAGTCATGCATGTCAGATGATGCACCTGATCTATTATGGCTATATCTTCTACTGTAGGAAGCACAGCAGACTGTAAAGGGGAGACTTGTATCTTTCAAACAATACCAAATGTATGTTTGTAGGACAGATATTCAAGGAGTACCTGTTGATTGCAACATGAGAATCTTGACATTGAGAGAACACTCTCTGACGCGGCAGTAGAAATACAAACCTATAAACTATGTGCCAGGTAAAGCTGGCCTGAATCATTTGATATAATTGTAGTTAATAGTAAAGCCTGTAGCAAGGTAGCTAGCATTATCACTAGAACTACACTGTTGGCTAAAACAAGACCTAATGAATGGCACAATTTATTTTCTCAAATCATCCTGCATTTATACATCTTGATGTGCATCTAATGCCACCTTGTGCTGTCAAGTGGAATTACAACAAGAGAACTGGGTTTTACCTCATTCTTACAGTCTCTGTTTGTACATTGCCTTAACAGTAGGCCTACTGTGGGTCAATCTATACCGTATAGCAGTGCCATGGAAGTGATTCAAAATGTATATTTCTATGACGATTCATGAGGCTCCAGAATTTACACCTCAGTGCAATTTATTACTAGTGCAGTCCTCTTGGCTTTACAATCATACCTGCTTATCAAGAATGATTGATGAATTAAACAATATTTCTGTATTATTGTGATTCACAGTAGCTACATTAAGTATTGTGATTTACTGATATTTATGCATTGAATTAATCATCACTTTTCTGTCTTTGTCTTGTATTTGCAAGTTGGATTTAACCAGCAGTGGAATCTTGAAGGAAAAGGAGAGCTTGCAGTTGTCAGAGTGAGCCAGCATCTTCTGTAGCACATCAAATCAAATCAAATTTATTTATATAGCCCTTCGTACATCAGCTGATATCTCAAAGTGCTGTACAGAAACCCAGCCTAAAACCCCAAACAGCAAGCAATGCAGGTGTAGAAGCACGGTGGCTAGGAAAAACTCCCTAGAAAGGCCAATACCTCGGAAGAAACCTAGAGAGGAACCAGGCTATGTGGGGTGGCCAGTCCTCTTCTGGCTGTGCCGGGTGGAGATTATAACAGAACATGGCCAAAATGTTCATAAATGACCAGCATGGTCGAATAATAATAAGGCAGAACAGTTGAAACTGGAGCAGCAGCACAGTCAGGTGGAAGTTGAAACTGGAGCACATCAAACCACCACATGATTTCACACATGGTTTTATGTTTAGAAGCTGCTCTATACAAGTTTTATTGACCTTTCTGTCGATTGAAGTAGTCAGCAATAAGGCCTGAGAGGTCATGGTATATGACATAGAAAACTGCTATTGCTTTAATGAAATGGTTACCAATTATTCAGAAAATTTATGAAATGTTTTTATATGAGAATTTACCTAATAAAGCTCTCTTTTGTTTACCTTTCAGAATGGACAATCTCAATGAGTTTGAGTCTTTGCTGGAGGGAAACACTAAAGGTGATCTGTACATCAACAGCCATGTTGCGAGTGAGGAAAGTGTGCACAGTGTGTTAGAACTGTACAAAAGGAAAACTTCAACTTTTAGTACACTGACCTCATCATCTTTCAGTTTCAACCCTAACCACATAGACAAGACAACTCTCTTCAAAATAAATATGCAGTTCTCCAAAAGCGACAATCCCAAGATCAACTATGGTGTTGTTCCATACATGCTTGGGGGTCAGAAGATTACGGAAAATCATTGAGCGCATCACCTTGCTCAGTAGACAAGGGGGGGGGAAAAAGAAAAGTTACAAGATTCAAAGAACAAGGGCTGTAAATAAACCATATCAGTCTAACAGATACTGTATGTACAGTGCCTTCAGAAAGTATTCACACCCCTTGACCTTTTCCACATTTTTTTGTGTTACAAAGTGGGTTCCATTGTCATTTTTTGTCATCGATATACACAAAATACTCTGTCAAAGTGTTTTTTGCATTTGATTAGGTAAGTATTATATATACATTGATTAGGTAAGTATTATACAACGGGTGGGTCTAATCCTGATTGGTTAAAACCACATTCCAGACGGTGTCTAGTCCACAAGAGAGAGAACACCCCACTCTGACCATGTTACTCACCCTAGCAGAGCTGGTTAGGCTGTTTTCATGTTATCCAGAGTGTTGGTAACTGTAACTTTGCTGCTGGCAACAATTGAATTATGCTTTGTTGCCGATGTTTACTGACACTGGACATATTCAACGGGTGTTGAGAGTTAAAAAATAAATCTGTCATTCTGCGCTCTGGCACACTATGACGAGAGTATTTTGAAAGAAATGTAGCTAGATAGCTAGCTAGGTAAACAATGAATCCCAACGCATGACGTAACGTTAGTTAGCAAGCCAGCCAGCTAATGTAGCTAGCTAGCTAACAGTACACTTACTTTAAATGAAGATACTTTGTCAAAATAGAAACATTTAATATCTGAAAATGTACCTAGCTAGACTATCTTACCCTTGGTCTAAAATCGGAGTAGATAGCCAGAGCGAATTTACCAGCTAGATGGACTATCAACAGTTGCAGTGACATTTAGCTAGCTAACTAAACAATGGACCAAAATCACAACTCATGACATTACTACCCAGCATGAATCTGCAGGTAGCTAACCAACCAGGTTCTATGTCTATAACTAGTCAATTAAATGTGTCTGAGATACGAAGAATAAGATCATACACATAACATTAGCTAGCGACCTAGCCAGCTAACATTAGTTAGTTAACAGTACACTTGAAATGAAACCATTTTCTGTCAAAATTAGAAATGTGTAATATCTGAAAATGTAGCTAGCTAGACTGTCTTTCCCGTATACATCATGGTTTGACGCGTCGCCTGTCTGATGCCATGCATGGTTGTCCTTAGTTTGAAGATGTAATCTAGACAGGTGTTTTCTCCAGTGAGACCACCAGCTAACATTAGCTAGCTAACAGTACACTTTAACTTTAACATTAGGATTATGCCGTTTTACTATGCTATTCATTTTTTCAAAATCCATGTTCGACATGATTACCTAAACATACTGACCAGCTCCAATAGACAGACGCGTGCTATATGGTAGACCAATCCAAACTCAACTCTTGGCATGTCCAGCCTACTCATTATCTCAGCCAATCATGGCTAACGGGAAGGTTGCTCACTTTTTCTGTGGCTAAACCAACTAGGCTCGTAATTTAACAATTGTATTTACAGACGGCATACAAGTTGGATATTAAGGCACATGAAAGTTCACATGTTCACATTGAGAAGGGAGTTCTGCCAAAAAACACATTTTGAAAAAAATGTATTTACATTTAAACGGCTCTACTGTGAAGTTGTGACTTGCGACATACATCTAGTTTCCTGAATTGGGTCAAATGAATCAGGTCAAACGAAACGCAGCTAATTTGCAGTCTTTACAGCTTCAGTTTGAAGTGTTTGTACTCCTGTATCTGTGTTGTTGGCTAGCTCCTCTGAACAACAGTGTCTTGACGAGTGAGCACATTTTCTATGCCAGGCAAAATCGTGCCTCATTAGCTTACTTACAAGCCCTTAACCAACAATGCAGTTCAAGAAAAAAATAACAATAACGAGGCTATATACAGGGGGTACCGGTACCGAGTCAATGTGCGGGGATACAGGTTAGTCAAGGTCATTTGTAAATGTAGCTTTGAGAAAAGTGACTATGTATAGATATTAGACTGCATAGCATCAATGAAAAAACAAATGGAGGGAGAGGGATGTCAATGTAAATAGTCCGGGTGGCCATTTGATTAATTGTTCAGCAGTCTTATGGCTTGGGGGTAGAAGCTGTTATTAAGGAGCCTTTTGGTCCTAGACTTGGCGCTCTGGTACCGCTTGCCGTGCAGTAGCAGAGAGAACAGCCTATGGCTTGGGTGACTGCAGTCTTTGACAATTTTATGTGCCTTCCTCTGACACCGCCTCGTATATAGGTCCTGGATGGCAGGAAGCTTGGCCCCAGTGATGTACTGGGCAGTACGCACTACCCTCTGTGGCGCCTTACGGCCAGAGGCCGAGCAGTTGCCACACTGTTGTCGTGCCCTCTTCATGACTGTCTTGGTGTGTTTGGACCATGATGGTTCGTTGGTGATGTGGACACCAAGGAACTTGAAACTCTCAACCCTTTCCACTACAGCCCCATTGATGTTAATGAGGCCTGTTCGGCCTGCCTTTTCCTGTAGTCCACGATAAGCTCCTTTGTCTTGATCACATTGAGGGAGAGGTTGTTGTCCTGGCACCACACTCCCAGGTCTCTGACCTTCTCCCTATAGGCTGTCTCATCGTTGTCGCAGATCAGGCTTACCACTGTTGTGTCATCAGCAAACTTAATGATGGTGTTGGAGTCGTGTTTGGCCACGCAGTCGTGGGTGGACAGGGAGGATCAACATGGCAGATGTGTTGTTGCCTACCCTTACCACCTGGGGGCGGCCCGTCAGTAAGTTCAAGATCCAGTTTCAGATGGATGTGTTTAGTCCCAGGGTCCTTAGCTTAGTGATGAACTTTGTGGGGACTATGGTGTTGAACGCTGAGCTGTAGTAAATGAACAGCATTATCACATAGGTGTTCCATTTTTCCAGATGGGAAAGGATAGTGTGTAGTCCTATTGCGATTGCATCATAATTAGACCCCCTGAGTCTGTACATGTTAGAATCACCTAAGTGTCTAAGAGCTTTGCACACATGGATTGCACAATATTTGACCATTATCTTTAAAAGATTTTCAAGCTCTATCAAGTTGGTTGTTGATCATTGCTAAACAGCCATTTTCAAGTTTTACCAAAGATTTTTAAGGCGATTGAAGTCAAAACTTGAACTAGGTGTCACACCCTGATCTGTTTTACCTGTCTTTGTGCTTGTCTCCACACCCCTCCAGGTGTCGCCCATCTTCCTCATTATCCCCCATTACTTTAGTGCCTTTATGCAAACAGGATGCATGTTTATATTCTGTACAGGCTTTCTTCTTTCCACTGTAATTTATGTTAGTATTGTGGAGTAACTACAGTGTTGTTGACCCATCCTCAGCTACAGTATCTCCTATCACAGCTATTCAGCTACTCTGTAACCTCATGTTGTAATCCCTGTGTGGTTTCCTTCCTCTCCGGCTAATTTAAGAAAGGTGCCTGTATCTTTGTAGTGACTGGGTATAATTAATAACTGCACCATGCTCAAAGAGATATTCAATATATATATATTTTATATTTTAGATCTACCGATAGGTGCCCTTCTTTGCAAACCATTGGTAACCTCCCTCATCTTAGTGGTTGAATCTGTGCTTCAAATTCACTGCTCAACTGAGGGACCTTACAGATAATTGTATATGTGGGGTACAGAGATGGGGCAATAATTCAACAAATCATGTTAAACATTATTATTTCACACGGAGTGAGTCCATGAAACTTGTTATTATGTTAAGCACATTTTTACTCCTGAATTTATTTAGGCTTGCCATAACAAAAGGGTTGAATATTTATTGACTCAAGATATTTAATCCTTCCATTTTTATGCATTTTTAACCTCTTGAGTGTAGGGGGCAGTATTTTGATGTTTGGATGAAAAACGTACCCATATTAAACTGCCTATGTCTCAGGCCCAGAATCTAGAATATGCATATATATATGCATATATTGTCATATTATGATAGAAAACACTCTAAAGTTTCCAAAACTGTCAAAATATTGTCTGTGAGTATAACAGAACTGATATTGCAGGCGATAACCAGGAAGTGGCCTCTATTTTGAAAGCTCCATGTTCCATAGCCTGCCTTCGCTCCATTTAAAGGGATATCAACCAGATTCCTTTTCCTATGGCTCCCCATGGTGTGAACAGTCTTTAGACATAGTTTCAGGCTTTTATTTTGAAAAATGAGTGAGTGAGAAAGATCACATCACGTCATTGTATGGCTGGGTGCCAGCAGCGTTTTGTATGCGCCACAGCTTGGTGCAGCCATTTTCTCTCTCTCTACTATTGAAGAAGCTACATTCCCGGTTGATATATTATCGATTGTATATTGTAAAAACAACCTGAGGATTGATTATTAAAAATGTTTGAAATGTTTCTACGAACATTACGGATACTATTTGGAATTTTCGTCTGCGATGTCGTGACCGCTCGAGCCTGTGGATTTCTGAACATAACGCGCCAACCAAATGGAGGTATTTTGGATACAAAAATAATCTTTATGGAACAAGGAACATTTATTGTGCAACTGGGAGTCTCGTGAGTGTAAACATCCGAAGATCATCAAAGGTAAGCGATTTAAGTTATTGATTTTCTGACTTTCGTGACCAATCTACTTGGCTGCTAGCTGTTCGTAATATTTTGTCTACTGATAGAGATGTGCTTACATAAACGCTTGTTATGCTTTCGCCAAGAAGCTTTATTGAAATCTGACACGCCAGGTGGATTAACAAAAAGCTAAGCTGTGTTTTGCTATATTGCACTTGTGATTTCATGAAAATGTAATATTTTTAGTAATTTAATTTGAATTTGGCGCTCTGCAATTCAGTGGTGGTTTACGAAAATGATCCCGCTGATGGGATGGGTGCATCAAGAATTAAACACTTATAAAAGCAAATCCACTTCAACATTATGGTGTATTGTGTTTAGATCAGTGACACAAAATCTCTATTTAATACATTTTAAATTCAGGCTGTAACATTTAAAAATGTGGAAAATGTCAAGGTGAATACTCTCTGAAGGCACTCTAGGTTCCCTGATTATGCAGTGACAACAACCAAATGCATTGACTTGGCTAAAGTCAGGCTGAAGACTGCTAAACGACAGCACAGGGAAAAGAAGTGGGAGTGGAACAGGTTTAACATCACCCTGCCTGTGGCCAGAGAACATACCATGCACGCAGTTGGAAGCCTTTCAGGGATGGCTTAGACCGCACACCCACAAATAATACAGTGGATTGACAAACTGGTGAGAGCGGGAATGTTAGATGCTGTAGAAATTCAAGCCACACAGGCTCTACATCAAGACCAGGATGTCCAACGCTGTTCCCGATGGACAGGGCTTACTATCCCCTGTGTTTCTGACATCAGACATCACATATACCGGTCAGGCAGGCAGAGGATATCCAAATCAGACAAATAGCAATATGATGACACCCTCCTCTTTGTCCACAAGGAAAAGTGACAGTGAAGAAGAGAGGGAGAGATACATCAACACCATCTGTCTTATTAATACCACATATACGACCACAAAATATGACCTTGCACCCTTGTTGATATATTTCCAAACCAACTGTGGGTACACTTCTGTTGCATCTGTTATCATCCAGTCGGAGAAAGCACAGTACATTGAGGAAGCCTTACACATCCTGAAGAGCATGAACCCCACATGGGAACCTCCATTCTGGATGTGTGACTACAGTGATGGGGAGTGCAACACTCTTTTCATACTGCACAGATTTATCTACAGTTGAAGTCGGAACATTACATACACTTAGGTTGGAGTCAAAACTTGTTTTTCAACCACTCCACAAATGTCTTGTTAATTAACAAACTATAGTTTTGGCAAGTCGGTTAGGTCATCTACTTTGTGCATGACACAAGTCATTTTTCCAACAATTGTTTACAGACAGATTATTTCACTTATAATTCACTGTATCACAATTCCATTGGGTCAGAAGTTTACATACACTAAGTTGACTGTGCCTATAAATAGCTTGGAAAATTCCAGAAAATGATGTCATGGCTTTAGAAGCTTCTGATAGGCTAATTGACATAATTCGGGTGAGTCAGGTTTGAAGAGAGCGATGTCCATCCAACTGACGTTGAGATTGGTATCTTTCAAGTAAAAGGAATAGGAGATAACACATACCATCTTACCTTTGGAGACAAGACAACATGACCCTCATGCAGTTGTTACTCCTTCTCAATAACTAGGATTCCTTGCTATCATTTCTTTGCAGTATTCCTGCACCACCCCAAGTGTGGATAGGACCGATTTCCACTGTGCTACCTCAATGGCCTTTATCTGTCTTTGGACAACCAAGCCATCAACAGCATCATCAACAGAGAGGTAAGCGACGATGAGACTGCCACTGACATTGACATCCTGTTGACTGCAACAACAACTATGAGAACACCATACCAAGACCATAGGTTAGAGTACTTGTTTTGCAACTATAAAGAATAAACAGTTAACAAACCTGTGCATGCATTTTCATTAGCTGAACCTCGGGGGCGATTGTAAACGGTTTGGTATAAAACATGTATTAATAATGAATACAATGTTGGGCTAACAGTATTATCGTTAATCATCTTTTGTGGTGACATTTGGCTGGAGGCAGAGTGAGTTTATGCAATTCTATAAAATGCTTGATTACTTGTTTCTTTCAGAGACCTTCCAGTGAGTCATCATTGACCATGAGCAGAAAACAGCTGCATGAAGAGTTAGAGGTGTTGAAGAGTATGTCCTTCCTCTGCGTAGATGCCCCTGAGCTACAACGCCTGACAGAAAAAAAATCTAAGCTTTAAAGGAGCCTGGTCAAGTATTGGAACTGTCTGCTGAAGGCTTGGCATTGCTGCCACAACCCCATTTCTCCCAGAAAACAAGACAGGAACAGGGGAAAACCAAGTCAACACTTCTACCTCTAGCAAAGAAAATACTTATGTGCACATGGACGCACACAGCCAGAAACACACACACAATAACTACATTCTGTAATGTTTTTATGCAAAAATTTTCAAAGTAATATTGTCCTGATGTTTGTTAAATGAGTCTCCTTGTCACCCAGTTTGGTAACTGAAAATCCTGGTTCGTGGTTGATTAATTTTGCACTAAGCCAGTTTAAAAGTATACACCTAGGGGTTTAGCTGACTTTTCAAAGACCTTGCCTACCGGATCAGTTGTTAAATGTGGTTTCCATGCTATTTATTTATGATTATGTATTCATGTTATGTCTAATATATTTATCAAATCAAATTATATTTGTCACATGCTTCATAACCAAGAGGTGTAGATGAACAGTTATTGAAATGCATGGTTAATATAACATCCAATTGTTTCCAGAAGATAGCTTTCTTCATAGGGTAGTTATTTATGGTTATGTATTGATGTTACGTCTAATGTATTTAAAAAAATAAATAATTGTCAGCACGGTGATGTTGTGTTTTTACCAGTGCATTGGACTCCACTTACAGTGCCTTGCGAAAGTATTCGGCCCCCTTGAACTTTGCGACCTTTTGCCACATTTCAGGCTTCAAACATAAAGATATAAAACTGTATTTTTTTGTGAAGAATCAACAACAAGTGGGACACAATTATGAAGTGGAACGACATTTATTGGATATTTAAAACTTTTTTAACAAATCAAAAACTGAAAAATTGGGCGTGCAAAATTATTGTCATGGAAGGACGCAGAGGGACATAGACCATCACTGGGGTACCTCAAACATTCCTCTGCAGCTCTGAGGAAACTCTGGCATGATTTTCCCTGCTTAACAATATGGAGTGGTGGCTTATGTAGGAAAGTCAAATCTCTCATTCAGAAAACAGTCACCTACCAGGTAGTGCTTCCAGAAGCAGTCACCTGAAAAGCTCTGACTTTCCTGCATGGAAATATGTTCAGTGGACATTTAGGTGCTGAGCGTACTTTGCTGAGAGCTCGTAAACTATGTTATTGGCCCTACATCTATCGTGACATTCACTAACATTGTGCAAACTGTCTCCCATGTCAGACCCCAGCTCTCCAACTCCCACTGCTGCAGTCCATCAGTACTGAGTGACCATTCCAGAAGGTTGTAGCTGACATCACTCAGTTGCCCGTCACCTCTTAAGGCAATAGGTATAGTTGAAGTCGGAAGTTTACATACACTTAGGTTGGAGTCATTAAAACTCGTTTTTCAACCACTCCACAAATTTCTTGTTAACAAGCTATAGTTTTGGGAAGTCGATTAGGACATCTAATTTGTGCATGACACAAGAAGCTTGGAAAAATCCAGAAAATGATGTCATAGCTTTGGAAGTTTCTGATAGGTTAATTGACATAATTTGAGTCAATTGGAGGTGTACCTGTGGCCTACCTTCCAACTCACTGCCTCTTTGCTTGACATGATGGGAAAATCAAAAGAAATGAGCCAAGACATCAGAAGAAAATGTGTAGACCTCCACAAGTCTGGTTCTTCCTTGGGAGCAATTTCCAAATGCCTGAAGGCACCGTACGCAAGTATAAACACCATGGGACCATGCAGCTGTCATACAGCTCAGGAAGGAGACACGTTCTGTCTCCTAGAGATGAAAGTACAAGTCCTATATTGACATAACCTGAAAGGCCGCTCAGTAAGGAAGAAGCCACTGCTCCAAAACTGCCATAAAAAAGCCAGACTACAGTTTGCAACTGCTCATGGGGTCAAAGATTGTACTTTTTGGAGAAATGTCCTCTGATCTGATGAAACAAAAATAGAACTGTTTGGCCATAATAACCATCAGGAGGAAGGAGGAAAAAGTGGGAGGCTTGCAAGCCGAAGAACACCATCTGAAGCGTGACGCACGGGGGTGGCAGCATCATGTTGTGGGGGTGCTTTGCTTTTCACAAAATAGATGCACCATGAGGCGGGAAAATTCTGTGGATATATTAAAGCAACATCTCAAGACATTAGTCAGGAAGTTAAAGCTTGGGTCTTCCAAATGGACAATGACCCCAAACATACTTCCAAAGTTGTGGCAAAATGGCTTAAGGACAACAAAGTCAAGGTATTGGAGTGGCCATCACAAATCCCTGACCTCAATCCCATAGAAAATTTGTGGGCAGAACTGAAAAAGCGTGTGCAGGCAAGGAGGCCTACAAACCTGACTCAGTTACACCAGCTCTATCCGGAGGAATGGACCAAAATTCACCCAACTTTATTGTGGGAAGCCTGTGGAAGGCTACCCGAAACATTTGCCTCAAGTTAAACAATTTAAAGGCAATGCTACCAAATACTAACAGTGTATGTAAAGTGTATGTAAACTTCTGATCCAGTGGGAATGTGCTGAAATAAATAAAAGCTGAAATAAATCACTCTCTACTATTATTCGGTCATTTCACATTCTTAAAATAAAGTGGTGATCCTAACTTTTACTAGGATTAAATGTCAGGAATTGTGAAAAACTGAGTTTAAATGCAATTGGCTAAGATGTATGTAATCTTCCGACTTCATCTGTAAATGTTGATGCCAAAGCCACACCAGAATGGCTTTCCAATAGGCGTTGAGTGTTCCCAAGTGGTCTAGTCTCAGTCCTGACTTGATAATCTGAGACAAGTTTTGAATGTTGCTGTCCATAAATGATTCCCAGCCAAAATTACTGAGCTTTAGCAATTATGACAAAAACAATGGAGTGTACAAAACATTAGGAACACCTGCCCATTCCATGACAGACTGACCAGGTGAATCCAGGTGAAGGCTATGATAACTTTTGATGTGACTTGTTAAATCCACTTCAATCAGCCTTGAGACAATTGAGGCATGGATTTAGTGTGATTGACATTGAGATGGTGAATGGCAAGACAAGATTTAAGTGCCTTTGAAAGGGGTATAGTAGTAGATGCCAGGCGCCCTGGTTTGAGTGTGTTATGAACTGCAATGCTGCTGGGTTTTTCATGTTCAACAGTTTCCCACATGTATTAAGAATGGTCCACCACCCAAAGGACATCCAGCCAGCTTGACACAACTCTGGGAAGCACTGGAGTTAACATGGACCAGCATCCCTGTGGAATGCTTTCAACACCTTGTAGAGTCCATACCCCGAAGAATTGAGGATGTTCTGAGGGCATTTTTTTTTGTACATCCAGTGTATGTTGCCCTTAGAGTTGTGCAAAGTTGGTAGAATCTTATTCCAAATTATTCACAGCTGTAATTGCTGACAAAGGTGATTCCACCAAGTATTAACTCTGAATTTTGCATTCATTTGGAAAATTTAAAACTTTTTTTCACTTTGAAAATGTGGAGTAGTTCTGTAGATTGGTAGGAAAACAATCTATTTTCATCCCTTTTTAGATTACATTTTAAGGCAGTAAAATGTGAAGACTGTGCACAGGGTGTGTAGACTAGGCATTGTATGTAAGTAAAATCAACATATCCCATGAGGACTTTGAATATTCATCAGCTGTGACGAAGTCAGCCCGATTCAGTAAATCCACCCCAATGATTATGCCAATGTCATGTGGCAGATGGAGAACCATCCCTTTCCTTCCAAATTTCAAATGATGCCATGGTCAACTGCTCCAAGCCATCCTGAGTTGTGCCGAGCCTCCTGAAAAAAGAAACTCAGTTATTCTGAACTTGACAAACCCTGTTTTCATTGGAACCACTAGTCACTGAAAGTCAATGAATTGTCTACGTAAGCAGAGCTATCAGCGATGAGAGCTACACACCACCAGCATGCATTTTTTAGGTGGATCTGAACGGTTGGATCTGAATATGTGTAGTTACTGTTTTTATGTTTTACAGTGCTTGTATCCAAATTTGAAAAAACGCTCTCATCGACATAAACAGAACACTGTTATTCCATCGGGATTAAGCTATCTTGACTGATAGTAATCAATCATACAGGACAAAGGGGAATATCAATATGGATACTAAATACTCTATCTACCCTTACCAGATATTTTTTGAGAAGGTGGTCCCTGTCTTCACCTACATGAGGGAATTCAGTATGCAGCCTCTTCGCGTGTTGATGCCTTTGTTCTAAATAACACAAATTATGATTAACTATGATACAGTGGGGAGAACAAGTATTTGATACACTGCCGATTTTGCAGGTTTTCCTACTTACAAAGCATGTAGAGGGCTGTAATTTTTTATCATAGGTACACTTCAACTGTGAGAGACAGAATCTAAAACAAAAATCCAGAAAATCACATTGTATGATTTTTAAGTAATTAATTTATATTTATATTTGAAGAATCTCTGTCTTGGAGGACCTTTGACAACAGTAGAAAAGTATTGCTTTCATTCAGGGGACGCCTTCATGTAACTCACTTTTCATTATCATGTATAATAAATTACTGAATTCTATTTCCTGCAGTGGTGTGTATTCATGGACGCCAAAGGAAGCCAGGCTTCCACAAATATTTGACCAATAAAAACATTTAAATTATAAAATAATGTATATTTTGTCTCTCTTTGTGTTTTTATAATTTTCCATCAATTCACAAGTGGCTGAATCTCACCAGAGAAATCATCCGAGCAATGGAAACAGTTCCCCTCTGTATCAGAGGGGAACTAGCCCATGTTTCTGATTCTGTCTGGACCAAAAAAGTATGACATGTTGCCGCAGTAGTATTTGAATGATTGATACCAGCAAGCTTTTGGCCTCCCTTGATAAAAAAATGGATTAAATAGTTTGCCAATCAGCGTTGAGTTGAGCTCAACTGTGGGTTGTCCTGATGCAGCAACAAACAAAAAACACAAGGGAGGCTAGTTTGGATTTGGCTTCACACCAATCAAATCGCATCCTAAGCAAAACATCATTGTTTCTGGTCTGTGCTGATGTCATGCAGTAGCTAGCTTGCTAAATTGGCCCTTTCCTAAGCCATATATGGAGATGGTGATTTGGACTTGTGGTTTTGAATTCATTCTCTGTACAGGCCAATGATTATTACCGCGATTCTGATCTAACCATAAATTAATATATTGTGCTACTGTCCTGAGACGATTGAAGCTCAATATGTAGCTGCCTATAACAACAAAAACTAAAAGTGCACTGTATGACAGAGCCATAGACCATTTGCTAAAATGAAAGAGACGAGGATGACATTTGCTTTCAAGTAGTCTACAAGTAGGGTGAGTCCCCCGAAAAGGTTTGCACTTGCGTGTGCACGCACACATACACAGGGAGACAGAAATCAATACCATGGACAGCCACGTGATATTTAGCAACATTGATTGGACTAAATTGGTTTTGGTATCTTTAAGGGTGTTTTCAGTGTATTATATAGCCTTGTTGATTTAATGATGTTTAAATGTTTAAGTTGGAATGGTCCTGGAATAGCGGAGGCAGTGTGCCAGGTGTCTTTGTGCTGACTTGCGATAACACCGTGGTTCTAAATCAGTAGTTGTTTAGTAAACTGTTTAAAACATTAACTTGCTTGACCATGCTGCAGGTCATATATCCGTTTGTTACACGCAATATTTGCTTTGTGGACTTCACGGACAGATGCTGCTCTCAGGTTTTGTGATGAAACAAACATATGTGTAGTTGAATTTATTCCGCCAGTGTGTGACTGTTGTCTTTTTGTTGTCTCTACCTTGTTGCATATCACGGTGGCGTATGAACGAATGGGTTATAGCGCAAACAAGACAATTATCACAACATAGGTTGTAATATGGCTTTTTGACTGGCTTGGTCTGGATTCCCTAATGATTTTACCATGCACCGCTACTGATTTCCTGTGATCTGTTCTCTGCAAAGGGTTCAAGACAACTCCACACCACTCATTCATTCCCGTTGTGGTAACTTGACAACGAATGTCCACATGTTTCAATGTTAATTGCTTTTACTCACAAACTACTAAATAAAAAGGTGTACAGCAAAGTACAAAAGATAACAATACCGGACATCGTCCATAGCCAACTCAATATGTTGTAGTGCAGCGTTCTACTACCCTGATGACATCACCAGAGGGGAAAGGTTTAATGTAAATGTCAAATACAAATCCACACATGATTAGCAATACTATAATATACTACTACTATACTCAATAGTAATTATTTACAGTATACCGTATAGTGACCACACTTTAATCCCAGAGCAAGGCATCAAAATATTGAGAGAAATAGAGATAATCGCATCGTGAGAGAAAGATCATTGAGAGACAGCTTGAGATGTGCTAATCAAGTGGAGGACAAGGAAAAAAAGAGTTGTCAGCAGATGTTATCGCCAAACACACCACAAAACACATCAGTAAAACAATAGGAGAAAGTTAGAAGTTAAAAGTGAGAAATTATACAAACAGCCAGAGAGCCACAAGATGAAAAAGCTCAAGGTCTGTCTGCGCTTCACTAGGTCATACTCTTATGTTACTCTCTCTCCTTCGTTCGTCCCTTCGTTTTCAGCCTTAATTATACTTTACAAGGAAAGGGTAATCACTTGTGAAGCAAGGCGTGCGTTTCTCTCGCCAAGAGTGTGAATCCTAAGCAGGTAGATCGCCCGGACCATCTCTCCATCTTTCTGCTATCAGCATCCTAATAGCGGAATGGAGAGAGCAGAGAGAGAGGAGAGAAGTGAGAGAGGCTGACAGCAGGGCTTGACATGGGCATTAAATCATCGCCCGGAGGAATCCTCCATGCCTGGGCAACTGACAGGCTTGCTGTCATCTGGCCGGGGCCACTTCCTATGTCTCTTGACAACACGGGAGCCGAATTAGTCACGGCATCAGATGTAGATTGGTGCTGTTCAAGGAGTATAATGAGCACCAAGATACATGTCGGTGTCGTTGACACAACGGCATTTTGATTCGGTCATCTCACCCCAGCACCACCGCTTCCTGGTCTATTATGTCTAATGGAATTCAGGCCGAGGTGGAGAGATGGGGGGAATGGACAGGAAGTAGAGAAAGTTTGTTTTCAGGTGATCAGTTGATGCTCGTTGGTTTAGTGTATTGGTGTGGGCTGGACAGGGTAGCCAGAGTGGACGAGGTACTGAAAAGGTCAGTCAGCTGTCTTTACCTGTCCACACATCGACTGACAGACTGACTTTTGGACTGAATTCTATCTCTCTCTCTTCTTCTCAATCTCCCTCTTTGTCTGTTTATCTGTCTCCCGCCCACCCTTGCTCTCTTTCTTTCTCCATCACCCTCTCTCCCTCCTTCCTCCTCCCGCTTTCCCCTGACATTGAGTGACATTGAGAATGACTGGCCAACAGTGTGAAACTACACTGGAGCTCCTCAACACAAAAAAAGAATGAAGAATGACCAGTACTCATATACAGTATCACAAACCTGTTCCATAGCAGACCTGGGTTAAAATAGTACTTGGAGTCTTTCAAATACTTTGTGCGTTGGATTGACTCTGTCTGGAGAGCTATGATCGGAGCTTCCATTTTTGTTTCTACTCCATTCGTTCCACTGTGTCAGGCAAGCTCAAACAAGTATTTGAAAGTGTTTGAAAGAAAACAAATACCATCTGAACCCAGGTCTGTTCCATAGGTCCAATGTCAGTTCTATGATTCAACTGCTGCTTTCTGGCAACACTTGTTTGACATGTACTACTAATGTGAGGAAGCGCTTGCTAGAGTAGCAGGACATTGGTTGAATTTAATTTGTTTAATAAATACTTTGAGAGCAGATTTAGTTACTTTTATTTATTAAGGGGAGGCCAATTGAGACTAGTGTCTCGTTTGCAATGGTGCCCTGAGGACAAAAATTCCATAAACACTACAACAAAAATATAAAAACTACAAGA
The DNA here is from genome assembly GCF_002021735.2 of Oncorhynchus kisutch. Classification (NCBI taxonomy): domain Eukaryota; kingdom Metazoa; phylum Chordata; class Actinopteri; order Salmoniformes; family Salmonidae; genus Oncorhynchus; species Oncorhynchus kisutch. Next base: position 4,226,301 of record NC_034199.2, read on the forward strand.
CAGATAACGCAATTACATCAGGTTATTACAACAAGTTATTATAGTACATTTAAACAATTGCATACTTCAGTAAACTAATTGAACAAAGTTAACCAACCCTGCAAACAAGTTTGGTATCTCATTTTTTATTTTATTTTAGTTTTTCTCCCCAATTTCGTGGTATCCAATTGTTTAGTAGCTACTATCTTGTCTCATCGCTACAACAAGGATGAAGGATGAAAGTCATGCGTCCTCCGATACACAACCCAACCAAGCCGCACTGCTTCTTAACACAGCGCTCATCGAAACCCGGAAGCCAGCCGCACCAATGTGTCGGAGGAAACACCGTGCACCTGGCAAACTTGGTTAGCGTGCACTGCGCCCGGCCCGCCACAGGAGTCGCTGGTGCGCGATGAGTCAAGGATATCCCTACTGGCCAAGCCCTCCCTAACCTGGACGACGCTGGGCCAAACATATCCTGAGGCTGCATTCATTTGAGCTGGGGATTTTAACAAGGCTAATCTGAAAACAAGACTCCCTAAATTATATTAGCATATCGATTGCGCAACCAGGGCTGGTAAAACCCTGGATCATTGTTATTCTAACCTCCGCGACGCATATAAGGCCCTCCCCCGCCCTCCTTTCGGAAAAGCTGACCGCGACACCATTTTGTTAATTCCAGCCTACAGACAGAGACGAAAACAAGAAGCTCCCGCGCTCAGGTCTGTTCGACGCTGGTACGACCAATCTGATTCCACGCTTCAAGACTGCTTCGATCAAGTGCATTGGGATATGTTCCACATTGTGTCCAACAACAACATTGAAGAATGCGCTGATTCGGTGAGCGAGTTCATTAGAAAGTGCGTTGACGATGTTATACCCACAGCAACGATTAAAAAATGTCCACACCAGAAACGGTGGATTGATGGCAGCATTCCACCCTGCATACCTCTGCCAGCAGCATACCACCCTGCATACCACTGCTGGCTTGCTTCTGAATCTAAGCAGGGTTGGTCCTGGTCAGTTCCTGGATGGGAGACCAGATGCTGCTGGAAGGGGTGTTGGAGGGCCAGTAGGAGGCACTCTTTCCTCTGGTCTAAAAAAAATATCCCACTGCCCTGTGTAGGGTGCTGTCTTTCAGATGGGATGTTAAATGGGTGTCCTGACTCTCTGAGGTCATTAAAGATCCCATGGCACTTATTGTAAGAGTAGGGGTGTTAACACTGGTGTCCTGGCTAAATTCCCAATCTGGCCCTCAAACCATCATGGTCACCTAATAATCCCCAGTTTACAATTGGCTCATTAATCCCCCTCCTCTCCCCTGTAACTATTCCCCAGGTTGTTGCTGCAAATGAGAACATGTTCTCAGTCAATTTACCTGGTAAAATAACGGATAAAAAAAATGTTATTTAAATTTAAAATAATTCGTGCGAAACTGAAAGCACAAACCACTGCTTTTAACCAGGGCAAGGTGACCGGAAACATGACCGAATACAAACATTGTATCTATTCCCTCCGCAAGGCAATCAAACAAGCTAAGCGTCAGTATAGAGACAATGGAGTCGCAATTCAACGGCTCAGACACAAAAGGTATGTGGCAGGGTCTACAGTCAATCACGGATTACAAAAAGAAAACCAGCCCCGTCGTGGACCAGGATGTCTTGCTCCCAGACAGACTAAATTACTTTTTTCCCGCTCTGAGGACAATACAGTGCCACTGACACGGCCCGCTACCAAAACCTGCAGACTCTCCTTCACTGCAGCCGACGTGAGTAAAACATTTAAACGTGTTAACCCTCGCAAGGCTGCCTCAGAGCATGCGCAGACCAGCTGGCTGGTGTGTTTACGGACATATTCAATCAATCCCTATCCCAGTCTGCTGTTCCCACATGCTTCAAGAGGGCCACCATTGTTCCTGTTCCCAGGAAAGCTAAGGTAACTGAGCTAAATGACTACCGTAGCACTCACTTCCGTCATCATGAAGTGCTTTGAGAGACTAGTCAAGGACCATATTACCTCCACCCTACCTGACACCCTAGACCCACTCCAATGTGCGTACCGCCCCAATAGGTCCACAGACGACGCAATCGCAACCACACTGCACACTGCCCACTGCCCTAACCCATCTGGACAAGAGGAATACCTATGTGAGAATGCTGTTAATCGACTACAGCTCAGCATTTAACACCATAGTACCCTCCAAACTCGTCATCAAGCTCGAGACCCTGGGTCTCGACCCGGCCCTATGCAACTGGGTACTGGACTTCCTGACGGGCCGTCCCCAGGTGGGGAGGGTAGGTAACAACATCTCCACCCCGCTGATCCTCAACACTGGGGCCCCACAAGGGTGCGTTCTGAGCCCTTTCCTGTACTCCCTGTTCACCCACGACTGTGTGGCCATGCACACCTCCAACTCAATCATCAAGTTTGCAGACGACACTACAGTGGTAGGCTTGATTACCAACAACGATAGGGGGGGGGGTGAGGGCCCTTGGAGTGTGGTGTCAGGAAAATAACCTCACACTCAACGTCAACAAAACAAAGGAGATGATTGTGGACTTCAGGAAACAGCAGAGGGAGCACCCCCCTATCCACATCGACGGGACAGTAGTGGAGAGGGTAGTAAGTTTTAAGTTCCTTGGCGTACACATCACAGACAAACTGAATTGGTCCACCCACACAGACAGTGTCGTGAAGAAGGCGCTGCAGCGCCTCTTCAACCTCAGGAAGCTGAAGAAATTCAGCTTGTCACCAAAAGCACTCACAAACCTCTACAGATGCACAATCGAGAGCATCCTGTTGGAGTGTATCACCGCCTGGTACAGCAACTGCTCCGCCCACAACCGTAAGGCTCTCCAGAGGGTAGTGAGGTCTGCACAACGCATCACCGGGGATAAACTACCTGCCCTCCAGGACACCTACACCACCAGATGTCACAGGAAGGCATAAAGACCATCAAGGACAACAACCACCCGAGCCACTGCCTGTTCACCCCGCTATCATCCAGAAGGAGAGGTCAGTACAGGTGCATCAAAGCAGGGACCGAGAGACTGAAAAAACGCTTCTATCTCAAGGCCATCAGACTGTTGAACAGCCACCACTAACATTGAGTGGCTGCTGCCAACATACTGACTCAACTCCAGCCACTTTAATAATGGAAATTGGTGTAAAAATGTATCACTAGCCACTTTAAACAATGCCACTTAATACAGTATAATGTTTACATACCCTACATTACTCATCTCATATGTATATGTATATACTGTACTGTATATCATCTACTGCATCTTGCCATCTTTATGTAATACATGTATCACTAGCCTCTTTAAACTATGCCACTTTATGTTTATATACCCTACATTACCCATCTCATATGTATATACTGTACTCTATACCATCTACTGCATCTTGCCTATGCTGTTCTGTACCATCACTCATTCATATATCTTTATGTACATATTCTTTATCCCTTTACACTTGTGTGTAAAGGTAGTAGTTGTGGAATTGTTAGGTTAGATTACTCGTTGGTTATTACTGCATTGTCGGAACACAAGCACAAGCATTTCGCTACACTCGCATTAACATCTGCTAACCATGTGCATGTGACAAATAATTTGATTTGATTTGAATTGTTACCCGATTAAATGAATCATGTAACAATTAACTAATCAGGATCTGGGGAACCACGAGAGCGGTTCTTTAAAGAGTTTCCATCTCCCGACTTAAACTCTAAAGGTCTTTACCTATCACATCCATAAACAGTCAACTAATTAATAACCTCATATTATATCATTCTGAACAGTCGTATCCTCCCTGCATCTGCAAAAACCCGAGCCTTACCTATGATTCAGTACTACACAAATTAATTAATTATTTAATAGCTAATTAAATGGTAACACAGAATAAACATACACACTTAATACGTTAAAAACAGGTCTGTAGTGGAATGACAACAATATGGCTCCTTGTTACAAAAGAGAGGGAGGGGCAGAGAGGGACAGAGACACTTAATCTTGGTACTTTCAGAAACTACTCTCACTTACAGTATTCATATACTTTGCACACGAACCGCTGACCTCTGAGTGAGAAATCATGAATGTAATTACGTGAAATGTTGGATCTCTCTCGGTGGACAGGGACTTGGAAAGGGGTTGGGCCTTTTCACGGCACACTTGTAAGGCTCTGATTGTCCAAAAGTGGTCCCCACCCGTCTCCTACTGTTGTCCTCCTCTGTAGTCGTCCGGTATCCGGTGACTTGTTGTGTAGTCCTGAACAGAACTACAGAGTTGATTTTCCTTCCATTCACTCCTGAAGATGCCTCTTTGAAGATGGGCTAGCCAGCCGTGTCGATTGTTCACAGTGGGTGGTTCAAAGTAGCGTAATACGATGTTTTGAGCAGAGTAGTAGAATGGCCCACTTCAATTCGTTTTTCTAGATACTTAACATAGGACAGCTAAGCAGCCGTACCAGTGATTGTCCGAGAAGTGAGTTTATCAGCTATCCCCATTGAGACCGTGTCTGTGGCTAGACCTAGGTTGGGCAAAACTAAACATGGCGGTGTTCGCCTTAGCAATCTCACTAGGATAAAGACCTCCTCCATTCCTGCCATTATTGAAAGAGATCGTGATACCTCACATCTCAAAATAGGGCTACTTAATGTTAGATCCCTCACTTCAAAGGCAGTTATAGTCAATGAACTAATCACTGATCATAATCTTGATGTGATTGGCCTGACTGAAACAAGGCTTAAGCATGATGAATTTACTTAAATGCATGATGAATTTATTTAAATGAGGACTCACCTCCTGGTTACACTAGTGACCATATCCCCCGTGCATCCCGCAAAGGCGGAGGTGTTGCTAACATTTACGATAGCAAATTTAAATTTACAAAAAAAAAATGACGTTTTCGTCTTTTGAGCTTCTAGTCATGAAATTTATGCAGCCTACTCACTTTTTATAGCTACTGTTTACAGGCCTCCTGGGCCATATACAGCGTTCCTCACTGAGTTCCCTGAATTCCTATCGGACCTTGTAGTCATGGCAGATAATATTCACATTTTTTGTGATTTTAATATTCACATGGAAAAGTCCACAGACCCACTCCAAAAGGCTTTCGGAGCCATCATCGACTCAGTGGTTTTGTCCAACATGTCTCTGGACCTACTCACTGTCACAGTCATACTCTGGACCTAGTTTTGTCCCATGGAATAAATGTTGTAAATGTAAATGTAATCCTGGACTATTGGACCACCATTTTATTACGTTTGCAATTGTAACAAATAATCTGCTCAGACCCCAACCAAGGAGCATCAAAAGTCGTGCTATAAATTCTCAGACAACCCAAAAATTCCTTGATGCCCTTCCAGACACCCTCTGTCTACCCAAGGACGTCAGAGGACAAAAATCAGTTAACCACCTAACTGAGGAACTCAATTTAACCTTGCGCAATACCCTAGATGCAGTTGCACCCCTAAAATCTAAAAACATTTGTCATGACAAACTAGCTCCCTGGTATACAGAAAATACCCGAGCTCTGAAGCAAGCTTCCAGAAAATTGGAACGGAAATGGCGTCACACCAAACTGGAAGTCTCCCGACTAGCTTGGAAAGACAGTACCGTGCAGTATCGAAGAGCCCTCACTGCTGCTCGATCATCCTATTTTTCCAACTTAATTGAGTAAAATAAAAAAAATCCAACATTTATTTTTGATTCTGTTGCAAAACTAACTAAAAAGCAAGCTGCAAACTGGACCCTATTCCAACTAGACTACTGAAAGAGCTGCTTCCTGTGCTTGGCCCTCCTATGTTGAATATAATACATGGCTCTCTATCCACCGGATGTGTACCAAACTCACTAAAAGTGGCAGTAATAAAGCCTCTCTTGAAAAAGCCAAACCTTGACCCAGAAAATATAAAAAACTATCGTCCTAAATCGAATCTCCCATTCCTCTCAAAATTTTGGGAAAAAAGTTGTTGCGCAGCAACTCACTGCCTTCCTGTTGACAAACAATGTATACGAAATGCTTCAGTCTGGCTATAGACCCCATAATAGCACTGAGACTGCACTTGTGAAGGTGGTAAATTACCTTTTAATGGCATCAGACCAAGGCTCTGCATCTGTCCTCGTGCTCCTAGACCTTAGTGCTGCTTTTGATACCCTCGATCACCACATTCTTTTGTAGAGATTGGAAACCCAAATTGGTCTACACGGACAAGTTCTGGCCTGGTTTAGATCTTATCTTTCGGAAAGATATCAGTTTGTCTCTGTGAATGGTTTGTCCTCTGACAAATCAACTGTGAATTCCGGTGGTCCTCAAGGTTCCGTTTTATGACCACTATTGTTTTCACTATATATTTTACCTCTTGGGGATGTCATTCGAAAACATAATGTTAACTTTCACTGCTATGCGGATGACACAGCCGTACATTTCAATGAAACATGGTGAAGCCACAAAATTGCACTCGCTGGAAGCCTGTGTTGCAGACATAAGGAAGTGGATGGCTGCAAACGTTCTACTTTTAAACTCGGACAAAACAGAGATGCTTGTTCTAGGTCCAAAGAAACAAAGAGATCTTCTGTTGAATCTGACAATTAATCTTGACGGTTGTACAGTTGTCTCAAATAAAACTGAAGGACCTCGGCGTTACTCTGGGACCTGATCTCTCTTTTGACGAACATATCAAGACTGTTTCAGCTATTTTTCCATTTACGTAACATTGCAAAAATCAGAAATGTTCTGTCCAAAAATTATGCAGAAAATTGTATCCATGCTTTTGGTACTTCTAGGTTACACTACTGCAATGCGCTTCTTTCCGGCTACCCGGATGAAGCACTAAATAAACTTCAGTTAGTGCTAAATACGGCTGCTAGAATCCTGACTAGATCATATTACTCCAGTGCTAGCCTCCCTACACTGGCTTCCTGTTAAGGCAAGGGCTGATTTCAAGGTTTTACTGCTAACCTACAAACCATTACATGGGCTTGTTCCTACCTATCTTTCCGATTTGGTCCTGCTGTACATACCTACATGTACGCTACGGTCACAAGACGAAGGCCTCCTAATTGTCCCTAGAATTTCTAAGCAAGCAGTTGGAGGCAGGGTTTTCTCCTATAGAGCTCAATTTTCATGGAATGGTCTGCCTACCCATGTGAGAGACGCAGATTAGGTCTCAACCTTTAAGTCTTTATTGAAGACTCATCTCTTCAGTAGGTCCTATTATTGAGTGTAGTCTGGCCCAGGAGGGTGAATGTGAACGGAAAGGCATTGGAGCAACGAACCGCCCTTGCTGTCTCTGCCTGGCCTGTTCCCCTCTTTCCACTGGGATTCTCTGCCTCTAACCCTATTACAGGGGCTGAGTAACTGGCTTACTGGTGCTCTTCCATGCCGTCCCTAGGAGGGGTGCATCACTTGAGTGGGTTGAGTCACTGACGTGATCTTCCTGTCTGGGTTGGCGCCCCCACTTGGGTTGTGCCATGGCAGAGATCTTTGGGGGCTATACTCGGCCTTGTCTCAGGATGGTAAGTTGGTGGTTGAAGATATCCCTCTAATGGTTTGGGGGCTGTGCTTTGGCAAAGTGGGTGGGGTTATATCCTTCCTGTTTGGCCCTGTCTGTGGGTATCATCGGATGGGGCTACAGTGTGTCCTGACCCCTCCTGTCTCAGCCTCCGATATTTATGCTGCAGTAGTTTATGTGTCCGGGGGCTAGGGTCAGTCTGTTATATCTGGAGTATTTATCCTGTCTTATCCAGTGTCCTTAGTGAATTTATGTATGCTCTCTCTAATTCTCTCTCTCGGAGGACCTGAGCCCTAGGACCATGTCTCAGGACTACCTGGCATGATACCTCCTTGTTGTCCCAAGTCCACCTGGTCGGGCTGCTGCTCCAGTTTCAACTGTTCTGCCTGCAGCTATGGAACCCTGACCTTTTCACTGTGATTACTATTATTTGACCATGCTAGTCATTTATGGACATTTGAACATCTTGGCCATGTTCTATTATAATCTCCACCCGGCACAGCCAGAAGACTGGCCACCCCTCATAGCCTGGTTCCTCTCTAGGTTTCTTCCTTGGTTTTGGCCTTTCCAGGTAGTTTATCCTAGCCACCGTGCTTCTACACCTTCATTGCTTGCTGTTTGGGGTTTTAGGCTGGGTTTCTGTACAGCACTTTGATATATCAGCTGATGTAAGAAGGGCTATATAAATACATTTGATATACCACATGGGAAAGTGTCCTCCAATCGCTATTTAAGGGCATGTATTTTTCCCGCTGCCCATGTTTCGATACTGTTGCATGATAATGGTCTATTTTAAATCAAAATAAATTTCACTCATATTTTATTTAGTATATGTTAATTAAGACAAGATTAAATCAGGATTAGTCTGATTGGGTGGCAATATTAGTGTATCACATGTGAATCATATATTAATCAAATTAAATTAAATTTGTCACATGCGCTGAATACAACAGACATTACAGTGCAATGCTTGCTTACAAGCCCTTAACTAACAATGCAGTTTTAAGAACAATACCTAAACATGTGTGGGGGGGGGCACTGGTTACATGAGGTAATATGTACATGTAGGTAGAGTCATTAAAGTGACAATCCACAGATAATAACATCAGAAAGTATCAGAGGTGTAAAAGAGGGAGGGGGGGCAATGCAAAATTTGTGGGTAGCAATTTGATTAGATGTTCAGGAGTCTTATGGCTTGGGGATAGAAGCTGTTTAGAAGCCTCTTAGACCTAGACTTGGCGCTCCGGTTTGCTTGCCGTGCGGTAGCAGGGAGAACAGTCTATGACTAGGGTTGCTGGAGTCTTTGACAATTCTTAGGGCCTTCCTCTGACACCGCCTCGTATAGAGGTCCTGGATGGTAGGAAGCTTGGCCCCAGTAATGTACTGGGCCGTACGCACTACCCTCTGTACTGCCTTGCGGTCGGAGGCCGAGCAGTTGCCATACCAGGCAGTGATTCAACCCGTCAGGATGATCTCGATGGTGCAGCTGTAGAACCTTTTGACGATCTGAGGACCCATGCCAAATCTTTTCAGTCTCCTGAGGGGGAATAGGTTTTGTCGTAACCGCTTCACGACTGTCTTTGTGCGCTTCTGTAACCGATGTGAAATGGCTAGCTAGTTAGCGGTGGTGCACGCCAATAGCGTTTCAATCGGGTGACGTCACTACCTCTGAGACCTGAAGTAGTTGTTCCCCTTGCTCTGCAAGGGCCGCGGCCTTTGTGGAGTGATGGCTAATGATGCTCCGTGGGTGTCAGTTGTGTGCAGAGGGACCCTGGTTTGAGTCCTGGTAGGGGCGAGGAGAGGGATGAACGCTATACTGTTACATTGGTGCTGTGACCCGGATCACTGGTTGATGTGGAAAAAGGAGGAGGTCGAAAGGGGGGTGAGTGTAACCGATGTGAAATGGCTAGCTAGTTAGCAGTGGTGCGTGCTAATAGTGTTTCAATTGTGTGACGTCACTACCTCTGAGACCTGAAGAAGTGGTTCCCCTTGCTCTGCAAGGGCCGTGGTGCGATGGGTAATGATGCTTTGTGGGTATCAGTTGGTGTGTGCAGAGGGTCCCTGGTTCAAGTCCAGGTAGGCGCGAGGAGAGGGACGGTAGCTATACTGTGACACTTGGACCATGTTAGTTTGTTGGTGATGTTGACGCCAAGGAACTTCAAGCTCTCAACCTGCTCCACCACAGCCCCGTCGATGAGAATGGGGGAGTGCTCGGTCCTCCTTTTCCTGTAGTGCACAATCATCTCCATTGTCTTGATCACGTTGAGGGAGAGGTCGTTGTCCTTGCACCACACGGTCAGGTCTCTGACCTCGTCCCTATAGGCTGTCTCATCATTGTTGGTGAAACTTAATGATGGTGTTGGAGTTGTACCTGGCCATGCAGTCATGAGTGAACAGGGAGTACAGGAGGGCACTGAGCACGCACCCCTGAAAGGCCCCTGTGTTGAGGATTAGCATGGCGGATGTGCTGTTCCCTAACCTTACCACCTGGGGGTTGTCCAGGATCCAGTTGCAGAGGGAGGTGTTTTATCCAAACGAGGTTCGATGCCATACAACACTCCTTCCGTGGCCTCCATCTGCTCTTAAATGAGAGTAAAACCAAATGCATGCTTTTCAACCGTTCGCTGCCCGCACCTGCTCGCCCCACTAGCATCACTATCCTAGACGGTTCTGACCTAGAATATGTGGACAATTAAAAATACCTAGGTTTCTGGCTCGACTGTAAACTCTCCTTCCAGACTCATATTAAATCTCCAATCCAAAATCAAATCTAGAATCGGCTTTCTATTTCGCAACAAAGCCTCCTTCACTCACGCCGCCAAACATACCCTAGTAAAACTGACTATCCTACCAATCCTCGACTTTGGCGATGTCATCTACAAAATAGCTTCCAATACTGGATGCAGTCTATCACAGTGCCATCCGTTTTGTTACCAAAGACCCTTATACCACCCACTACAGTGACCTGTATGTTCTAGTCAGCTGGCCCTCATTATATATTCGTCGCCAGATCCACTGGCTCCAGGTCATCTATAAGTCTATGCTAGGTAAAGCGCTGCCTTATCTCAGCTCACTGGTCACGATAACAACACCCACCCATGGCACACGCTCCAGCAGGTATATCTCACTGGTCATCCCCAAAGCCAACACCTCCTATGGCCGCCTTTCCTTCCAGTTCTCTGCTGCCAGTGACTGGAACAAACTGCAAAAATCACTGAAGCTGGAGAGTTATATTTCCCTCACTAACTTTAAACATCAGCTATCTGAGCAGCAAACGAATTGCCTAAGCTGTACAAACAGTGGGGAGAACAAGTATTTGATACACTGACGATTTTGCAGGTTTTCCTACTTACAAAGCATGTAGAGGTCTGTAATTTTTTATCATAGGTACACTTCAACTGTGAGAGACGGAATCTAAAACAAAAATCCAGAAAATCACATTGTATGATATTTAAGTAATTAATTTGCATTTTATTGTGGGGCGACGCACAATTGGCTAGTAGGGATATCCTTGTCTCATCGCGCACCAGCGACTTCTGTGGCGGGCCGGGCGCAGTGCGCGCTAACCAAGGTTGCCAGGTGCACGGTGTTTCCTCTGTCACAGTGGTCCGGGTTGGATGCGCGCTGTGTTAAGAAGCAGTGCAGCTTGGTTGGGTTGTGTATCGGAGGACGCGTGACTTTCAACCTTTGTCTCTCCCGAGCCCATACGGGAGTTGTAGCGATGAGACAAGATAGTAGCTACTAAAACAATTGGATACCATGAAATTGGGGAGAAAAAGGGGTAAAAAAAAGGTCTTACTCATATTGGCAGCGGAGACCGTGATCGTCCGGAACAACAGATGTTCTCATGCATGTTTCAGTGTACTTACCTCGAATCGAGCATAGAAGTAATTTAGCTCAGCTGGTAGGCTCGTGTCACTAGGCACGAGCTGTGCTTTCCTTTGTAGTCAGTTTGCAAGCGACTAGCGTTAGAGCCGGTGTAGTGTGATTTGATCTTAGTCCTGTATTGACTCTTTGCCTGTTTGATGGTCCGTCAGAGGGCATAGCGGGATTTCTTATAAACTGAAAGTGGCAGCTCTACCCTTTAGCTCAGTGCGGATGTTGCCTGTAATCCATGGCTTCTGGTTGGGGTATGTACTTACAGCCACTGTGGGGACGTCGTCATTGATGCACTTATCGATGAAGCCAGTGACTGATGTGGTGAACCCCTCAATGCCACTGGATGAATCCAGGAACATATCCCAGTCTGTGCTAGCAAAACAGTCCTGTAGTTTAGCATCAAAGTGTATATAAACCCTGTTAGCACTTGCTTCATCTGGCCTGTTTTTTATTGACGAGTCACTGGTGCTTCCTGCTTAAATTTTTGCTTGTAAAAAGGATAGAACTATGGTAAGATTTGCCAAATGGGGGGCGAGGGAGAGCTTTGTATGCATCTCTGTGTGTGGAGTAAAGGTGCTCTAGAGTCGTTTTCCCTCTGGTTGCACATTTAACATGCTGGTAGAAATGAGGTAAAACGTATTTACGTTTCCCTGCATTAAAGTCTCCGGCCACTAAGAGCGCCGCATCTGGATGAATGTTTTCCTGTTTTCTTATGGTGGTATACACCTCATTGAGTGCGGTCTTTGTGCCAGCATCGGTCTGTGGTGGAATGTAGATGGCTTCGAAAAACACAGATGAAAACTCTCTAGGTAGATTGTGTTTTCAACAGCTTATCATGAGATACTTTACCTCAGCCATTGTACATTGGCCAATAGGGCCGATGGCAAAGGCAGATTAGTCACTATCGGCGGATACTCACAATGCATGAGATCTCATTCTGCGATACGTCTTCCTTCTCTTTCTCCTGCAAATGACGGGGATGAGGGCCTGTTCAGGTGTCTGGAGTAAATCCCTCTCAACAGTGTCACGCTCGTCTGATGAAGAAGGAGTGGACCAAAGCGCAGCGTGGTACGTGTTCATGATATTTATTGAAATCTGAACCCTAGAACAAAACTAACAAAGCGAGAAACGAACAGTTCTGTAAGGTAACTAAACTATACAGAAGACAACTACCCACAAACCCAGGTGGGAAACAGGCTACCTGAGTATGATTCTCAATCAGAGACAACGATAGACAGCTGCCTCTGATTGAGAACCACACACGCCAAACACAAAGAAATAGAAAACATAGCAATAAAGAAACTAGAATGCCCACCCTAGTCACACCCTGGCCTAACCAAATTAGAGCATAAAAGTCTCTCTATGACCAGAGCGTGACAGTCAGACTCATTAAAGAAAAGCTATTTTCGATCATACGAGACGGTAGCAGCAACAATATGTACAAAATACGTCACAATCAATTTGAAAAAGCAAACAAAATTGCATGGTTGGTTAAGCGTCAATAAAACAGCAGCCATCCGCAGCCTTTTTTGCAACTTTTTCGACTCATAGTCACACTCCTCATGTGGCCTAGCCCATATGCCTACATGTTTTAATAAGGTTTGTATCGCAACAAAAGTGGCTAAATCATTTCTTAAAATTAAGCACATTAATCCACTTTACCAAGTGTGTAGAGCCGAACAGGGTGTGAGTTTCAGGTTTGGGGAAGATCATTTTCACCATAAAAATGCACCTGTTCGGCTCTGATCTGTTGCGTCAGCCACATTGCGTAAAAAAGTTGTATTTGTATTCATTTTTTATCTATCGCATCCCAAAACTGTCCCAGACTATGTTTGGAATATTTATTGCTCGCACAGAATAGAATAGGTCGACATTTGTACTATGGGGGATAGTATGACATCGGCTAGTGCTTTTGCTGTTCGTTAGGCCTACTCATCTTGTTGGCTGAGGAATAGTAAATGTTCTTCCAATATCTTCAATATTCACCTTGGAATTGGATAAGGATGCGCATAGTTGCACATCCTGTGTCTTTCGTCACTTGTAGCCTGTGAGAAAGACTCGATCACATGATGCTGCTGTGAAATTCTAGGCATTATCAAGTGCTTGTCAAATTGTGAATGAGTGACTGATATAGTGTGTACAGCCTGCACACAAAAGACAAAGCAGAGCTCATGCCTTTCATGCAACTTTTTTCAAATCATCATTAGAGGCACATCATGCAGCCTTACAATGTATTAAAAGTCAAAACATGTAGCCCAATGTTTGTAGAACAACTAAAGTTACATTAATAACTCTAAATGAAGCATATAGGAATAGCTATTTCTTTGTTAACCAAACCACACAGAACAGCGGAATGTGCGAACTCCCTCAAATCGTTTGGAGAAAATATCCTTTCTATTTTATTAATCTTTGTTCAGTTGTATTCTTCATACTATAAAATAATGCCACGGAATTCTAAGCAAATCTTGTCTGCTAAATGAACTAGTGAAGCCCACAGCCATTTGGCATAGCCAGATCAGGACCTAACATAAGGACCACTCATAGTATGCTATTCTGCTGAATTGTTTTATTTATTTTTATTTATTTAACCTGGCAAGTCAGTTAAGAACAAATTCTTGTTTACAATGACCTGGACAACGCTGGGCCAATCGTGTGCCACCATATGGGACTCCCAATCACGACTGGATGTGATAAAAGTTGAGACGAGTTGGTTTAGTTATCAGCTGAGTTGGATTTAGCTCTGTACAAATATCTTTCAGCCTATCAGATACTGGCATCAACCAATCCAGATTAAGATCACCCACTACTAATAATTTGTATTTAGCATAGTTAAACAGCAGGTCAGACCATTTGCTAAGAGCACATAAGGAGGCCGAGCAAGGGCGACAAACTCCCACTGACGTTAGTTGGGCATTATTACGAAGGCCCACGTTTAAAACTAGACATTCAAATTGCTTGGGGACAGATGTGGTAATACACATTCAAGTTGTTCTTTATGAATATGGCAACACCCCCCTTCTGCCAGCTCTGTCAGATATATAAACATGATATCCATTCAGAGACACATCAGAGTCTGGCACACACTGATGATTCAGTGTGTATAGGCACAGTCCTCCCTTTCATCTAATCTGGTCATTTGGCCTTAACTTCATACCTGTTATTGCAATTGAAAATACCCATTATTTCCCAATCCTTTTAATATACATGTGAATAGCTAAGCTAGTAAACATTACAGTTACCAATATGCCATCTCCTTGCTGTTGTATTGCATCAGTCATCTGTGAAAGCCATTGGATGTTCTGATATTTTATCTGTCGATGTTCATAGCATGATACAGTAACAGTTGCCAATGTACCATTATCCTGCTATTGTATTGTGTCAGTAGTATGCATATCGCTCGCTGACATTAGTTGCCAATGTACCATTATCCTGCTATTGTATTGTATCAGTAGTATGCATATCGCTAGCTGACATTAGTTGCCAATGTACCATTTCTCTGCCCGTGCGATGTATGAGCCAGAGAGCTGCCCCAGATGCATACATTTCCCATAATGAGGCAGGTGGCCTCGACAGACGGCTCGGTTGTGTGGGTGACACCCAATACACGGCAGCTCTGGGCATCTGACTGACAGACACTGCCAGTCCTGTTTGTGTGTGTGTGTGTGTGTGTGTGTGTGTGTGCGTGTGTGTGTGTGTGTGTGTGTGTGTGTGTGTGTGTGTGTGTGTGTGTGTGTGTGTGTGTGTGTGTGTGTGTGTGTGTGTGTGTGTGTGTGTGTGTGTCTGTCTGTCTGTGTCTGCCTGTCTGTCTGGTGTTTGTCTACCCAATGCTTCTCTATGGGCTATGGGTAAACTCCTCCGCTCCACAGTAATTTCATATAAAGATAGCTGAAGGACATTAATTGAGCTGCTGCTGCTTTAACTGGGTAAAATACACTGTAATTAAAAGTGTATAAATAATTGATCATATATTTTTCTGTAATTGGTTCCTCGTTATCACTGTGCGGGCTGAATACTAATTAAGGCAGGGAGTTAATTATCATTCCACTATGAGGTAATGATGCTCTCCATAGAGACTGTGTAAAACCAGGGGCCTCCCAAACATAGCCATTATAGACCAATAGGTAACAAGGTCAGATTCTAAAAAGACAGAGGAAAAAGACAAAGAGAAATAGAAATGGGCAGAACTTTACTCGGAGTAATGCGAAGACTCCCCTGCAAGCGTACTAATTGGGAGTGTTTAGCGAACAGGCATGGGAGGCGGTAAATGGCCAGGAAGAAGCCAGGGGCTCTGTAGGAACTATTAGCATTTATTCTCAATAGCCTGATGGTGTAGACTCAAAATGGAGGTTTTATCACTGAAATGGTTACTGGCGGTTACCAACTACATTACCATATATTTATCAACTAGATTTTACTTTTTCGGATAAACTATTATTGGCTGCTTGAATATAAATGTCACAGATAGCATTCTTATCTGAGGACATTCAGTAAGTACATACTGTAGTATAAATATTGTTGCACCTACCCCAGGGGTGCACAACATACTTGTCAAGGATGCCAGTTTCAGATATTGATTTTATTTACAGGGCCAGAGAATGGTTTGTTATTGATGTGCAGATAAGGTGTCTGTCCAAACATCTTGACTTGCTTATACTTCAGACCAAGTGACTGTAGTAAGATAGAATGGATTGTGCTTATTCAAACTTTTTCCGCATCGGTGTCCCTTCCACGGAACGGTTGAGCCTATGTAGGCTAATGCGATTAGCATGAGGTTGTAAGTAACAAGAAAACGTCCCATATCTGATATCGGCAGAAAGCTTAAATTCTTGTTCATCTAACTGCACTGTCCAATTTACAGTAGCTATTACAGTGAAATAACACAATGCTATTGTTTGAGGAGAGTGCACAATTTTGAACATGAAAAGTTATTAATAAATAAATTAGGCACATTTGGGCAGTCTTGATACAACATTTTGAACAGAAATGCAATGGTTCATTCGATCAGTCTAAAACTCTGCACATACACTGATGCAATCTAGTGGCCAAAATCTAAATTTCACCTTGACTGGAATAATACATTTTGGCCTTTCTCTTGAATTTCTAAGATGATGGTACAAAAAAATACAAAAGAAAGTTTTTTTTTTCTTTGTATTATCTTTTACCAGACCTATTGTGTAATATTCTATTACACTCCTTTCACATTTTCCATCAAAGTGTTTCCTTTCAAATGGTACCAAGAATATGCATATCCTTGCTTCAGCGCCTCAGCTACAGGCAGTTAGATTTGGGTATGACATTATAGACAAAAATTGAAAAAAGGGGGTAATCCTTAATAACTTGGTTGATTAGCAGGTGATTAGGCAAGACATGTTTAGGCAACTTAAATGGAGTACTCTATGTACAATTGAGCACATTCAGAAACATTTGCTGAGCACATTCAGAAACATTTGCCAATGAGAAACTAATTAACATGGCTGCAACTTAGCATACTATTCTGTCAATTATTTCTTAGAAGAATCAAAAAATAAAGTATTCCTACGGAAACGATATTCTGTATATACAGTACCAGTCAAGAGCTTGGACACACCTACTCATACATACAGTAGTATAATAATAGTGAAGACATCAAAACTATGAAATAACAGATATGGAATCAACAAAGCATTAAACTAATCAAAATATATTTCAGATTCTTCAAAGTAGCCACCCTTTGCCTTGATTACATCTTTGCACACACAGTGCTGAGCACTTGTTGGCTGCTTTTCCTTCAGTCTACGGTCCAACTCATCCCAAACCATCTCAATTGGGTTGAGGTCAGGTGATTGTGGATGCCAGGTCATCTGGTGCAGCACTCCATTACTCTCCTTCTTACACAGCCTGGAGGTGTGTTGGGTCATTGTCCTTTGAAAAACACATGATAGTCCCACTAAGCGCAAATCAGATGTGATGGCGTATCGCTGCAGAATGCTGTGGTAGCCATGCTGGTTAAGTGTGCCTTGAACTCTAAATAAATCACAGACAGTGTCATAAGCAAAGCGCCCCCACACCATCACACCTCCTCCTCCATGCTTCATGGTGGGAACCACACATGCGGAGATCATCCGTTCACCTACTCTGCATCTCACAAAGACACGGCAGTTGGAACCAAAAATCTCAAATTTGGACTCATCAGACCAAAGGACTGATTTCCACCGGTCTAATGCCCATTGCTTGTGTTTCTGGGCCGAAGCAGGTTTCTTCTTAATATTGGTGCCATTTAGTAGTGGTTTCTTTGCAGCAATTCGACAACAAAGACCTGATTCACGCCGTCTCCTCTGAACAGATGTTAAGATGTGTCTGTTACTTGAACTATGCAAAGCATTTATTTGGGCTGCAATTTCTGAGGCTGGTAACTCAAATGAACTTATCCTCTGCAGCAGAGGTAACTCTGGGTCTTCCTATCCTATGAGAGCCAGTTTCATAATAGCCCTTGATGTTTTTTGCAACTGCACTTGACGAAACTTTCAAAGTTCTTCAAAATGTTCGATATTGACTGACCTTCATGTCTTAAAGCAATGATGGACTGTCGTTTCTCTTGCTTATTTGAGCTGTCCTTGACATAATATGGACTTGGTCTTTTACCAAATAGGGCTATCTTCTGTGTACCATCCCTACTTTGTCACAACATAAACGCATTCTGGCACGCCCAATTTTTCAGTTTTTGATTTGTTAAAAAAGTTTGAAATATCCAATAAATGTCGTTCCACTTCATGATTGTGTTCCACTTGTTGTTGATTCTTCACAAAAAAATACAGTTTTATATCTTTATGTTTGAAGCCTGAAATGTGGCAAAAGTTCGCAAAGTTCAAGGGGGCCGAATACTCTCGCAAGGCACTGTATATATATATATATATATATATATATATATATATATATATATATATATATATACACTGCTCAAAAAAATAAAGGGAACACTAAAATAACACATCCTAGATCTGAATGAATGAAATATTCTCATTAAATACTTTTTTCTTTACATAGTTGAATGTACTGACAAGAAAATCACACAAAAATTATCACTGGAAATCAAATTTATCAACCATGGAGGTCTGGATTTGGAGTGACACTCAAAATGAAGGTGGAAAAGCACACTACAGGCTGATCCAACTTTGATGTAATGTCCTTAAAACAAGTCAAAATGAGGCTCAGTAGTGTGTGTGGCCTCCACGTGCCAGCCATGCTCCTGATGAGGTGGCGGATGGTCTCCTGAGGGATCTCCTCACAGACCTGGACTAAAGCATCCGCCAACTCCTGGACAGTCTGTGGTGCAACCAACGTCTGTGGTCCACCAACGTCACGTTGGTGGATGGAGCGAGACATGATGTCCCAGATGTGCTCAATTGGATTCAGGTCTGGGGAACGGGCGGGCCAGTCCATAGCATCAATGCCTTCCTCTTGCAGGAACTGCTGACACACTCCAGCCACATGAGGTCTAGCATTGTCTTGCATTAGGAGGAACCCAGGGCCAACCGCACCAGCATATGGTCTCACAAGGGGTCTGAGGATCTCATCTCGGTACCTAATGGCAGTCAGGCTACCTCCTGGCGAGCACATGGAGGGCTGTGCGGCTCCCCAAAGAAATGCCACCCCACACCATGACTGACCCACCGCAAAACCGGTCATGCTGGAGGATGTTGCAGGCAGCAGAACGTTCTCCACGGCGTCTCCAGACTCTGTCACATCTGTCACGTGCTCAGTGTGAACCTGCTTTAATCTGTGAAGAGCACAGGGCGCCAGTGGCGAATTTGCCAATCTTGGTGTTCTCTGGCAAATGCCAAACGTCCTGCACGGTGTTGGGCTGTAAGCACAACCCCCACCTGTGGACGTCGGGCCCTCATACCACCCTCATAGAGTCTGTTTCTGACCATTTGAGCAGACACATGCACATTTGTGGCCTGATGGAGGTCATTTTGCAGGGCTCTGGCAGTGCTCCACCTGCTCCTCCTTGCACAAAGGCGGAGGTAGCGGTCCTGCTGCTGGGTTGTTGCCCTCCTACGGCCTCCTCCACGTCTCCTGATGTACTGGCCTGTCTCCTGGTAGCGCCTCCATGCTCTGGACACTATGCTGATAGACACAGCAAACCTTCTTGCCACAGCTCGCATTGATGTGCCATCCTGGATAAGCTGCACTACCTGAGCCACTTGTGTGGGTTGTAGACTCCATCTCATGCTACCAATAGAGTGAAAGCACCGCCAGCATTCAAAAGTGACCAAAACATCAGCCAGGAAACATAGGAACTGAGAAGTGGTCTGTGGTTACCACCTGCAGAACCACTCCTTTATTGGGGGTGTCTTGCTAATTGCCTATAATTTCCACCTGTTGTCTATTCCATTTGCACAACAGCATGTGAAATTTATTGTCAATCAGTGTTGCTTCCTAAGTGGACAGTTTGATTTCACAGAAGTGTGATTGACTTGCAGTTAAATTGTGTTGTTTAAGTGTTCCCTTTATTTTTTTGAGCAGTGTATATATATTTACATATTTATTTATTTTTATCCCAGCCCCTGTCCCCGCGGGAAAACCTTTGCCTTTCTGACTTGCCTTGTCACGCTCTCACCTTAGTTCCTTTGTTTTGTCTTTGTTTTAGTATGGTCAGGGCGTGAATTGGGGTGGGCAGTCTATATTCTTTTTTCTATGATTTGGGATTTCTGTGTTTGGCCTGGTATGGTTCTCAATCAGAGGCAGCTGTCAATCGTTGTCCCTGATTGAGAACCATACTTAGGTAGCCTGTTTTCACCCTTGAGTTGTGGGTGATTATTTTCGGTTGAGTGTTTGTATTCTGCACCAGACAGAACTGTTTCGGTTTTGTTCGTTCACTTTGTTGTTTTTGTTCAGTGTTCAATTTCTTTATTAAAAATATGGACACTTACCACGCTGCGCATTGGTCCTCACCTTCTTCCACCAACAATGGCCTTTACATGCCTAGTTAAATAAAGTTAAATAAATAAAATTTAAAATGTTGAATAAGTCATTTGTGTCTATTTCACTATAACCTGTGATAGTAGGATGGGTTAAGGCAGTGGATCTCAAACCTATCCTCTGGGACCCCCAACTGTTACAAGTATTTGATCTACAGTGCCTTGCGAAAGTATTCGGCCCCCTTGAACTTTGCGACCTTTTGCCACATTTCAGGCTTCAAACATAAAGATATAAAACTGTATTTTTTTGTGAAGAATCAACAACAAGTGGGACACAATCATGAAGTGGACATTTATTGGATATTTCAAACTTTTTTAACAAATCAAAAACTGAAAAATTGGGCGTGCAAAATTATTCAGCCCCCTTAAGTTAATACTTTGTAGCGCCACCTTTTGCTGCGATTACAGCTGTAAGTCGCTTGGGGTATGTCTCTATCAGTTTTGCACATCGAGAGACTGACATTTTTTCCCATTCCTCCTTGCAAAACAGCTCGAGCTCAGTGAGGTTGGATGGAGAGCATTTGTGAACAGCAGTTTTCAGTTCTTTCCACAGATTCTCGATTGGATTCAGGTCTGGACTTTGACTTGGCCATTCTAACACCTGGATATGTTTATTTTTTAACCATTCCATTGTAGATTTTGCTTTATGTTTTGGATCATTGTCTTGTTGGAAGACAAATCTCCGTCCCAGTCTCAGGTCTTTTGCAGACTCCATCAGGTTTTCTTCCAGAATGGTCCTGTATTTGGCTCCATCCATCTTACCATCAATTTTAACCATCTTCCCTGTCCCTGCTGAAGAAAATCAGGCCCAAACCATGATGCTGCCACCACCATGTTTGACAGTGGGGATGGTGTGTTTGGCTTTTACGCCAAACATAACGTTTTGCATTGTTGCCAAAAAGTTCAATTTTGGTTTCATCTGACCAGAGCACCTTCTTCCACATGTTTGGTGTGTCTCCCAGGTGGCTTGTGGCAAACTTTAAACAACACTTTATGGATATCTTTAAGAAATGGCTTTCTTCTTGCCACTCTTCCATAAAGGCCAGATTTGTGCAATATTTGTTGTCCTATGGACAGAGTCTCCCACCTCTCTGCAGTTCATCCAGAGTGATCATGGGCCTCTTGGCTGCATCTCTGATCAGTCTTCTCCTTGTATGAGCTGAAAGTTTAGAGGGACGGCCAGGTCTTGGTAGATTTGCAGTGGTCTGATACTCCTTCCATTTGAATATTATCGCTTGCACAGTGCTCCTTGGGATGTTTAAAGCTTGGGAAATCTTTTTGTATCCAAATCTGGCTTTAAACTTCTTCACAACAGTATCTCAGACCTGCCTGGTGTGTTCCTTGTTCTTCATGATGCTCTCTGCGCTTTTAACGGACCTCTGAGACTATCACAGTGCAGGTGCATTTATACGGAGACTTGATTACACACAGGTGGATTGTATTTATCATCATTAGTCATGTAGGTCAACATTGGATCATTCAGAGATCCTCACTGAACTTCTGGAGAGAGTTTGCTGCACTGAAAGTAAAGGGGCTGAATAATTTTGCACGCCCAATTTTTCAGTTTTTGATTTGTTAAAAAAGTTTGAAATATCCAATAAATGTCAATCCACTTCGTGATTCTGTCCCACTAGTTGTTGATCCTTTACAAAAAATACAGTTTTATATCTTTATGTTTGAAGCCTGAAATGTGGCAAAAGGTCGCAAAGTTCAAGGGGGCCAAATACTTTCGCAAGGCACTGTATCTATCAGAGTTAGCACACCTAATTCAACTTGTAAACGAATCATCAAGCCCTTGACTAGGTGAATCAGGTGAGCTCGTTCTGGGCTACAACAAAATTGTGAAATGTCTGGCGGTACCCGAGGAGAGGTTTGAGAACGACTGGGTTAAGGGACGAGCGTTGCCTAGGAGTGGCAGCACCTGTGGTAAGACAATGGCAATTTTCATAATCACCTTAGTCAATTTATTAGAATAATCATTGCAGACTTAAACTAAAAGTACATACAGTGCATTGGCATCACACATGTAAGCATACAAGCAAGTTTTAGCCACTTATGTACGCAAGTCTGAATGGTGTGTAGAAAGCCAATCCGGGCAATCATCTCTCTGTGTATGTGTGGCAGTTATCTTTCTGCGTTCCTGAAGCCACTCCAATCCCGACTGTATGCTGATTGTTTTCATCTATCGGCATCTGCATTGTGTTGCTCCCACAGTAGTGAACAACGCTTTTCTGTTTTTTGAATGTATTGTTTTTCAGTCTTTGAATGCTCCATCCCTGGTGTCCCCCCGTTGTTTTCTGCATGTTTAATGCATTTGTCACTCAGGTGGGGAGTGACTGGGATGGCAATGTCTTTTAGTAGAGAAGAAATTCACTCTCTTCCAACTGTGGCGTGGGGTGTAACTGAAATTGACATGTCTTTCGATACATGCAGGAGGTATGTTATTGGAAGAGACGTATTTTATTCTCCAGCCTTTAATCACACACATACTCACTCGTGGCCGGGCAGACTCATCAGCCCTTTCTATTGTGTGTGTGTGTGTGTGTGTGTGTGTGTGTGTGTGTGTGTGTGTGTGTGTGTGTGTGTGTGTGTGTGTGTGTGTGTGTGTAATAAATAAACTAAAAGACAAATCGATCAAGCTCTAAAGTTTGGTAGAAAACTGGGGAAAGTTAACTTTTATGGGCTCACCACGATACAAACTCCCAACGTGAAGATATAGGGGTGTCAATATGTACAATACAATCATTTAATAGCTGTTCTATAAACCAAACATCCTTCGAGAAAATACAGAGTTGATACGTTTAAGGGGTTGAGGAGCATTTATCATCAAACTTTCCCGAACTATTCAACAATTCCATATTTTCTACTTCATAAAGAAAATACACTTCAAATAACTGACTCGATACTTTCAGAAACCTATATTCAGTGTTCGCCTACTTTATGAACCGTGAATTAAGAATTATTTTTTAGTCTGTGTTGATCAGTTAGTAGGTCAACTCATTGATCCATCTTCCATAAAGCACACACCCAGGCTCGGGCCTCTTTTCCTAGGCAATGAGCATGGTGAGAGTGCCCTGGGGCTCCAGCCAACCCTGCTAACATCTGGACCAAGGCCTGGTAAGCCTTCGGGGAGCAGGCAGAGATACAGGTGAGAAAGGCAGGAAATGAGAGCACAGTTGAGCTGGAAGAGCAAAACAACCTGTATGTGCCCGAGTGTGTTACAGTATGTGCTAGTGCATTTGAACGGAGCTTCACCTACCCTCTCGCTATACGCATTGGCTTCAAACAGGACCTGCTCTGTGAATCTGGCCTGACCTGGGTTAGTGTGAACACGTTTTGACCTGCCTTGATGAGTTTGAATGTGGTCCTGTGTTTGAACACAGCACAGTCTGGATGAGGGCCTGAGCTGCCCCACCCCTCTCTCTCTGTCACTTTCTCTTTCTCTTTCTCTCTCTCTCTCTCTCTCTCTCTCTCTCTCTCTCTCTCTCTCTCTCTCTCTCTCTCTCTCTCTCTCTCTCTCTCTCTTTCTCTCAGCTGGAGCCTGCATGCCTGATGAGGAGTGCCAGGTTGGGCAGAGACTTAGATGCTGATACAGGAGAAACTAGCTCCCTGGCTTTAATGAGTGTACACACAGGCATAGACACACACACACATTTCCACTGTGCGGCTATTAGGCGCCAAAAATGCAGACAAAACTATTTGAAAGTGAATTTTAGATTTCCGGTCATGGCGCTTTGCCTGGGAGTGGCAGCCATGCCGGGGCCTAGAGGCACACACACCTCGCTGTCTCAGCTCCGGGTACCCCTCTCACTTGCACATGGCATGATCAAAAGAGACCAACGGCTGCCGACCATTATGCCAATGACACTTTGAGTAAGAGTCCGGAGAGTGCCGCGACATGACAGCCATTAGAGCTTGAAAGTGGGACTTTAAAGGGGGGCTGAGGGATGACTGTCAGTGGGGAATCAAAGAGAGAAAGTGAAATCTTCATAATATATCACACCAAAGAAGAAGAAGAGCTCTGTCTCTTGGTCTCCGCTACACACACAGAAAAAGTTTCATGCAAACTAGCTCCGCCACTCGATGCTCACGTCCAAAAAACATGAATCGGCCAGGAACAAAGGAGTTCAGAGCAAGCGAGTCTGTAAATGAAAGAGTCCAGAAGCGGGATGGGCCATTGAGCAGGGTGGTGATAGATAGATCATTAGGGACTGGACTGAGTTGCAGTCAGAGGTATAAGGACTATACTAGCTTGCTAACAACTCTACCACCGCTGCTCTGTGTTAGACTCTGGGTCTAAAATGAGCTGACAATGGGGTGGAACTGTTAGAACCTGAATGGCAGTGCAATTATATGACATTCCTAGTGAAGGCTACAAAGGGAAAGATTCCAACCAATCTTTGTCTTCAAAAGCAGCAGAAAGTGTTTTTCATAACTCTGGCTCCCAAAACACCTATTTCAAATCAATGACTCAAGGATTAAAGGGGCGGTGCAGTTAAAAATGTGTTTTCCTGTTTTTTCTTAATGATATTTCTACACTATTAGGTTGAAATAACACTCTGAAATTGTGAAAATTATGATAATGCACTTTTTGTGTAAGAGCTGTTTGAAAGAAATGCCTGGAATTTCAGACTGTGTGTGTGGGAGGTCATTTTGGCCCGCAGCATAACATTACCTGACGATCTGATTATAATAAACTACCTGATTATAATAATAGACTACTAGTTTTGGTTCTGGTCCCGCCCAAAAGCAAGAGAGATTGTGCAGTAGGGCTGCCTTTGCACTGTATTCCATCCAATCACTTCATCTGATCTATATTGTCTTTTTCATGTTTGTGTTTTCTTTGATTGTACAAAATAAAATGCTCAAATTGACAATTTGAAGATTATGTGTCACTAGGCATTAGAGCTAAAACGAGCTGGCTTGTGATTGAACTTGTAGCTACCAACCTGCCAGCCAGAAGAAAGAGAGGGTAGATATGATTATTATTATTAGCTAGCTAGATATATCATTAGGTGTGTATCTGTGATATGATTCCTAAAAAATTTAAGCCTTCTAGCTGTTGAATGCAAGAATGAATGTATAAACCTTAAGATAGTTCTAATGACTTGTTGAAAGCTCAGGCTGGAGGTCTAGTTGGTTTGACTTTGCTATAGGCATATATGATCATATCATTTCAGTTAGGGACTATCAGATATGAAATTATGTTATGTTTTCTCAAATTTGAGAGTGAAAACCTTACAAAATGTAACTTTGTCTCCTTGCCAACAGGTTGATAACTTAGCTATACAATTCCCTTCCATTCATGATCCCCTTTCTTGTGCTTTTTCTCCATCCCCAGCAAACACAGCTGATGAAACTAATTGCATTCTAAACTGAAGATCATGATTAGGGGATTATTAGAGTCAGGTGTGTTAGCTGGGGCAAAACTGTGACACCAATCAGGCCCTCGAGGACTGGAGTTGCCCACCCCTATGCTAAAGGTTCACCGCTGAGGAAGGTCTGCAGGATGAGGAAGACCATGGTGATGAGGAAGACCAATTATTGGAGGAAGATGCTTTTGATGAGGAGCTACTTGGTGGAGACTAGGACAAAGAGTATGAGACTCACACACACACACACACACACACACACACACACACACACACACACACACACACACACACACACACACACACACACACACACACACACACACAGAACAGAACAGACAGGTGAATATTGACTGGCAGAGAAGCAGCTGAACGGGTTACCCTCCTAACCCTCTTAGGTTGATGCTGCTGTACACACCAAGTTTGCGGTGCAGGAAGGAATGCTATAGCCTGGTCCCAGATCTGTTTATGATGTTTTGCTAACTCCTAATGTATGATAGTTGTCATTCCATGTTACCACAGTCGTTGGCTTTACATAGAAGTGGACTATGTAGCACAAACAGATCAAAAACCAAGCTAACATTTGAGTGATGGTCAGAACAGAAAGAGTGAAACTTCAATATACTGTACTTGAAGACTACTCAAGAAATTCTTGGCTTTGTTACTGTTACGTTCCCCATTATCTCCTTGGAAGACAGTTTACACTACGATACAGTTAAAACTACCGTGTTGAGGGCTTATGAGTTGGTGCCTGAAGCTTATAGACAGCGCTTCAGGAACCACAAGAAACCATCTCACCGTACGTTTGTTGAGTTTGCAAGGGACAAAGAGTCTCTGGTGTTCAGCCAGCAAAGCTAACACCTTTGCTGATATTCAGGAGTTGATGCTATTGTAGGATTTTAAAAGCAACCTCCCTGATAGAATTGTAGTTAAATTAAATGAACAGAAAGTGGTGGCATTGTCCCAGGCAGCAGTGTTGGCAAATGAGTACGCTTTGACACACAAGACTGTCTTTGGTGCTCCGCATTTTGAAGGCCGGACGATTACGTCATCAGTTCCTCGTTCAGGTCGCTTTTCCTCTGACAAGCCTAAGCGTTTTCATGAAGTCCGTGACTGATTTTACTGTAATCAAAAGGGTCACGTGATTGCGGACTGCCCAGTTTTGAAAAATAAACCGAAACAGTCCCAGTCACCGTCCCCAAAAATGAAAAGTTAGTCTTTGGCTCGTCTATTGGATCGAGTTATTGATTCAGCATTTGAGAAACTGGATCCTGTCTATGCTCCGTTTATGTCTGCCGGTTGTGTTTCCTTAACAGGAGAAACAGCTGATCAAAAGCCTATCCAAATCTAACGAGACACCGGGGCGGCGCAGTCAGTTATTGTTACTGATGCTTTACCCTGGTCTCCTGAAACGTATTGTGGCTCGCATGTCATATTACAGGGGATAGAGACAAAAACTGAACCTGTACCATTACACTGGGTCCACTTAGTGTCAGACTTGGTATCAGGACGTTTCCGTGTTGGTGTCTACGCTGCCAGTAAAAGGAGTCACATTGCTACTAGGGAATGATATTGCTGGTGGTAACGTCACTCCTGTGTTAGAGGTAGTAGACAACCCAGAAATCAGAATTGCAGATGAGAAATTGGTTCAAGCATTTCCACATGTTTTTCCTGCATGTGTGTTAACGAGGGCAAGTGGCTAGTTCCATTTTTGAGAATGTTGAGGTAGAAGACAATGCACCGAGTATTCCTTCTGCAAGGCCGACAGTTTTTACCCCCGTAAAAACTAAAGCAGGGGAAAGTGAAATCGCGCCCCAATTACATGACATTCTTTTGTCTGTCAAAAGGGAGACACCAGTCTTCGCAAGTGTTTTGCTTCGGTAATTTCCACTGAGGAAGCTAAAACTAAGGAGACCGTCTACTTTATGGAAGCAGGAGTTTTGATGCGGAAATGGGCAGCTCATTACACCGTTAATGACTGGAGTGAAGTGTGTCAAGTGGTTGTTTCTACACCGTTTCGACAGCAGGTGCTGTCACTCGCCCATGACCAGGCGTGGTCCGGACATTTGGGGATCACAAAGACTTATGGTCTGATGGGAAATACACAATGTCTTTAACACATTTGAGAACAGTTTTGACATGAAGTTGGATCCCTGATCAGTCTGGATTACTTTAGGGAGACCAAACGTAGAGAAGAACTTCACTAAGAGCCTTCACCACAGTCTTAGCCGTTACAGTACAGAGAGGAATAGCCTCTGGGTATCGAGTAGCACTACATATTATTGTTAGTAAGAACTGGTTACCTGACCTGGTCAAGGGAGAGTCAAGGGGCTCTCGGACGCTGGCATCAGACACTGAAGGCAATGCTACGCAAGTATTGCATGGATACCAGTACCGATTGGGATGAGGGGGTGCCCTTTGTCCTATTTGCTATTAGGAAAATGATACAAGAGTCCTTAGGGTTCAGCCCTGCTGACCTTGTGTTTGGACACACCCCACGGGGTCCGCTGAAAGTTTTGAAGGAGCATATCTTATCTCCTACACCCAGTAGCTCCCATAAAAATGTGTTAGATTATGTTAGTAAGATGCGGGAGAGACTGCACGCCGCATGTGCATTAGCCCAAAAGTCTCTCTCCTCTTCGCAAAAACGCATGAAGTTGCATTATGACAAAAAGGCTGTTGGCCGTTCTTTTGCACCAGGGGGATCAAGTTTTAGTTTTGTTGCCAATCCCTGGCTCATCTCTATCGGCACGTTTTTCTGGACCATATCTGGTGGAAAAGAAACTCAGTGACACCAATTATGTGATAAAGACCCCAGATCGAAGGCATTCTTCCCATGTGTGTCATGTTAACATGCTGAAAACATATTATGTGCATGATTCTCCCAACAGTTCCTCAGGAAAGCCGGTCCAGCCTGCCGTCTCCAGTGTGGCTGCGGTGGTGCTGAAGCCTGGCTGGGACCTAGAGGAGGATAAGGAGGACGGGTTGGAGTTACGCCACACTTTACAGCAGTGTGAACGCCTATGTAATTACCCTCTCAAACGGAACATTTGGATAACGATCAAACTAAGGATCTTATCCTATTGATAAACAGTTTTCTCAATGTATTTCAGGACGTTCCACGTCGCAAGTCCATCTTGGAACATGACGTGGATGTGGGGAACGCTGCTCCTATACGTCAGCATCCGTACCGGGTTAATGCTAAGAAAAGCGAGGTAATGAAAAGTGAGGTAGCTTATTTATTACAGAATGACATGGCAAAACCCAGTAACAGCTCCTGGAGTTCCCCATGTATTCTTGTTCCTAAGCCTGACGGGACTTCCCGCTTATGTACGGACTATCGTCGCGTAAATGCAGTTACAAAGTCTGATTATTTTCCTCTACCTCGCTTAGATGACTGCATTGATAGAATTGGCTCTGCTGCTTACGCTAGTAAATTAGATTTGCTAAAAGGTTGTTGGCAGGTGCCTCTGACCTCTCGCGCTCCGGACATCTCGGCTTTTGTTACGCCTGATAACTTTGTACAATACACTGTGATGCCCTTTGGCTTGTGTAATGCACCTACTCCTTTTCAGCGGCTAGTTAATATTGTGTTTGCAGATGTGGCAAATTGTACTGCTTACCTTGACAATGTGGTGATTCATTCGTCTACTTGGTCTGATCATCTCTCCACTTTGAAAAGTGTGTTTCAGTGGTTGGAGAATGCTTCTTTAACCCTCAATTTGGCCAAGTATGAGTTTGGGAAGGCTACTGTGACTTACTTAGGGAAACAAGTGGGACATGGTCAAGTGCGCCCAGTAACTGGCAAAGTGGAAGCAATTGTTGCTTTTCCTGCTCTCACGGCTCGCCGCCAGTTGCACAGATTCCTGGGTATGGTAGGGTACTATCGTACATTCTGTAAGAATTTCTCAACAGTAGTAGCTCCCCTTTCATCTCTGCTTAGTCCCAAGGTACCATTTAAGTGGTCCCAGGACTGTAACTATGCTTTTGAGTCCGCCAAAGCGCTACTTTGTAATGCCCCAGTGTTTGCCTCCCCCAACTTTGACAAACCTTTTAAGTTGGAGGTAGATGCTAGTATAGTGGGGGTGGTTGCGGTTCTCATACAGGAAGATGAAGATGGAGTGGATCGGCCCGTCAGTTTCTTCTCCCGTAAGTTCAACTCGTGTCAGTCACGGTACTCTACAATTGAACAAGAGACGCTGGCTTTATTGCTTGCCTTACAGTTCTTTGAGGTATATGTGGGCTCCAGTGCCTTGCCTGTAATGGTCTTCACAGACCATAATCCATTGGTGTTCTTGAAGCAAATGTACAATCAGAACCACTGCCATATGCGGTGGGCTCTGATTGTCCAAGGATATAATGTACAGATAGCTTATGTGAAGGGCTCGGTGAATGTGGTTGCCGACGCTCTATCACGGGGATGTGTTGGTTTTTGTGATTACAAACTGTATGTTTGCAATTTTTGTGGCGGGCGTGTTACGTTCCCCAGTTTCCCCAGTTTCTGTGTTGTAGTTTGTGTATTTGAGTGTGTGTTTGAGAAGATGGCTTCCTGAAATTCCCCAAGCAGCTGATTGGTCGACTCCATGGCTAATTGAAGCTGACCCCGCCCCCTCAAGTTACAGCTGTATACCATTAGACTCCTTCTGAAGTTATATATGTTGTTTGTGTTCTCGGAGAGAGAAGATTGCAGAAAGATCATTGCTGAGAGAGGAGGCTGATGGCTGAGGGTGATATACTGTGTTGGTTGTTCTCAGAGGGAGATGATTAGTGTGTCCTGTATTGGTTGAGTGAGAGAGCTGATTGGTTATGTCTGTGTGTCAATAGGACGCAGTGTTTTGATTATTGAAATTGTTTGTGTTATTCTGTTTCATTTGTTCACAGGGGGGAAGGGGAAGGCACCTAGGGAGTGCTTAGGCAAGAGGCCCGAGGGCATACATATACCCATAGTAAATTCACTGTCTAGGCACACTAGGTAAGACCTGCGCGGACCACCCCCTGTATTTTGGTTAGGGCACCAGGTGGTGCTAAATTAGGTAAGCAGTGGGTAGGCAGTTAAGATAGGAGAGGGGGGCTTTGACATTTACTTTCTTTGCTTTGGCTCCGTCCAGCCCCTTTTCCCCATATTACCATGTGATGGAATAAATTCCTAGTAAACGGTAAATTCTCTGCCTTTTGTCATCCTTACTCACACCTACAGTCCATACCTCTTTCACTTCACGGAGAGTTGAGTTGTAGCAGGGTGTTGCATTCCCTCTTCATAGAGGTAACAGTTTCAGTAAAGATGGAAAGGAGAATAGGATGTGGTAGGATAGGATGTTCTTGTGTGGCACCTAAACGCAAGGGCAAGAGTGTGTGTATGATGTTATGGTTATGATACTTTCAATTTGTTTTCAGGTTTGAATGAGGCAATGTATTCCCCTAACCTTATTCCTTCAAATAAGTTATTGTTTAATTAATATTATATTACTTGTGTGTGTCGTTCCTTATCATATGTAATGCTCAATGCTTTCTGACATTTGTTTTGGTGCAGCTGTGTGTCATTTACTATCCTGATAAGAAAGGTTCTGATCACGGAAATTCCATATCATTAAAACAGGTGTTACTTATTTTGTATGGATCAGAATAGAAATTCCTTTTACTGTGAATAAGTTATACCTTCCAGTTGTAGAACAGTAACTTGAAAAGATACAAGTATATGCCATGATTTTGACTTTCATTATAACCTTATTTACGACATAAGATACATACATTTAATTTACAGAAATCCATGTGCCACAATGCAGCACATTGGCAGTTTACAATAAATAAAAAAAATGAATTGCAGCGCATTTGTTAATTATGTTATGTAAATAACTGACAAGAATTTACAGAGAATGACAACACCCATTCATTGCAGTCTGGTTTCTTTATTTACTTTTAAACAACAGAATTCAAAAGTGTTTACTCATTAGAAAAAGTTAAATAAGTTATATTCTCCAGTATCATCAAAAGGTCTATTTGGCAAAACTATGAAATAGACTTTGTAAGGATCCTGAAGATTATACGATGGGTCTTTGCATCTCAGAGGCCTAACACAGCTTTCATGGTCCAGCTCCAACTGACATGTATCAAAACAACGGATTGGTCAAAGCAAGCAGTGCGATTGGTTGAGACGTGTTCTAAGCCGTGTTCTAAGCCATACTAAAGGCTCGGGTAAGCCTATGACGCAAAAATGGGCATCTTGTTTTCTGTTCCATCTGAGAAATCCCTGCTCATCCACTGGCCCATCAGCCCAGACATTCAATTCATTAACTTGATATCTACTGTAAAAAGCACCTAGACATTATTGGCCCTTGCTTCTAGCCTAACATTTGGTTTGCAACAACAGGGGTTTGTACAAACATTGCTCTGTCACTCGACATTTGCAACATTGTTTCAATATTGTAATTCAATCTCCACTGTCTGATTGAATTAACATGTCAGGACAAGGTGGACATCTTTTCTCAGCCAGTCGAAATCATGAATCGGCATCATTTTTATGGATATATACAAAGAAGTGTCAACAGAAAAACAGGTCAAACAACATCAAATGCAGCTAGTTTGCGGTCTTACCAGCTTCAGTTTGAAGGGATTGGGTTAACTGTGTAGTTGCCTAGCTCCTCTGAATAGTGTCCTGACGAGATTTTCTTTGCCGGGCGAAATTGCACATCATTACCTCATTCAAATCAAATCAAATCAAATTTATTTATATAGCCCTTCGTACATCAGCTGATATCTCAAAGTGCTGTACAGAAACCCAGCCTAAAACCCCAAACAGCAAGCAATGCAGGTGTAGAAGCACGGTGGCTAGGAAAAACTCCCTAGAAAGGCAAAGGAAGAAACTAGGAAGAAACCTAGAGAGGAACCAGGCTATGTGGGGTGGCCAGTCCTCTTCTGGCTGTGCCGGGTGGAGATTATAATAGAACATGGCCAAGATGTTCAATGTTCATAAATGACCAGCATGGTCGAATAATAATAAGGCAGAACAGTTGAAACTAGAGCAGCAGCACAGTCAGGTGGAAGTTGAAACTGGAGCAGCAGCATGGCCAGGTAGACTGGGGACAGCAAGGAGTCATCATGTCAGGTAGTCCTGGGGCATGGTCCTAGGGCTCAGGTCAGTTGAAACTGGAACAGCAGCATGGCCAGGTGGACTGGGGACAGCAAGGAGTCATCATGTCAGGTAGTCCTGGGGCATGGTCCTAGGGCTCAGGTCCTCCGAGAGAGAGAAAGAAAGAGAGAAGGAGAGAATTAGAGAACGCACACTTAGATTCACACAGGACACCGAATAGGACAGGAGAAGTACTCCAGATATAACAAACTGACCCCAGCCCCCCGACACATAAACTACTGCAGCATAAATACTGGAGGCTGAGACAGGAGGGGTCAGGAGACACTGTGGCCCCATCCGAGGACACCCCCGGACAGGGCCATGCACACTCATTGTTATGGATATATCCAAAACAGCTTTAACAAACGCAAATTGAGCTACTTTGATGTTATTATAGCTGCAGTGTTTGACCGGACAGTGTTCGCCATAGTTGGCTAGCTAGCAAGCAAGGGATAAGAGCATTGCCAGCCAGCATTGCAACGTAACATTTAGAAAGAACGACTGGGTCGTGTCCATAGATATAGAAATAAATACTTAACGACTGGGTCACGTCTCTGGCAACGATAGAATGAACAGCCAGCCGGTTTGCATAGCAACCATGGATGTGTTTTTGGACTTGGCCTATATTTTTGTTCAGGGATGAAATAGACAAGGGCTCCGCCTTGTACCTATAACCTCAGCACAGCCTTGCTAAAAAAGTTTATCACGCACTCTCGTGTACAATTGTTTTATTGAAAAGTGCATGGGGGTAATGCACTAGAAATATTAGACAAAGTCCTTCCCTTTTTCAGTTTATGTATTGCCCTCTCTTAGCTGACTTAAGTGTTGACAAAACAGTGGGCTACTTTTCCCAGTATGTGGAGCTTCTAAATCCTTCCCCAGTGAAACAGTACTCCGTGCCAATAAACAGGGCCTGATCAGCTGGCCCTGACCAAACGACTCAGCACTCTCTGGCAGAAAGCTGCCTCTAATTTGCCTCTCTGTCGCATAATCAAGGATTTTAGACTATAAATCTTTGATCTGGGATACAATTTTCTGACTGAATAACCTCCCATACCCCAACACAAAGACACACAGCGAGACACCCACGCACACAGACAGACAGACGCGCGCGCACACACACACACACACACACACACACACACACACACACACACACACACACACACACACACACACACACACACACACACACACACACACACACACACACACGCACGCACACATGCACACACACGCACGCACACATGCACACACAGAGACACCCACCCAAGGACACACAGATTCATGCACACGCAAGAACACATGCACACGCAAGAACACACGCACACAGAGACACCCACACACACTCCTCTCTGAGAGGCTCTGTGATCTCTTTCCAATTCATGTCAAATGAATGTGTTTACAGGCTCATTAGATCACTACTGCAGTGGCAAAGCACCGCCCTGCACCGCCTGACACACACACACACACACAGACAGCCTGGCCATCTTGACATAAGAGAGACGCATGGCAGAGCACCAAAGCACGAAAGTGCCACTGCTGCCACTGTCCTAGCTACAGCCAGGTACATTTAAAACCATGGCAGCACACACACACACACACACACACACTGCTACGCCACCAGATTTGACCTGTATTTCCACACTTTGTACTTCAAAGTAAATCTCAGCTTTGTTAAAAAATAAAAAGTTGTATATTTATCTGTGTTTCAGGAGCAACATTAAAACCGAATAATCTGCCCCACCAACGTTAGAAAACTATACAGAAAACCCTCAAATTGCTGAAATAAGTCAATTAAATCAATGATGAGAGAATAGTCAGATTTAACTGATAACTAAAACAGCAGTGCTGATGGCACTCTTTTGCTAAGTTCAAAGACGCATTATAGGTGCTGAATGTGTGGTAAATGCTACAGACTTTGTGAATACATGTGACAACATGTAAAGCAACATATGATAACGTGAAACTACACGTGACAACGTGGGCACATCACACTTGAAAAAATTAAACAACACAGGAATGTAAAGTTTCAACATGTGATAACATGAAACTACACGAGGCAACATGTAAGCACATGTGGGAAAATGATTTTGTGAAGAGTTCCAAAATCATGGTTTCACATGTAAAGTGTTCTAAAAACACATTTTGACATGATTTGTGAACTCATGTGATTTCTATGTAAGGGCAATAGCGTTCTTGGGATCCTATCATGGTCACCTGGAGTTTAAAAAAATGGAGTTCCCCTTTTTCTCCAGGGATGTCCCCAATGTCCCCCATTGATGTGTCATGCTCCCCTGGAGGGTTTTTGTCTAGCTCAAATGTTGTCACATGTAGTTTCATGTTATCACATGTTGCTTTTACATGAGATCAGGTTTTCACATGTTATCAGACAGACAGACAGACAGACAGACGGACGGACGGACGGACGGACGGACGGACGGACAGACGGACAGACGGACGGACAGACAGACGGACAGACCTGGACAAAGGTAAAGTAAGTTCCCACCCATGTGGGCTTCTCACTATCGGCCGTTTTCAGATCAGTGCTGGAGGGGAGCTGAGGCAAGGAATACTCTTTTGACAATTGCGTCTTTCTCAATACTCAACACTAATTTTTGGACTACTCAGAGTGTAAGAGAAATACTGTAACACCCTGAGAAGCTTGTGCAAAACACCATTACACTAATGTACCAATCATCAATCTCACCATAACACTAGGAATGTGTCATGTTACAGTTTGTTTCAATCACTTTGGCACATTCTTCAGATGTAAGTGGTATATTTTCCAAACTCTAAACGGATAACACTTGAAATAACACCCTATCATATGTTCAGAACCTTTGATTGTGCATTCATTGGGGTTTCACATCTTTTACCCCTGAGTCATTCATGCAAAATCAAGGTTGTCCGTGAAATACCATGAGAACATTTAGTTTAGTCACCAATACATCAGATAATGATGGGCTCACCATTTAGTAAATAGCAGAAAATGCAAGATACACATTTCAAAACTATTATTTTTTAGTGATGAACAGAAAGAAGAGAAGATGGTAAATATCATTTTCCATATAGGATTTGACTAGAACTTGACATGCACAATTTCTTTCTTTTTTTTCCAATGGCGGGTTGTGAGCATTTTTTGAGAAATATGTCAGTCTTACAGTTTCATTATCCTTACACAGTACTTACAGTGCCTTCAGAAAGTATTCAGACCCCTTGATTTTTTCCACATTTTGTTACATTTATGAACTCCAAGATGGCATAGCAGTCAGACGTCTTTTGTCCTCGTCTTGTCGTGTCCCGTATATATATATGGCATACATTTTTATATATATTTTTTATTTTCCATAAACTCATCTTCAAAACACTCTCCTGCAACCCGCCTCACCAATTTATATTTTAAAAGAAGAAAGTATTCTTTACCTCAAATCTGTAATCCTCCATAGAAGCTAGCCAGAAGGTAGCCAGAAGCTAGCCTGAAGCTAACCAGAAGCTAACCACAAGCTAACCAGAAGCTAATCAGAAGCTAGTTAGCTTCTTTGCTGGCTGGTCGTTGGTGTTCAACTGGCCACGGTTTGTGGTCATCGGCCGTCGTTTGGCTCGAGGGTCTGTCGCCAGTTTTGTACGGCGCGGCTCGGGCCTGGTTTCAATTATGTTTCTAGAGACAATATCTCTCTCATCATCACTCAATACCTAGGTTTACCTCCACTGTATTCACATCCTACCATACCTTTGTCTGTACATTATACCTTGAAGCTATTTTATCGCCCCCAGAAACCTCCTTTTACTCTCTGTTCCAGACATTCTAGAAGACCAATCCTTATTTATTTTAGCCGTACCCTTATCCTACTCCTCCTCTGTTCCTCTGGCGATGTAGAGGTGAATCCAGGCCCTGCAGTGCCTAGCTCCACTCCTATTCGCCAGGCGCTCTCTTTTGATGACTTCTGTAACCGTAATAGCCTTGGTTTCATGCATGTTAACATTAGAAGCCTCCTCCCTAAGTTTGTTTTATTCACTGCTTTAGCACACTCTGCCAACCCGGATGTTCTAGCTGTGTCTGAATCCTGGCTTAGGAAGACCACCAAAAATTCTGAAATTTTCATCCCAAACTACAACATTTTAACCGCCATCGATAAGAAACATTACTGTGCAGCCGTATTCATTGATCTGGCCAAGGCTTTCGACTCTGTCAATCACCACATCCTCATCGGCAGACTCGACAGCCTTGGTTTCTCAAATGATTGCCTCGCCTGGTTCACCAACTACTTCTCTGATAGAGTTCAGTGTGTCAAATCGGAGGGTCTGCTGTCCGGACCTCTGATAGTCTCTATGGGGGTGCCACAGGGTTCAATTCTTGGACCGACTCTCTTCTCTGTATACATCAATGATGTAGCTCTTGCTGCTGGTGAGTCTCTGATCCACCTCTACGCAGACGACACCATTCTGTATACTTCTGGCCCTTCTTTGGACACTGTGTTAACAACCCTCCAGGCAAGCTTCAATGCCATACAACTCTCCTTCCGTGGCCTCCAATTGCTCTTAAATACAAGTAAAACTAAATGCATGCTCTTCAACCGATCGCTGCCTGCTCGTGCCCGCCTGTCCAACATCACTACTCTGGACGGCTCTGACTTAGAATACATGGACAACTACAAATACCTAGGTGTCTGGTTAGACTGTAAACTCTCCTTCCAGACCCACATCAAACATCTCCAATCCAAAGTTAAATCTAGAATTGGCTTCCTATTTTGCAACAAAGCATCCTTCACTCATGCTGCCAAGCATACCCTTGTAAAACTGACCATCCTACCAATCCTCGACTTCGGCGATGTCATTTACAAAATAGCCTCCAATACCCTACTCAACAAATTGGATGCAGTCTATCACAGTGCAATCCGTTTTGTCACCAAAGCCCCATATACTACCCACCATTGCGACCTGTACGCTCTCGTTGGCTGGCCCTCGCTTCATACTAGTCACCAAATCCACTGGCTCCATGTCATCTACAAGACCCTGCTAGGTAAAGTCCCCCCTTATCTCAGCTCGCTGGTCACCATAGCATCACCCACCTGTAGCACGCGCTCCAGCAGGTATATCTCTCTGGTACCAAAACCAATTCTTTCTTTGGCTGCTCTCCTTCCAGTTCTCTGCTGCCAATGACTGGAACGAACTACAAAAATCTCTGAAACTGGAAACACTTACCTCCTTCACTAGCTTTAAGCACCAACTGTCAGAGCAGCTCACAGATTACTGCACCTGTACATAGCCCACCTATAATTTAGCCCAAACAACTACCTCTTTCCCAACTGTATTTATTTTATTTATTTATTTATTTTGCTCCTTTGCACCCCATTATTTTTATTTCTACTTTGCACATTCTTCCACTGCAAATCTACCATTCCAGTGTTTTACTTGCTATATTGTATTTACTTTGCCACTGTGGCCTTTTTTTTGCCTTTACCTCCCTTATCTCACCTCATTTTCTCACATCGTATATAGACTTGTTTATACTGTATTATTGACTGTATGTTTGTTTTACTCCATGTGTAACTCTGTGTCGTTGTATGTGTCGAACTGCTTTGCTTTATCTTGGCCAGGTCGCAATTGTAAATGAGAACTTGTTCTCAACTTGCCTACCTGGTTAAATAAAGGTTAAATTAAAAAAATATTTTAAAAAACGTTACATCCTTATTCTAAAGTTGATTTAAAAAAAAAATTATCCTCAGCAATCTACACACAATACCCCATAATGACAAAGCGAAAACAGGTTTTTAGAAATCTTTGCAAATGTATTAAATATTGGAAACAGAAATACCTTATTTACATTAAGTATTCAGACCCTTTGATATGAGACTCGAAATTGAGCTCAGGTGTATCCTGTTTTCATTGATCATCAATTGAGGTGTTTCTACAACTTGATTGGAGACCACATGGGGTAAATTAAATTGATTGGACATGATTTGGAAAGGCACACATATAAGGTCCTACAGTTGATAGTGCATGTCAGAGCAAAAGCCAAGCCATGAGGTCGAAGGAGCTCTGAGACAGGATTGTGTAGAGGCACAGATCTGGGGAAGGGTACCAAAACATTTCTGCAGCATTGAAGGTCCAAGAACACAGTGGCCTCCATCATTCTTAAATGGAAGTAGTTTGGACCCACCAAGACTATTCCTAAAGCTGGCCACTCGGCCAAACTGAGCAATCAGGGGAGAAGGGCTTTGGTCATGGAGGTGACCAAGAACCCAATGGTCACTCTGACAGAGCTCCAGACTTCCTCTGTGGAGATGGGAGAACCTTCCAGAAGGACAACCATCTATGGAGCACTCTACCAATCAGGCCTTTATGGTAGCGTGGCCAGACAGAAGCCACTTCGCAGTTACAAGGCACATGACAACCCGCTTGGAGTTTCCAAAAGGCACCTAAT
Source organism: Oncorhynchus kisutch (assembly GCF_002021735.2). Taxonomy (NCBI): domain Eukaryota; kingdom Metazoa; phylum Chordata; class Actinopteri; order Salmoniformes; family Salmonidae; genus Oncorhynchus; species Oncorhynchus kisutch. Next base: position 4,265,560 of record NC_034199.2, read on the forward strand.
GACTCTCAGGCCATGAAAAACAAGATTCTCTGGTTTGATGAAACCAAGATTGAACTCTTTGCCCTGAATGCCAAGCGCCACGTCTGGAGGAAACCTGGCACCATCCCTACGGTGAAGCATGGTGGTGGCAGTATCATACTGTGGGGATGTTTTTCAGCAGCAGAGACTATGACACTAGTCAGGAACGAGGATTAAAATCGAGGATGAAGATGAACTGAGCAAAGTACAGAGAGATCCTTGATGAAAACCTGCTCCAGAGCTCTCAGGACCTCAGACTGGGGTGAAGGTTCACCTTCCAACAGGACAACGATCCAAAGCACACAGCCAAGACAATGCAGGAGTGGCTTCTGGACAAGTCAATGAATGTCCTTGAGTGGCCCAGGCAGAGCTCGGACTTAAACCTGATGGAACATCTCTGGAGAGACCTGAAAATAGCTGTGCTGCATCACTCCCCATCGAACCCGACAGAGCTTGAGACGATCTGCAGAGAAGAATAGGAGAAACTCACCAAATACAGCTGTGCCAAGCTTGTAGAGTCACACCCAGGAAGACTCGAGGCTGTAATCACTGCCAAAGGTGCTTCAACAAAGTACTGAGTAAAGGGTCTGAATAATTATGTAAATGTGATATTTCTAGCAACATTTTTTTTAAACTGTTTTTGCTTTATCATTATGGGGTATTGTGTGTAGAATACAATTTAATCCATTTTAGAGTAAGGCTGTAACCTAACAAAATGTGGAAAAAGTCAAGGGGTCTGAATACTTTCCGAAGGCATTGTACATAAGACAAATCATCAGAAATAGGGGTATTGTAAAGCAGTTGGCTGTTGTACACACGTAGCACATACAGCATGCCATTTCTGCCCCATGCAACATTGTACAAGACTACCTTTTCCAAGTGACTTGTCAACTGATACGGTATCACCTGTCTCTCTGCTTGAAATTCAACAGCTTACAGTGTATCAATGAAATTCAAATAATGAGTGGAATATATTTAAGCAGTAAGGCACGAGGACGTGTGGTATATTGCCAATTTACCACGGCTAAGGGCTTTTCTCATGTACGACGCAACGCAGAGTGCCTGGATATAACCCTTAGCATTGGTATATTGGCCATATACCACAAACCTCAGAAGTGCCTTACTGCTATTATAAACTGGTTACCAATGTAACTAGAGCAGTAAAAATAAATGTTTTGTCATACCCGTGGTATACAGTCTGATATATCATGGCTGTCAGCATTCAGGGATCAAACCACCCAGTTTATAATGCTAACTACAACACAGGAATTTTAGCAGTGCATTGTACACTACACTACATCATTCCAAATGGCAGCACATACGTACTCTACAGAGCAACTCTTTCCACCTTGTCTTATTGAATTACTCTTGCTGATGGAGAATGATGATGTAGTATTTACAGGAACATCCATAAATGATTTGGTTTTACCTTCCAACATAAATTGATGTCAAATTGCTACATTTACAGTATGAGGTCAACTATTCTGCAGTTATCAAACTAAACTCAGCAAAAAAATAAACGTCATCTCACTGTCAACGCAGATTATTTTCAGCAAATTTAACATGTGTAAATATTTGTATGAACATAACAAGATCCAACAACTGAGACATAAACTGAACAAATTCCACAGACATGTGATTGAACAGAAGTGGAATAATGTGTCCCTGAACAAAGACAGGGTCAAAATCTAAAGTAACAGTCAGTATCTGGTGTGAGCACCAGCTGCATTAAATAGTGCAGAGCATCTCCTCCTCATGGACTGCACCAGATTTGCCAGATCTTGCTGTGAGATGTTACCCCACTCTTCCACCAAGGCACCTGCAAGTTCCAGGACATTTCTGGGGGGAATGGCCCTAGCCCTCACCCTCCGATCCAACAGGTCCCAGACGTGCTCAATGGGATTGAGATCCGGGCTCTTCGCTGGCCATGGCAGAACACTGACATTCCTGTCTTGCAGGAAATTGCAGGTGGCTAGGAAAAACTCCCTAGAAAGGCCAAAACCTAGGAAGAAACCTAGAGAGGAACCAGGCTATGTGGGGTGGCCAGTCCTCTTCTGGCTGTGCCGGGTGGAGATTATAACAGAACATGGCCAAGATGTTCAAATGTTCATTAATGACCAGCATGGTCGAATAATAACAAGGCAGAACAGTTGAAACTGGAGCAGCAGCACGGTCAGGTGGACTGGGGACAGTCATCATGTCAATCATGTCAATCCCGCTCCAGAGTACAGGCCTCGGTGTAGCGCTCATTCCTTCGATGATAAACATGAATCTGACCATCACCCCTACATATGGAAATCATGTAGTAGCCAAAAAAGTGTTAAAATATCAAAATAAATGTTACATTTTATATTCTTCAAAGTATCCACCCGCTGCCTTGATGACAGCTTTGCACACACTTGGCATTCTCTCAACCAGCTTCACCTGGAATGCTTTTCCAATAGTCTTGAAGGAGTTCACGCATATGCTGAGCACTTGTTTGCTGCTTTTCCTTCACTCTACGGTCCAACCATCTCAAAGGGTTGAGGTCGGGAGATTGTGGAGGCCAGGTCATTTGATGCAGGACACCATCACTCTCCTTCTTGGTCAAATACCCCTTACACAGCCTGGAGGTGTGTTGGGTCAAATAAAATAAAATGTTATTTGTCACATACACATGTTTAGCAGATGTATTGCGGGTTTATAGAAATTCTCATTGTCCTGTTGAAAATCAATTGATAGTCCTACAAAGCGCAAACCAGATGGGATGGCACATAGCTGCAGAATGCTGTGGTAGCCATCCCTGTTAAGTGTGCCTTGAATTCTAAATAAATCAGACAGTGTCACCAGCAAAGCACCCCCACAGCATCACACCTTTTCCTTCACGCTTCACAGTGGGAACCACACATGCAGAAATCATCATTTCACCTACTCTGCAAGACATGGTGGTTGGAACCACAATTCTCAAATTTGGACTCATCAGACAAAAGGACAGATTTCCACCTAATGTCCATTGCTCGTGTTTCTTGGCCCAGGCATGTCTCTTATTATTATTTGTGTGCTTTAGTAGTGATCTCTTTGCAGCAGTTCGACCATGAAGGCCTGATTCACAAAGTCTCTTCTGAACAGTTCATGTTGAGATGTGTCTGTTACTTGAACGACTGCCTGCCATTCTGGACCTTTTGCACCATATCTGGATTACTGACCTCTGCCTGCCCTTGACCTGTCGCTTTACCTGCCCGTCTAATAGTAACAGACTTTCCTTATTTCGACACTGTCTGCATCTGGGTCAGGCCTTAAACGTGATACAAATGCCTGATTCACACAGTCTCCTCTGAGCATTTGATGTTGAGATGTGCTTGTTACTTGTGAAGCATTTATTTGGGCTGCAATCTGAGGTTGGTAACTCTAATGAAATTATCCTCTGCAGCAGAGGTAACTCTTCCTTTCCTGTGGCGGACCTCATGAGAGCCAGATTCATCATAGATAGCACTTGATGGTTTTGCGAATGCACTTTCAAAGTTCTTGACATTTTCCGGATTGACTGACCTTCATGTCTTAAAGTAATGATGGACTGTCGTTTCTCTTTGCTTTTTTGAGCTGTTCTTGCCATAATATGGACTTAGTCTTTTACCAAATAGGGCTATCTTCTGTATACCATCCCTACCTTGTCACAATACAACTGACTGACTCAAATAAATTCCTCAAATTAACCTTTAACAAGGTTGAGAGAATGCCAAGAATGTACAAAGCTGTCATCAAGTCAAAGGGGTCTACTTTGAAGAATATAAAATATAACATTTATTTTGATTTGTTTAACACTTTTTTGGTTACTACATGTTTCCATATGTGTTATTTTTTTGTTTTGATGTCTTCACTATTATTCTACAATGTAGAAAATAGTAAAAATAGGTGTGTCCAAACTTTTGACTGGTACTGTACATTAACAAGGCACTATGTTACTTTGTTGAAATGTTGTTTGTTGTACTCAGTCAATAGGAAAATGTGCTTTGAAACATGAGCCATTTTGATAATCTGTTTAGATTTTTGAGCTTAGTTGTACCACACACTTGTGAAAATTGTAAACTGTAATTTCACAGCACCTGAATCCTGCATGTTTCACGTAAGAGTAAGCAATGGCATGACCCCGAATTGCTAGAGAACACAGTGGAATTCATATCCTCTTTTAGGATATGTCTTTTTTCTTTCCACACTGTGTGGATAAAGATTTCATGGTGACCCATTATAGAGTGACACACACATACGTGTACACAGACACACACACACACACACACACACACACACACACACACACACACACACACACACACACACACACACACACACACACACACACACACACACACACACACACACACACACACACACACACACACACACACACACACACACACACACACACACACACACACACACACACACACACACCCACACACACACACTCTGTCATAAAGTGCAAGCTCAGCATTTAAACACCCACATATCCTCTCAAAACACAACACAGAGCCTTTAAGAAGACAGATAACCAGACACACACACAGAAACCTCCTTATCGATGGCTAGCTAGCAACTTATTTGGTCCGATTGTGGATCACAGGCATTATGTTTACCGTCACAGGCTAGCATCGGTGCTTCCTTTCACGTCTGGCCCCACCTGTTTTTGCCTGTCTTTTTTTATCTCCTTCCTGTGGTCCTCTCTTATCTCGTTACACACTCTTCAGGCTTTGTGGTTAAATTATGTATTAAGGTCAATGTCAAAACATGGAAGATGTGTAATCTGCAGGGATTGCCCTTTTATTTATTATTACAGTGAAGGCTGAGCACAACTGTCAGCCAGCCGCCAATGTGCTCAGCATGGAAGCTTGTGTGCTCAGCAGGGCCCCTCAAAGCCCCTCTCCCTCTCTCCTCCTCTCCCTCGGCTCCATCCTTCCCTACCATCTCCTGGTCGGACCCCTGATAGATTTACCCAGCTAACCCGTCTCACTTAAAGAGCTCTCTCTTCTGCTGCGCCAATTTGAGAGCTGTCAAGTGCACCTATACGCCCATGTCATAAATCTGAGGGAAAACGTGCATGCCCAATACCAAGGGGGAAAGGAAGGAGGGAGGGAGGGAGGGAGGGAGGGAGGGAGGGAGGGAGGGAGGGAGGGAGGGAGGGAGGGAGGGAGGGAGGGAGGGAGGGAGGGAGGGAGGGAGGGAGGGAGGGAGGGAGGGAGGGAGGGAGGGAGGGAGGGAGGGAGGGAGGGAGAAATAGACAGGTTTGGAGAGGGGGATGCCATGCCATTCTCTTGTAGTATGGAGTATATATCCAATCCACAATCATACCAGAAACAGGGAGGCTAAACTGGTAGTGTAGGCACTCACTCTGAGAAAGAGAGAGAAAGAGAGAGAAAGAAACAATGTTGTCAGTGTTACGTACCTCTACCTCAGCCAGGTCACCCGTGATACAAGTCATTATTCGACATCCATCCATGTCTGAGGACGTCGGGAGATGACATGAAAACCGGCCACTAGGGGCAACAGTGAGAGCTGTTACCTTCAAATGGGTTTTAGTTTTGCTAGGGTGTTGTGGACGGGGATGGCGGATGGGCATGAGCATCTGGGCATGGGCATGGGCATGAGCATCTGCCTCTGATTCCAAAGGTTCCATGTTGAATCCAGTGATCCCTACCTACCTCTTATTAGTTAAAGTAAACAGACGTTTCGACGTTTAGTGTTGACGGGACAACATATCATTTATTTTTTGTCTTTTGTCTGACGTCTAGAGGCATTTTGTGGCAGCAGTGGGATCTTCCCCTAGCTATATCTCAACTGAAACACAATGCTTGACCTAGTGTTTTCTCAATAGCAGTCAATCAAAGTCATAGTCCCTCAAACACTTCACATATTTCCTGACAGCAGGTCAGCCCACCTTTGAAGTGTGTGGAGTGGCTTTAACCTTATAGTAGACTTGTAATTTGCCTTCATTAGGCACACATAGGGCTGGATAACAGTTTGATAAAACTTCCACAGCCTGTTGTCAGGCCACTGTTTTCTGATTATATTTATGCAGTTATACTACAACCCTTTCCCATACCACCAGCACATCTAAAATATGCTCAATCAGTAATGTCAAATATAATTACCTGAACTCGGCCTATAGTTACAGCACACTGTATATATTTAGTATACTTAGTGTATTGAGTCTATACACACAAAAACAAACTCACAAACACCTCTTCTATTGTCTGCAGGAAATGCATGTATTGTTTGTTTAAAAATGACATCAGATTGAATTTAAGAGTAATTGTTCAGATGTGCTGTGTATCTCATTAAAACACAATAGAACCAAAACACTTCAGAAGCGGGAGATGTCAATGAATATTCCCCATCACATAGAATTATTCTACTCGTGGCAGGAAAGTCACAGAGTTAATTAAAAACACTGCTGTCAAAAGCTATTTTATCAATTTTTAATTCCAGTTTTTGTGAAGTGTCCATCCAGTGTTATTATCAAAAATAACAAAGCACTATTTTCATGCCATTCCTAGTTCATAACCCACAGAAAAATGACCATAGAAGCTAGAGGAGTTTTTGTTCGGGTAAGCACCACGACACTGAAAGGGACAAGGCCTAGATCCAGATCTCACCAATATTGTCTGGTTTCAATATTGCCTTTCCAAATCATTCCGGATAAAATCATCTGGGTTGTCAGAAAAGACCACAGAGGCCCGGTTAACACTGACACAACAGATTATTTTGTAAATGTGAATGCAACAAAACCTTTATAGAACCGTTATGGAGAAAACACTTGCAGGAGGTAGTGTAAAATGCTTCTCATAGTGGAGTGAGTGGAATGTGAATGCTCCATAACACATGTGAATGCTCCATAACACAGAGAGAGAGAGCGAACAAAGCCAACAGCAAGATAATACATTTGACACAGAATTACGACTAACTGCCTGCGATCAACTGAATTCAAAAGTATCCAGGTAAGTCCATATCTGTCCTCAATTTGTAGTTTTTCTTTAAAATGAAAGTTTGACATTTTTTGCAATCAAGCTCTTTTTTTCTACTTACTCAGATTCAGATGAACAGATGAGCTGGCAGCATACCACCCTGCATCCCACTGCTGGCTTGCCTCTGAAGCTAAGCAGGGTCGGTCTTGGATGGTCCCTGGTGTTGAATGATCAGTGGAAGGTACTCTTTCCTCTGGTCTAAAAAATATCAAAATTCCCCAGGGCAGTGATTGGGGTGCTGTCTTTAATATGGGGTGTTCAACAGGTGTACTGACTCTCTGTGATCACGAAAGATAATGTGGCACTTATCAATAAGAGTAGGAGTGTTAATCCTTACCATCATGGCCACCTAATCATCCCCAACTTTCAATTGGCTCATTCATCCCCCCTACTATTTCCCAGGTGGTTATTGTAAATGAGAACGTGTTCTCAGTCAACTTACCTGGTAAAATAAGGGTTAAAAAATAACTTCCAGTTGTGCTAACACCAGTTAGCAATGGCTCCAGGAAGTTCTTTCAACTTCCTTCAAAGTGCTCTCAGAGACATACAGGTGGTATCAATGAGTTCATCTGACTATGGGTAAGTAGATAGTTGTCTTCTTTGTTTTATCTAAAGGAGTGTGTGCAGTTTACACTCCTTACGCAGTTTTCTGTTATACATGTTTTGATTGATTGATACACGGTCAGTAGAATGCACAGGAAAGACTGGAGAAGACATGCAGAAGAACACACTTCTCATTTCGCCTTGTGAAGCTAGAGACCAGCTTGTTTTCATACAGCAACATGTTCTTAACAGGAGACAGATAAAGAATCTAATGCAGAAAGGCAGAATTAAAGGGGAATGAGTAGGGGAAGAAGAAATGGAGGGAGAGTTTCAAAGAATAAGAAAGGGAACCGAAGAAGGACACTGTTGTGTTTTGGTTTTAGACGGCAGGACAGATTGAGAAAATATGTATCGAAGGAGAGACCGAGAGAGAGGTTGAGAGCATGAGCAGTAGAGCAAAAAGGGATAGAGGGGCAAGGTTGTGTTTTCCTCATCCGCAACATTGCCCCTTCTCTTGTCCCTCTCTCAGTGGTAGCATCGCCACGCTCTTAACCTTGCGTGTTCGAGGTGTGGAAATTGCTCCTGACTGGTGGGCCTAATTACTGCCTCTTCCCTGACCCACGCCTCGTCAGAGCATTCTCGCTGGAGCTGATTCAACACGAGTCTGGCTGCTCTCCTCTCAGGCCAGCACCTCTGCCTAATGAATACTAATGACTCATTATGGCGTCTCTCTGGCACCAACGCCCACTACTGGGACACATGCTAATAAAGGCCGCTGTAATCGTGGAGAACTAACTTCTACATAGCTTAACTCACACCCAGCACAGCGACAGCCAACAGGGGCAAAGAGGGAGATTCAAGGTTAGGGAGAAAGTGTGTATGTGCTGTTGTGGCAAGCAAGGAGGCTTTGAACCTGAGGTCTTATGATGTGCAGGAAGAGCTACCTGAAACTGCCATAGCCCAAGATAGTTCCACTTTAAATTAATTCTTATGTCACAATTGGAAATGCTTCTGTCACATTTGACAAAGCAGGCGATGTAAACACCTTTTATATCACCCTTTATGTCGTAGGACTTTGCTTAGAAACAATATGATCTGCTTATGATGACTTGATGAATGCCCTTTAAAGTTGTGGTATAAGTTGTAGTTTGCTCCCGTCCGTGCGGACGGGAGCGGACGTTCGATATTTCGTTTGAGCGGACCTAGCGAACGGTGCGGAAGCGGAAGGTGTACATTAGGCATAAGACTGTTTGTCACATGACAATTGACATGTACATATGTTGAGGTTTAAAGTCAAACTGACAATGATATCCTATTCTATTTATTTAAATATGCTGTGGTAATACAGACACCAACAGCAGACCCCCCTTATCTGAATTATCAGCATTAGTTCTACCAGTACTGGACTTTGTTGTTTTTGTGTGTGTTTGTGTGTGGAGGGGGAGGGGGCTTTGGGGGTGTGTGTGTACAGTGCACTCTTCCTCAAAGCTTTTGTACTCATCCTCCTCTTGTGAGGAAATGTAAAACTTCTTGCTGTGTTATTTTCTTCCCGCTGTTTGTTCTTTTGATCTGTGTGTACATTATCTCCAGCGCTTTGAATTTCAATTTCACTGTCATGTAAGCTCTTTTCATCACACCCGACGGTTGCAGCTCTAATGATATAATAATATTCAACTTTTAAGTCACTGTGGAATGCTAATTAGATTGCTATTTTAATTAATATGTCCCTACAGGTTTCCATATCAAATCAGTTTTAACACTGGATCATGCACTTTGAGCCAATAAATTACAATAAAGCCCCCAAATAAAATCACTTAAGAAAAAGGGAGAGATTTTGAGGTGTACAGGAGCAGGGTGCATTTGAACTGTGTTTACATAAACTTCTTACTGTTGTTTAATCAACTGAAGAACATAAACCACATTGGGATGGTTTTGAAACTGATTCAATGAAGCGTGGTAATAGATGTTTTGTATTGTAATTAATAAATCCATACATGAACATGCTAGCTAGATAAAAGACACTGATTTGCTGGATATTTGCAGGGGCAGTGTGTGTTAAATGTCCTGAACACACTGTGAGATAAGTGCTTGTGTGTGTTAGCAGCTGTGAGTGTGTGTGAATGTGGTGCCGTCACTGAGCCTACAGTGTATGTGTGCAAGTGCTTATGCGGTATGTGGTAGTATCATAACAGTAATATAACAGGTGATGGTGTGTGTGGATTGGGCCTTTCAAGGAAAGATGTAGAGCTCTGTGTGTGTGTGTGTGTGTGTGTGTGTGTGTGTGTGTGTGTGTGTGTGTGTGTGTGTGTGTGTGTGTGTGTGTGTGTGTGTGTGTGTGTGTGTGTGTGTGTGTGTGTGTGTGTGTGTGTGTGTGTGTGTGTGTGTGTGTGTGTGTGTGTGTGTGTGTGTGTGCGCGTGCGCTGGCCTGCCTCCTTAAACGCTTGTTTTGTCCAGCAGCTCTCTGTGTGCCATTCATCATGTTGAGTGGGAAGCAGTGCGCCCTGGGATATGAGCACTACTGTATTCCTCTCTCATAATCAAAGGTCACACTGGGGGCCTGGTGTTGAAATTGCTTTACTTCACAGCAACACACACACACACCTGCCAAGCCCAACTGGTGCTATGCCAAAAGGAACCGACTAAAAGCTGGAATGTAACCTGGCTATTCTTCTCAGTAAATTGTTATTCTTTGTCTTTCCACTGGCATGGTTCCAGTTAGTAATTAAAATATTGTACGGTTTTAGTCATTTTCCAGTTTAAATTCGAAGGTACTTCAGTTAAATTGTTAAATCATCAGCTATCATCAATATCATCTAAACTGCTATGATAAGCTCATTTGCCACCTTCTTTCCACTTCATTGGGAAATGCATCATCCCTCTTGCATAACTAAATTTCCTCGATATCACGCTATTTTCTCAGTAAGCATTTTGAGTATGTTCCACAGAACTACGGTTTATTGTTAACAATGATTTATCAGAATTTGTTTTATCTCAAGAGGCCAAAATATACAAAAGTGCAGAAGAATTCAAATAAGATGTTATATTCATGTTAACCTAAACAAAAATCAATGTAGATGTTCTTTATTTGATAGTATTCAAATAGCGGCACACTGATGTACCTTATTCAACAGCCTGGATTTACAAACCAGAACATGTTTAAACAGAATAGTTTCTCGTGTACATTCTAAATATTTTTCAGCTCACTGAGGAAAACTGATATTCAATGGAAGATGAAAAAGTATTTGGGTGTTTATTCTACTTTAAAATGAAGTGATGCGCATCTCGCTGCGATATAATTAATACAGTGGAAATGTTGAATTAAACATGTAAATCCTGACACTTTGGCAGGGGGCCGGTAAAGGACAGTGGTCTCCAAGGTCTGGATTATTCTTAGAGTATACCAATTAACACCATGTATCTTCTTTTATCTTAAATTCAATTAAGGCTCTTTACAATTTTAAAGTTCTTTTCTTCTCCATAGTTAGAGAATGTCAGAGATGCAGATCAAAGCAGGTAACGCTGCTTTGCATAAAGACATCTGCATATTGCTAAGAAGGTTTTAATTTTGTTTTGCATAAATTAGAATGCAGGAGAGGTTAGTGGTATCCTGAGATGGGGAGCTGTGTGTACACACATGTAAACATACATGCACGAACATATACATCCGTACACACATGGCCATACGTAGGTTCGCAGACAAATACATTACCAATCAAAAGTTTGGATTTACCTACTCGTTCAAAGGTTTTTATTCATTTTTACTATTTTCTACATTGTAAAATAATAGTGAAAACATCAAAACTATGAAATAACACATATTTCTATTTGATTTACTTAACCTTTTTTTAACTAGGCAAGTCAGTTAAAAGAACAAATTCTTATTTACAAGGCCAATTGTGCACCACCCTATGGGACTCCCAATCACTGCTGGATGTGACACAGCCTGGTTTTGAACCAGGGACTGTAGTGACACTTCTTGTACTAAGATGCAGTGCCTTAGATGGCTGCGCCACCTGGCAAACATATGTAATCATGTAGTAACCAAAAAAGTGTTAAACAACTCTAAACATATTTTAGAGTTTAGATTCATCAAAGTAGCCACCCGCCAGCTTTGCACACTATTGGCATTATCTCAACCAGCTTCACCTGGAATGCTTTTCCAACAGTCTTTGAAGGAGTTCCCTCATATGCTGAGCACTTGTTGGCTGCTTTTCCTTCACTCTGCTGTCCAACTCATCCCAAACCATCTCAATTGGGTTGAGATCGGGTGATTGTGGAGGAAAGGTCATCTGATGCAGCACCATCACTCTCCTTCTTGGTCAAACAGCCTGGAGGTGTGTTTTGGGTCATTGTCCTGTGAAAAAACAAATGATAAGCGCAAACCAGATGGGATGATGTATCGCTGCAAAATGCTGTGGAACCCATGCTGGTTAAGTGTGCCTTGAATTCTAAATAAATCACTGACAGTGTCACCAGCAAAGCACCCCCACACATCACACCTCCTCCTCCATGCTTCATGGTAGGAACCTCACATGCGGAGATCATCCGTTCACCAACTCTGCGTCTCACAAAGACGGTTGGAACCAAAAATCGCACATTTCGACTCATCAGACCCAACGACAGATTTCAACTTGTCCATTGCTTGTGTTTCTTGGCCCAAGCAAGTTTCTTCTTCTTATTGGTGTCATTTGGTGGTAGTTTCTTTGCAGCAATTCGACCATGAAGGCCTGATTCACGCCGTCTCCTCTGAACAGTTGATGTTGAGATGTGTCTGTTACTTAAACTCTGTGAAGCAATGGGCTGCAATCTGAGGTGCAGTTAACTCTAATGAACTTTTCTCTGCAGCAGAGGTAACTCTGGGTCTTCCTTTCCTGTGGAGGTCCTCACGAGAGCCAGTGTCATCATAGCGCTAAATGGTTTTTGCAACTGCACTTGAAGAAACTTTCAAAGTTCTTGAAATTTTCCGTGTTGACTGACCTTCATTTCATAAAGTAATAATGGAATGTCGTTTCTCTTTGCTTATTTGAGCTTTTCTTGCCATAATATAGACTTGGTCTTTTATCAAATAGGGCCATATTCTGTATACCATCCCTACCTTGTCACAACACAACCGATTGAATCAAACGCATTAAGAAGGAAAGAAATTCCACAAATTAACTGTTAACAAGGCACACCTGTTAATTGAAATTCATTCCAGGTGACTCACCTCATGATGCTGGTTGAGAGAATGCCAAGAGTGCGCAAAGCTGTCATCAAGGCAAAGGGTGGCTACCTTGTTTAAAACTTTTTCGGGTTACTACATGATTCCATATGTGTTATTTCATAGTTTTGATGTCTTCACTATTATTCTACAATGTAGAAAATAGTAAAAATAAAGAAAAACCCTTGCATGAGTAGGTGTGTCCACACTTTTGACTGGTACTGTACATACACATATACGAGCATACACTCAGACACACACATGCACGCACATACACAGACACACACACACACACTCAAATCCCTATCAAATCATGGAATATTATTTCACTCTGACACTGGTGTAGTAACATTGTAACCCCCACAGACTAACACCGGGTGTAGAGAACAACTTGTTTTTTTTGTCATTTCTGTTTTTGTTCCAATTCCTTGCGGCGCAGGTCCAGGCTGGGACTAGGGAGGGGAGACAGCTATGCTAAATTGGGTTGCTGTTTTTTTTTAAAGGCTTCTGTTGCAGCCTGTCACTGGCTATTAAGAGTGTTAATAACGTTAAAGATCGTACACAGCAGTGTTAGCACCCAATAACACCAGGCTCTTGAAGTAATCATGCTCTGATTTATGCCTGTAATTTCCGTGCAAGGGCCTACTGAAGCTCTGTTTGTTTTCTAGATCACTATACTTTAATGGGCCTGTTAACCAGACCTGGCCTAATGGCCCTCTTCTCTCTTCTCCTCCTCTGCTGGGTTTCTCATTTATTTCTGTTTTTACGCTACCCCTTACCATTCCCTTGCTTTTCGCCTCAGGATTTGTGGACTATAGTGTGAGGTCAGAGTTGAAGTAGTACCCAGGTAGGTGTATCATGACTGAATCTCCTCTCCTAGCTAACTAAATAATTAGATAGCCAGCCATGTTCCTAGCCAAGGCACCCCCAGTGATTATCATCATTAGGTATCAATGGACTGACTAATAAGAGTAATAACTACTAAATAATTAAAATGTTATTTGATCATTCCTAAGTACCTCATTGTGTGTGAGTGTGTGTGTTAGTGTGTATGTGTGTGTGTACGCATGCGTGCTGCATGTGTGAGTGCGTGCATGTCAAGCCTGTAGAGGTGCACATGAGCATCTGCACAGTCAGTGTGTGTAACAGTGTATACCGTGGGTGATGAAGGGCTTGCTACCACACCAGATAGATGCTCTGAGGCCTCCACAATAAAAACACAAACAACCTGTTACCCAATGTGGTAATAATTGCCATGTAATTGCATTATACTACCAGCTATCAATAAATCAATGTGCATATGAACTGGCCATCTATGAGTAATAGCCATTTAGTTGTTTTCCTGTATTATTCTATTGATGTTCCACTAGCGGCTGTCCTGCAGATATTGAATCCTTTTTAAGCGAAGTGCTGACATCATAATAAAGGGCCGTGATGCTCAGGCCGGCCATGTGGTTTGTGAGCTGAGGGCTAAAAAGTGACCCGATTGCCATTGTGGGAGCAGTGACAAGACTCTACTCTCAGTCAACACTACTATCAAGGTCTCTCTAACATGCACTCAATATAAACGCAATAGACTCAAACTATACTATCAAAGACTCAAATACACCGCTATATCAAAGACGAACATGTACTCAATTTAAATGCAATAGACTCCAACTATACTATCAAAGACTGAGACTCAAATGCACTGCTATACCAAAGACTAAGTTGAGGCTTCCTCAACGTCAACGCAATAGAGTAGGGTTCTCTGACTCCAATCCTACTATTACTGTGTGTGCAGGCGTTTATTCCAGGCCTTCAGTAACACATGGTGATTTTAATCTGGTGTGATACAGAAGGGCTGGAATGAAAGGTTCACACTGAGTATCTCCAGGAATGGATTTTACCACCCGGACGATAGTAACTATATCAAAACAATACTGCTACCGAAGACTCTAATGATACACATGCCAGAAACTCACAAACCCATAAAATTTGCTCTGAAATCAAAACAATATATTTCTGCTTAAGGGGCTCCAGACAGTCAAAAAACCTGTCTGGTAAATAGACATGTTATTGTTTGAGATGTATTTTGACTATAACTATTTTTCTCTCAAATCTTGTCAGTCTTATTTGACCCCGAAAGAGGGGGGGGGGGGAGCATTAATTTGTATTGCATAGTAATTGGCCTTTCATACAAGTTTATTTTTAAGCATATTTTGATGAACTTTCACCTTAATTTGTGTGTGTGAATGTGTGTCTGTGACTCTTATCACAATATCCGTTTTAATCCAATGTTCAAAGCCGTTGGCTAATTCAAACATCAAAACATTTTGTCAGGTGTTATTTCTTTGTTGCTGTGTTTTCATAACCCTGGTGTCTCAAAGCATTATGAACTCAAATATTTTGCTCTGTCTAGCATTGCCTGTGCCAATAGGCAGCTCTCAACAGCTCTGTGTATAGGGTAGTGGTAAGTACATGAAGGATACACTGCCATCTAGTGTTGAGATTTTACCTATGTACCATGGCCCACTGCACAACTGCATAAACTTGAATATACAGTAACAAACTGTAAAAGGCTATGTCTGCTTGATTGTACCTGTTATTTTAGCTTCCACAGTGTATAGGGTAGTGGTAACAGTGTATAGGGTAGTGGTAACACTGTGTATAGGGTAGTGGTAACAGTGTATAGGGTAGTGGTAACACTGTGTATAGGGTAGTGGTAACAGTGTATAGGGTAGTGGTAACAGTGTATAGGGTAGTGGTAACACTGTGTATAGGGTAGTGGTAACACTGTGTATAGGGTAGTGGTAACACTGTGTATAGGGTAGTGGTAACACTGTGTATAGGGTAGTGGTAACACTGTGTATAGGGTAGTGGTAACACTGTGTATAGGGTAGTGGTAACACAGTGTATAGGGTAGTGGTAACACAGTGTATAGGGTAGTGGTAACACTGTGTATAGGGTAGTGGTAACACAGTGTATAGGGTAGTGGTAACACTGTGTATAGGGTAGTGGTAACACAGTGTATAGGGTAGTGGTAACACAGTGTATAGGGTAGTGGTAACACAGTGTATAGGGTAGTGGTAACACTGTGTATAGGGTAGTGGTAACACTGTGTATAGGGTAGTGGTAACACTGTGTATAGGGTAGTGGTAACACAGTGTATAGGGTAGTGGTAACACTGTGTATAGGGTAGTGGTAACACAGTGTATAGGGTAGTGGTAACACTGTGTATAGGGTAGTGGTAACACAGTGTATAGGGTAGTGGTAACACTGTGTATAGGGTAGTGGTAACACAGTGTATAGGGTAGTGGTAACACAGTGTATAGGGTAGTGGTAACACTGTATATAGGGTAGAGGTAACACAGTGTATAGGGTAGTGGTAACACTGTGTATAGGGTAGTGGTAACAGTGTATAGGGTAGTGGTAACACAGTGTATAGGGTAGTGGTAACACCGTGTATAGGGTTGTGGTAACACAGTGTATAGGGTAGTGGTAACACTGGGTATAGGCTAGTGGTAACCGTGTATAGGGTAGTGGTAACACAGTGTATAGGGTAGTGGTAATAGTGTAAAGGGTAGTTGTAACAGTGTATAGGGGAGTGGTAACACAGTGTATAGGGTAGTTGTAACAGTGTATAGGGTAGTGGTAACACAGTGTATAGGGTAGTGGTAACAGTGTGTATAGGGTAGTGGTAACACTGTGTATAGGGTAGTGATAACAGTGTAAAGGGTAGTGGTTACAGTGTACAGGGTAGTGGTAACACTGGGTATAGGGTAGTGGTAACACTGTTTATAGGGTAGTGATAACAGTGTAAAGGGTAGTGGTTACAGTGTACAGGGTAGTGGTACCACTGTGTATAGGGTAGTGGTAACACAGTGTATATGGTAGTGGTAACAGTGTGTATAGGGTAGTGGTAACACTGTGTATAGGGTAGTGGTAACACTGTGTATAGGGTAGTGGTAACACTGGGTATAGGCTAGTGGTAACACTGGGTATAGGCTAGTGGTAACACTGGGTATAGGGTAGTGGTAACACTGTGGACAGGGTAGTGGTAACACAGTGCAGAGGGTAGTGGTAACACAGTTTATAGGGTAGTGGTAATACTGGGTATAGGGTAGTGGTAATACAGTGCAGAGGGTAGTGGTAACACTGTGTATAGGGTAGTGGTAACACAGTTTATAGGGTAGTGGTAACACTGGGTATAGGGTAGTGGTAACACAGTGTATAGGGTAGTGGTAACACAGTGCAAAGGGTAGTGGTAACACAGTGTATAGGGTAGTGGTAACACTGTGTATAGGGTACTGGTAACACTGGGTATATGGTAGTGGTAACAGTGTATAGGGTAGTGGTAACATTGTGTATAGGGTAGTGGTAACAGTTTATAGGGTAGTGGTAACACTGTTTCTAGGGTAGTGATAACAGTGTAAAGGGTAGTGGTTACAGTGTACAGGGTAGTGGTAACATTGTATAGGGTAGTGGTAACACAGCGCAGAGGGTAGTGGTAACACTGTGTATAGGGTAGTGGTAACACAGTGTATAGGGTAGTGGTAACACTGTGAATAGGGTAGTGGTAACACAGTGTATAGGGTAGTGGTAACACAGTGTATAGGGTAGTGTTAACACTGGGTATGGGGTAGTGGTAACACTGTGTATAGGGTAGTGGTAACACTGTGTATAGGGTAGTGGTAACACTGTGTATAGGGTAGTGGTAACACTGTGTATAGGGTAGTGGTAACACAGTGTATAGGGTAGTGGTAACACAGTGTATAGGGTAGTGGTAACACTGTGTATAGGGTAGTGGTAACACAGTGTATAGGGTAGTGGTAACACTGTGTATAGGGTAGTGGTAACACAGTGTATAGGGTAGTGGTAACACAGTGTATAGGGTAGTGGTAACACAGTGTATAGGGTAGTGGTAACACTGTGTATAGGGTAGTGGTAACACTGTGTATAGGGTAGTGGTAACACTGTGTATAGGGTAGTGGTAACACAGTGTATAGGGTAGTGGTAACACTGTGTATAGGGTAGTGGTAACACAGTGTATAGGGTAGTGGTAACACTGTGTATAGGGTAGTGGTAACACAGTGTATAGGGTAGTGGTAACACAGTGTATAGGGTAGTGGTAACACTGTGTATAGGGTAGTGGTAACACAGTGTATAGGGTAGTGGTAACACAGTGTATAGGGTAGTGGTAACACTGTGTATAGGGTAGAGGTAACACAGTGTATAGGGTAGTGGTAACACTGTGTATAGGGTAGTGGTAACAGTGTATAGGGTAGTGGTAACACAGTGTATAGGGTAGTGGTAACACCGTGTATAGGGTTGTGGTAACACAGTGTATAGGGTAGTGGTAACACTGGGTATAGGCTAGTGGTAACCGTGTATAGGGTAGTGGTAACACAGTGTATAGGGTAGTGGTAATAGTGTAAAGGGTAGTTGTAACAGTGTATAGGGGAGTGGTAACACAGTGTATAGGGTAGTTGTAACAGTGTATAGGGTAGTGGTAACACAGTGTATAGGGTAGTGGTAACAGTGTGTATAGGGTAGTGGTAACACTGTGTATAGGGTAGTGATAACAGTGTAAAGGGTAGTGGTTACAGTGTACAGGGTAGTGGTAACACTGGGTATAGGGTAGTGGTAACACTGTTTATAGGGTAGTGATAACAGTGTAAAGGGTAGTGGTTACAGTGTACAGGGTAGTGGTAACACTGTGTATAGGGTAGTGGTAACACAGTGTATATGGTAGTGGTAACAGTGTGTATAGGGTAGTGGTAACACTGTGTATAGGGTAGTGGTAACACTGTGTATAGGGTAGTGGTAACACTGGGTATAGGCTAGTGGTAACACTGGGTATAGGCTAGTGGTAACACTGGGTATAGGGTAGTGGTAACACTGTGGACAGGGTAGTGGTAACACAGTGCAGAGGGTAGTGGTAACACAGTTTATAGGGTAGTGGTAATACTGGGTATAGGGTAGTGGTAATACAGTGCAGAGGGTAGTGGTAACACTGTGTATAGGGTAGTGGTAACACAGTTTATAGGGTAGTGGTAACACTGGGTATAGGGTAGTGGTAACACAGTGTATAGGGTAGTGGTAACACAGTGCAAAGGGTAGTGGTAACACAGTGTATAGGGTAGTGGTAACACTGTGTATAGGGTACTGGTAACACTGGGTATATGGTAGTGGTAACAGTGTATAGGGTAGTGGTAACATTGTGTATAGGGTAGTGGTAACAGTTTATAGGGTAGTGGTAACACTGTTTCTAGGGTAGTGATAACAGTGTAAAGGGTAGTGGTTACAGTGTACAGGGTAGTGGTAACAGTGTATAGGGTAGTGGTAACACAGCGCAGAGGGTAGTGGTAACACTGTGTATAGGGTAGTGGTAACACAGTGTATAGGGTAGTGGTAACACTGTGAATAGGGTAGTGGTAACACAGTGTATAGGGTAGTGGTAACACAGTGTATAGGGTAGTGTTAACACTGGGTATGGGGTAGTGGTAACACAGTGTATAGGGTAGTGGTAACACAGTGTATAGGGTAGTTGTAACACAGTGTATAGGGTAATGGTAACATAGTGTATAGGGTAGTGGTAACACTGTGTATAGGGTAGTGGTAACACTGGGTATAGGGTGGTGGTAACAGTGTATAGGGTAGTGGCAACACTGTGTATAGGTTAGTGCTAACACTGTGTATAGGGTACTGGTAACAGTGTATAGGGTAGTGGTAACAGTGTATAGGGTAGTGGTAACAGTGTATAGGGTAGTGGTAACAGTGTATAGGGTAGTGGTAACACTGTGTATAGGGTAGTGGTAACAGTGTATAGGGTAGTGGTAACACAGTGTATAGGGTAGTGGTAACACCGTGTATAGGGTTGTGGTAACACAGTGTATAGGGTAGTGGTAACACTGGGTATAGGGTAGTGGTAACAGTGTATAGGGTAGTGGTAACAGTGTATAGGGTAGTGGTAACACTGTGTATAGGGTAGTGGTAACAGTGTATAGGGTAGTGGTAACACAGTGTATAGGGTAGTGGTAACACCGTGTATAGGGTTGTGGTAACACAGTGTATAGGGTAGTGGTAACACTGGGTATAGGCTAGTGGTAACCGTGTATAGGGTAGTGGTAACACAGTGTATAGGGTAGTGGTAATAGTGTAAAGGGTAGTTGTAACAGTGTATAGGGGAGTGGTAACACAGTGTATAGGGTAGTTGTAACAGTGTATAGGGTAGTGGTAACACAGTGTATAGGGTAGTGGTAACAGTGTGTATAGGGTAGTGGTAACACTGTGTATAGGGTAGTGATAACAGTGTAAAGGGTAGTGGTTACAGTGTACAGGGTAGTGGTAACACTGGGTATAGGGTAGTGGTAACACTGTTTATAGGGTAGTGATAACAGTGTAAAGGGTAGTGGTTACAGTGTACAGGGTAGTGGTAACACTGTGTATAGGGTAGTGGTAACACAGTGTATATGGTAGTGGTAACAGTGTGTATAGGGTAGTGGTAACACTGTGTATAGGGTAGTGGTAACACTGTGTATAGGGTAGTGGTAACACTGGGTATAGGCTAGTGGTAACACTGGGTATAGGCTAGTGGTAACACTGGGTATAGGGTAGTGGTAACACTGTGGACAGGGTAGTGGTAACACAGTGCAGAGGGTAGTGGTAACACAGTTTATAGGGTAGTGGTAATACTGGGTATAGGGTAGTGGTAATACAGTGCAGAGGGTAGTGGTAACACTGTGTATAGGGTAGTGGTAACACAGTTTATAGGGTAGTGGTAACACTGGGTATAGGGTAGTGGTAACACAGTGTATAGGGTAGTGGTAACACAGTGCAAAGGGTAGTGGTAACACAGTGTATAGGGTAGTGGTAACACTGTGTATAGGGTACTGGTAACACTGGGTATATGGTAGTGGTAACAGTGTATAGGGTAGTGGTAACATTGTGTATAGGGTAGTGGTAACAGTTTATAGGGTAGTGGTAACACTGTTTCTAGGGTAGTGATAACAGTGTAAAGGGTAGTGGTTACAGTGTACAGGGTAGTGGTAACAGTGTATAGGGTAGTGGTAACACAGCGCAGAGGGTAGTGGTAACACTGTGTATAGGGTAGTGGTAACACAGTGTATAGGGTAGTGGTAACACTGTGAATAGGGTAGTGGTAACACAGTGTATAGGGTAGTGGTAACACAGTGTATAGGGTAGTGTTAACACTGGGTATGGGGTAGTGGTAACACAGTGTATAGGGTAGTGGTAACACAGTGTATAGGGTAGTTGTAACACAGTGTATAGGGTAATGGTAACATAGTGTATAGGGTAGTGGTAACACTGTGTATAGGGTAGTGGTAACACTGGGTATAGGGTGGTGGTAACAGTGTATAGGGTAGTGGCAACACTGTGTATAGGTTAGTGCTAACACTGTGTATAGGGTACTGGTAACAGTGTATAGGGTAGTGGTAACAGTGTATAGGGTAGTGGTAACAGTGTATAGGGTAGTGGTAACAGTGTATAGGGTAGTGGTAACACTGTGGATAGGGTAGTGGTAACACAGTGTATAGGGTAGTGGTAACACAGTGTATAGGGTATTGGAAACACTGTGTATAGGGTGGTGGTAACACAGTGTATAGGGTAGTGGTAACACAGTGTATAGGGTAGTGGTAACACAGTGTATAGGGTAGTGGTAACACAGTGTATAGGGTAGTGGTAACACAGTGTATAGGGTAGTGGTAACACTGTGAATAGGGTAGTGGTAACACAGTGTATAGGGTAGTGGTAACACAGTGTATAGGGTATTGGAAACACTGTGTATAGGGTGGTGGTAACACAGTGTATAGGGTAGTGGTAACACAGTGTATAGGGTAGTGGTAACACAGTGTATAGGGTAGTGGTAACACAGTGTATAGGGTAGTGGTAACACTGTGAATAGGGTAGTGGTAACACAGTGTATAGGGTAGTGGTAACACAGTGTATAGGGTAGTGGTAACACAGTGCAAAGGGTAGTGGTAACACAGTGTATAGGGTAGTGGTAACAGTGTAAAGGGTAGTTGTAACAGTGTATAGGGGATGTTGTAACAGTGTATAGGGTAGTGGTAACACAGTGTATAGGGTAGTGGTAACACAGTGTATAGGGTAGTAGTAACAATGTGTATAGGGTAGTGGAAACAGTGTATAGGGTAGTGGTAACACTGTGAATATGGTAGTGGTAACACAGTGTATAGGGTAGTGGTAACACAGTGTATTGGGTAGTGTTAACACTGGGTATAGGGTAGTGGTAACACAGTGTATAGGGTAGTGGTAACACTGTGTATAGGGTAGTGGTAACAGTGTATAGGGTAGTGGTAACACTGTGAATAGGGTAGTGGTAACACTGTGAATAGGGTAGTGGTAACACAGTGTATAGGGTAGTGGTAACACAGTGTATAGGGTAGTGGTAAGACAGTGTACAGGGTAGTGGTAACACTGGGTATAGGGTAGTGGTAACACTGTTTATAGGGTAGTGATAACAGTGTAAAGGGTAGTGGTTACAGTGTACAGGGTAGTGGTACCACTGTGTATAGGGTAGTGGTAACACAGTGTATATGGTAGTGGTAACAGTGTGTATAGGGTAGTGGTAACACTGTGTATAGGGTAGTGGTAACACTGTGTATAGGGTAGTGGTAACACTGGGTATAGGCTAGTGGTAACACTGGGTATAGGCTAGTGGTAACACTGGGTATAGGGTAGTGGTAACACTGTGGACAGGGTAGTGGTAACACAGTGCAGAGGGTAGTGGTAACACAGTTTATAGGGTAGTGGTAATACTGGGTATAGGGTAGTGGTAATACAGTGCAGAGGGTAGTGGTAACACTGTGTATAGGGTAGTGGTAACACAGTTTATAGGGTAGTGGTAACACTGGGTATAGGGTAGTGGTAACACAGTGTATAGGGTAGTGGTAACACAGTGCAAAGGGTAGTGGTAACACAGTGTATAGGGTAGTGGTAACACTGTGTATAGGGTACTGGTAACACTGGGTATATGGTAGTGGTAACAGTGTATAGGGTAGTGGTAACATTGTGTATAGGGTAGTGGTAACAGTTTATAGGGTAGTGGTAACACTGTTTCTAGGGTAGTGATAACAGTGTAAAGGGTAGTGGTTACAGTGTACAGGGTAGTGGTAACAGTGTATAGGGTAGTGGTAACACAGCGCAGAGGGTAGTGGTAACACTGTGTATAGGGTAGTGGTAACACAGTGTATAGGGTAGTGGTAACACTGTGAATAGGGTAGTGGTAACACAGTGTATAGGGTAGTGGTAACACAGTGTATAGGGTAGTGTTAACACTGGGTATGGGGTAGTGGTAACACTGTGTATAGGGTAGTGGTAACACTGTGTATAGGGTAGTGGTAACACTGTGTATAGGGTAGTGGTAACACTGTGTATAGGGTAGTGGTAACACAGTGTATAGGGTAGTGGTAACACAGTGTATAGGGTAGTGGTAACACTGTGTATAGGGTAGTGGTAACACAGTGTATAGGGTAGTGGTAACACTGTGTATAGGGTAGTGGTAACACAGTGTATAGGGTAGTGGTAACACAGTGTATAGGGTAGTGGTAACACAGTGTATAGGGTAGTGGTAACACTGTGTATAGGGTAGTGGTAACACTGTGTATAGGGTAGTGGTAACACTGTGTATAGGGTAGTGGTAACACAGTGTATAGGGTAGTGGTAACACTGTGTATAGGGTAGTGGTAACACAGTGTATAGGGTAGTGGTAACACTGTGTATAGGGTAGTGGTAACACAGTGTATAGGGTAGTGGTAACACAGTGTATAGGGTAGTGGTAACACAGTGTATAGGGTAGTGGTAACAGTGTATAGGGTAGTGGTAACACAGTGTATAGGGTAGTGGTAACACCGTGTATAGGGTTGTGGTAACACAGTGTATAGGGTAGTGGTAACACTGGGTATAGGCTAGTGGTAACCGTGTATAGGGTAGTGGTAACACAGTGTATAGGGTAGTGGTAATAGTGTAAAGGGTAGTTGTAACAGTGTATAGGGGAGTGGTAACACAGTGTATAGGGTAGTTGTAACAGTGTATAGGGTAGTGGTAACACAGTGTATAGGGTAGTGGTAACAGTGTGTATAGGGTAGTGGTAACACTGTGTATAGGGTAGTGATAACAGTGTAAAGGGTAGTGGTTACAGTGTACAGGGTAGTGGTAACACTGGGTATAGGGTAGTGGTAACACTGTTTATAGGGTAGTGATAACAGTGTAAAGGGTAGTGGTTACAGTGTACAGGGTAGTGGTAACACTGTGTATAGGGTAGTGGTAACACAGTGTATATGGTAGTGGTAACAGTGTGTATAGGGTAGTGGTAACACTGTGTATAGGGTAGTGGTAACACTGTGTATAGGGTAGTGGTAACACTGGGTATAGGCTAGTGGTAACACTGGGTATAGGCTAGTGGTAACACTGGGTATAGGGTAGTGGTAACACTGTGGACAGGGTAGTGGTAACACAGTGCAGAGGGTAGTGGTAACACAGTTTATAGGGTAGTGGTAATACTGGGTATAGGGTAGTGGTAATACAGTGCAGAGGGTAGTGGTAACACTGTGTATAGGGTAGTGGTAACACAGTTTATAGGGTAGTGGTAACACTGGGTATAGGGTAGTGGTAACACAGTGTATAGGGTAGTGGTAACACAGTGCAAAGGGTAGTGGTAACACAGTGTATAGGGTAGTGGTAACACTGTGTATAGGGTACTGGTAACACTGGGTATATGGTAGTGGTAACAGTGTATAGGGTAGTGGTAACATTGTGTATAGGGTAGTGGTAACAGTTTATAGGGTAGTGGTAACACTGTTTCTAGGGTAGTGATAACAGTGTAAAGGGTAGTGGTTACAGTGTACAGGGTAGTGGTAACAGTGTATAGGGTAGTGGTAACACAGCGCAGAGGGTAGTGGTAACACTGTGTATAGGGTAGTGGTAACACAGTGTATAGGGTAGTGGTAACACTGTGAATAGGGTAGTGGTAACACAGTGTATAGGGTAGTGGTAACACAGTGTATAGGGTAGTGTTAACACTGGGTATGGGGTAGTGGTAACACAGTGTATAGGGTAGTGGTAACACAGTGTATAGGGTAGTTGTAACACAGTGTATAGGGTAATGGTAACATAGTGTATAGGGTAGTGGTAACACTGTGTATAGGGTAGTGGTAACACTGGGTATAGGGTGGTGGTAACAGTGTATAGGGTAGTGGCAACACTGTGTATAGGTTAGTGCTAACACTGTGTATAGGGTAGTGGTAACAGTGTATAGGGTAGTGGTAACAGTGTATAGGGTAGTGGTAACAGTGTATAGGGTAGTGGTAACAGTGTATAGGGTAGTGGTAACACTGTGGATAGGGTAGTGGTAACACAGTGTATAGGGTAGTGGTAACACAGTGTATAGGGTATTGGAAACACTGTGTATAGGGTGGTGGTAACACAGTGTATAGGGTAGTGGTAACACAGTGTATAGGGTAGTGGTAACACAGTGTATAGGGTAGTGGTAACACAGTGTATAGGGTAGTGGTAACACTGTGAATAGGGTAGTGGTAACACAGTGTATAGGGTAGTGGTAACACAGTGTATAGGGTAGTGGTAACACAGTGCAAAGGGTAGTGGTAACACAGTGTATAGGGTAGTGGTAACAGTGTAAAGGGTAGTTGTAACAGTGTATAGGGGATGTTGTAACAGTGTATAGGGTAGTGGTAACACAGTGTATAGGGTAGTGGTAACACAGTGTATAGGGTAGTAGTAACAATGTGTATAGGGTAGTGGAAACAGTGTATAGGGTAGTGGTAACACTGTGAATATGGTAGTGGTAACACAGTGTATAGGGTAGTGGTAACACAGTGTATTGGGTAGTGTTAACACTGGGTATAGGGTAGTGGTAACACAGTGTATAGTGGTTAAAGTGTACAGGGGAGTGGTAACAGTGTATAGGGTAGTAGTAACACAGCACAGAGGGTAGTGGTAACAGTGTATAGGGTAGTGGTAACACAGCACAGAGGGTAGTGGTAACACTGTGTATAGGGTAGTGGTAACACTGGGTATAGTGTAGTGGTAACAGTGCAGAGGGTAGTGGTAACACTGTTTATAGGGTAGTGGTAACACAGTGTGTAGGGTAGTGGTAACACAGTGTATAGGGTATTGGTAACACTGTGTATAGGGTAGTAGTAACAGTGTATAGGGTAGTGGTAACACAGTGTAAAGGGTAGTGGTAACACTGTGTATAGGGTAGTGGTATCACATTGCAAAGGGTAGTTGTAACACAGTGTATAGGGTAGTGGTAACACTGTGTATAGGGTAGTGGTAACGCTTCGGTATAGGGTAGTGGTAACACTGGGTATAGGCTAGTGGTAACACTGGGTATAGGCTAGTGGTAACACTGGGTATAGGGTAGTGGTAACACTGTGTATAGGGTAGTTGTAACACAGTGTATAGGGTAATGGTAACATAATGTATAGGGTAGTGGTAACACTGTGTATAGGGTAGTGGTAACACTGGGTATAGGGTGGTGGTAACAGTGTATAGGGTAGTGGCAACACTGTGTATAGGGTAGTGCTAACACTGTGTATAGGGTAGTGGTAACAGTGTATAGGGTAGTGGTAACACTGTGGATAGGGTAGTGGTAACACAGTGCAGAGGGTAGTGGTAACACAGTTTATAGGGTAGTGGTAACAATGGGTATAGGGTAGTGGTAACACAGTGCAGAGGGTAGTGGTAACACTGTGTATATAGGGTAGTGGTAACACAGTTTATAGGGTAGTGGTAACACTGGGTATAGGGTAGTGGTAACACAGTGTATAGGGTAGTGGTAACACAGTGTATAGGGTAGTGGTAACACTGGGTATAGGGTAGTGGTAACACAGTGCAGAGGGTAGTGGTAACACTGGGTATAGGGTAGTGGTAACACAGTGTATAGGGTAGTGGTAACACAGTGTATAGGGTAGTGGTAACACTGGGTATAGGGTAGTGGTAACACAGTGCAGAGGGTAGTGGTAACACTGTGTATAGGGTAGTGGTAACACAGTTTATAGGGTAGTGGTATCACTGTGTATAGGGTAGTGGTAACACAGTGCAGCGGGTAGTGGTAACACAGTGTATAGGGTAGTGGTAACACAGTTTATAGGGTAGTGGTATCACTGTGTATAGGGTAGTGGTAACACAGTGCAGCGGGTAGTGGTAACACAGTGTATAAGGTAGTGGTAACACAGTGGAGAGGGTAGTGGTAAGACAGTGTATAGGGTAGTGTTAACACTGGGTATAGGGTAGTGGTAACACAGTGCAGCGGGTAGTGGTAACACAGTGTATAGGGTAGTGGTAACACAGTGGAGAGGGTAGTGGTAAGACAGTGTATAGGGTAGTGTTAACACTGGGTATAGGGTAGTGGTAACACAGTGTATAGGGTAGTGGTAACACTGTGTATAGGATAGTGGTAACACAGTGTATAGGGTAGTGGTAACACAGTGGAGAGGGGTAGTGGTAAGACAGTGTATAGGGTAGTGGTAACACAGTGTATAGGGTAGTGGTAACATTGTGTATAGGGTAGTGGTAACACAGTGTGTAGGGTAGTGGTAACACAGTGGAGAGGGTAGTGGTAAGACAGTGTATAGGGTAGTGGTAACACAGTGCAAAGGGTAGTGCTAACACTGGGTATAGGGTAGTGGTAACACAGTGTATAGGGTAGTGGTAACACAGTGTATAGGGTAGTGGTAACACTGTGTATAGGGTAGTGGTAACACAGTGTATAGGGTAGTGGTAACACAGTGCAGAAGGTAGTTGTAACACAGTGTATAGGGTAGTGGTAACACTGTGTATAGGGTAGTGGTAACATAGTGTATAGGGTACTGGTAACACAGTGCAAAGGGTAGTGGTAACACAGTGTATAGGGTTGTGGTAACACTGTGTATAGGGTACTGGTAACACTGGGTATAGGGTAGTGGTAACAGTGTATATTGTAGTGGTAACACAGTGTATAGGGTAGTGGTAACAGTGTAAAGGGTAGTTGTAACAGTGTATAGGGGATGTTGTAACAGTGTATAGGGTAGTGGTAACACAGTGTATAGGGTAGTGGTAACATTGTGTATAGGGTAGTGGTAACAGTGTATAGGGTAGTGGTAACACTGTTTATAGGGTAGTGATAACAGTGTAAAGGGTAGTGGTTACAGTGTACAGGGGAGTGGTAACAGTGTATAGGGTAGTAGTAACACAGCACAGAGGGTAGTGGTAACAGTGTATAGGGTAGTGGTAACACAGCACAGAGGGTAGTGGTAACACTGTGTATAGGGTAGTGGTAACACTGGGTATAGTGTAGTGGTAACAGTGCAGAGGGTAGTGGTAACACTGTTTATTGGGTAGTGGTAACACAGTGTGTAGGGTAGTGGTGACACAGTGTATAGGGTATTGTAACACTGTGTATAGGGTAGTAGTAACAGTGTATAGGGTAGTGGTAACACAGTGTAAAGGGTAGTGGTAACACTGTGTATAGGGTAGTGGTATCACATTGCAAAGGGTAGTTGTAACACAGTGTATAGGGTAGTGGTAACACTGTGTATAGGGTAGTGGTAACACTGTGTATAGGGTAGTGGTAACGCTTCGGTATAGGGTAGTGGTAACAGTGTATAGGGTAGTGGTAACACTGGGTATAGGCTAGTGGTAACACTGGGTATAGGCTAGTGGTAACACTGGGTATAGGGTAGTGGTAACACTGTGTATAGGGTAGTTGTAACACAGTGTATAGGGTAATGGTAACATAATGTATAGGGTAGTGGTAACACTGTGTATAGGGTAGTGGTAACACTGGGTATAGGGTGGTGGTAACAGTGTATAGGGTAGTGGCAACACTGTGTATAGGGTAGTGCTAACACTGTGTATAGGGTAGTGGTAACAGTGTATAGGGTAGTGGTAACACTGTGGATAGGGTAGTGGTAACACAGTGCAGAGGGTAGTGGTAACACAGTTTATAGGGTAGTGGTAACAATGGGTATAGGGTAGTGGTAACACAGTGCAGAGGGTAGTGGTAACACTGTGTATAGGGTAGTGGTAACACGGTTTATAGGGTAGTGGTAACACTGGGTATAGGGTAGTGGTAACACAGTGTATAGGGTAGTGGTAACACAGTGTATAGGGTAGTGGTAACACAGTGTATAGGGTAGTGGTAACACTGGGTATAGGGTAGTGGTAACACAGTGCAGAGGGTAGTGGTAACACTGGGTATAGGGTAGTGGTAACACAGTGTATAGGGTAGTGGTAACACAGTGTATAGGGTAGTGGTAACACTGGGTATAGGGTAGTGGTAACACAGTGCAGAGGGTAGTGGTAACACTGTGTATAGGGTAGTGGTAACACAGTTTATAGGGTAGTGGTATCACTGTGTATAGGGTAGTGGTAACACAGTGCAGCGGGTAGTGGTAACACAGTGTATAGGGTAGTGGTAACACAGTTTATAGGGTAGTGGTATCACTGTGTATAGGGTAGTGGTAACACAGTGCAGCGGGTAGTGGTAACACAGTGTATAGGGTAGTGGTAACACAGTGGAGAGGGTAGTGGTAAGACAGTGTATAGGGTAGTGTTAACACTGGGTATAGGGTAGTGGTAACACAGTGCAGCGGGTAGTGGTAACACAGTGTATAGGGTAGTGGTAACACAGTGGAGAGGGTAGTGGTAAGACAGTGTATAGGGTAGTGTTAACACTGGGTATAGGGTAGTGGTAACACAGTGTATAGGGTAGTGGTAACACTGTGTATAGGATAGTGGTAACACAGTGTATAGGGTAGTCGTAACACAGTGGAGAGGGTAGTGGTAAGACAGTGTATAGGGTAGTGGTAACACAGTGTATAGGGTAGTGGTAACATTGTGTATAGGGTAGTGGTAACACAGTGTATAGGGTAGTGGTAACACAGTGGAGAGGGTAGTGGTAAGACAGTGTATAGGGTAGTGGTAACACAGTGCAAAGGGTAGTGCTAACACTGGGTATAGGGTAGTGGTAACACAGTGTATAGGGTAGTGGTAACACAGTGTATAGGGTAGTGGTAACACTGTGTATAGGGTAGTTGTAACACAGTGTATAGGGTAGTGGTAACACAGTGCAGAAGGTAGTTGTAACACGTGTATAGGGTAGTGGTAACACTGTGTATAGGGTAGTGGTAACATAGTGTATAGGGTACTGGTAACACAGTGCAAAGGGTAGTGGTAACACAGTGTATAAGGGTTGTGTAACACTGTGTATAGGGTACTGGTAACACTGGGTATAGGGTAGTGGTAAACAGTGTATATTGTAGTGGTAACACAGTGTATAGGGTAGTGGTAACAGTGTAAAGGGTAGTTGTAACAGTGTATAGGGGATGTTGTAACAGTGTATAGGGTAGTGGTAACACAGTGTATAGGGTAGTGGTACATTGTGTATAGGGTAGTGGTAACAGTGTATAGGGTAGTGGTAACACTGTTTATAGGGTAAGTGATAACAGTGTAAAGGGTAGTGGTTACAGTGTACAGGGGAGTGGTAACAGTGT
Organism: Oncorhynchus kisutch; assembly: GCF_002021735.2. Lineage (NCBI taxonomy): Eukaryota > Metazoa > Chordata > Actinopteri > Salmoniformes > Salmonidae > Oncorhynchus > Oncorhynchus kisutch. The sequence goes on from NC_034199.2 coordinate 4,295,835, forward strand.
ATAGGGTAGTAGTAACACCAGCACAGAGGGTAGTGGTAACAGTGGTATAGGGTAGTGGTAACACAGCACAGAGGGTAGTGGTAACACTGTGTATAGGGTAGTGGTAAACACTGGGTATAGTGTAGTGGTAACAGTGCAGAGGGTAGTGGTAACACTGTTTATTGGGTAGTGGTAACACAGTGTGTAGGGTAGTGGTGACACAGTGTGTAGGGTATTGTAACACTGTGTATAGGGTAGTAGTAACAGTGTATAGGGTAGTGGTAACACAGTGTAAGGGTAGTGGTAACACTGTGTATAGGGTAGTGGTATCACATTGCAAAGGGTAGTTGTAACACAGTGTATAGGGTAGTGGGTAACACTGTGTATAGGGTAGTGGTAACACTGTGTATAGGGTAGTGGTAACGCTTCGGTATAGGGTAGTGGTAACAGTGTATAGGGTAGTGGTAACACTGGGTATAGGCTAGTGGTAACACTGGGTATAGGCTAGTGGTAACACTGGGTATAGGGTAGTGGTAACACTGTGTATAGGGTAGTTGTAACACAGTGTATAGGGTAATGGTAACATATGTATAGGGTAGTGGGTAACACTGTGTATAGGGTAGTGGTAACACTGGGTATAGGGTGGTGGTACAGTGTATAGGGTAGTGGCAACACTGTGTATAGGGGTAGTGCTAACACTGTGTATAGGGTAGTGTAAACAGTGTATAGGGTAGTGGTTAACACTGTGGATAGGGTAGTGGTAACACAGTGCAGAGGGTAGTGGTAACACAGTTTATAGGGTAGTGGTAACAATGGGTATAGGGTAGTGGTAACACAGTGCAGAGGGTAGTGGTAACACTGTGTATAGGGTAGTGGTAACACGGTTTATAGGGTATGGTAACACTGGGTATAGGGTAGTGGTAACACAGTGTATAGGGTAGTGGTAACAACGTGTATAGGGTAGTGGTAACACAGTGTATAGGGTAGTGGTAACACTGGGTATAGGGTAGTGGTAACACAGTGCAGAGGGTAGTGGTAACACTGGTATAGGGTAGTGGTAACACAGTGTATAGGGTAGTGGTAACACAGTGTATAGGGTAGTGGTAACACTGGTATAGGGTAGTGGTACACCAGTGCAGAGGGTAGTGGTAACACTGTGTAATAGGGTAGTGGTAACACAGTTTATAGGGTAGTGGTATCACTGTGTATAGGGTAGTGGTAACACAGTGCAGCGGGTAGTGGTAACACAGTGTATAGGGTAGTGGTAACACAGTTTATAGGGTAGTGGTATCACTGTGTATAGGGTAGTGGTACACAGTGCAGCGGGTAGTGGTAACACAGTGTATAGGGTAGTGGTAACACAGTGGAGAGGGTAGTGGTAAGACAGTGTATAGGGTAGTGTTAACACTGGGTATAGGGTAGTGGTAACACAGTGCAGCGGGTAGTGGTAACACAGTGTATAGGGTAGTGGTAACACAGTGGAGAGGGTAGTGGTAAGACAGTGTATAGGGTAGTGGTTAACACTGGGTATAGGGTAGTGGTAACACAGTGTATAGGGTAGTGGTAACACTGTGTATAGGATAGTGGTACACAGTGTATAGGGTAGTGGTAACACAGTGGAGAGGGTAGTGGTAAGACAGTGTATAGGGTAGTGGTAACACAGTGTATAGGGTAGTGGTAACATTGTGTATAGGGTAGTGGTAACACAGTGTATAGGGTAGTGGTAACACAGTGGAGAGGGTAGTGGTAAGACAGTGTATAGGGGTAGTGGTAACACAGTGCAAAGGGTAGTGCTAACACTGGGTATAGGGTAGTGGTAACACAGTGTATAGGGTAGTGGTAACACAGTGTATAGGGTAGGTGGTAACACTGTGTATAGGGTAGTGGTAACACAGTGTATAGGGTAGTGGTAACACAGTGCAGAAGGTAGTTGTAACACAGTGTATAGGGTAGTGGTAACAACTGTGTATAGGTAGTGGTAACATAGTGTATAGGGTACTGGTAACACAGTGCAAAGGGTAGTGGTAACACAGTGTATAGGGTTGTGGTAACACTGTGTATAGGGTACTGGTAACACTGGGTATAGGGTAGTGGTAACAGTGTATATTGTAGTGGTAAACAGTGTATAGGGTAGTGGTAACAGTGTAAAGGGTAGTTGTAACAGTGTATAGGGGATGTTGTAACAGTGTATAGGGTAGTGGTAACACAGTGTATAGGGTAGTGGTAACATTGGTGTATAGGGTAGTGGTAACAGTGTATAGGGTAGTGGTAACACTGTTTATAGGGTAGTGATAAAGTGTAAAGGGTAGTGGTTACAGTGGTACAGGGGAGTGGTAACAGTGTATAGGGTAGTAGTAACACAGCAACAGAGGGTATGGTAACAGTGTATAGGGTAGTGGTAACACAGCACAGAGGGTAGTGGTAACACCTGTGTATAGGGTAGTGGTAACACTGGGTATAGTGTAGTGGTAACAGTGCAGAGGGTAGTGGTAACACTGTTTTATTGGGTAGTGGTAACACAGTGTGTTAGGGTAGTGGTGACACAGTGTATAGGGTATTGGTAACACTGTGTATAGGGTAGTAGTAACAGTGTATAGGGTAGTGGTAACACAGTGTAAAGGGTAGTGGTAACACTGTGTATAGGGTAGTGGTATCACATTGCAAAGGGTAGTTGTAACACAGTGTATAGGGTAGTGGTAACACTGTGTATAGGGTAGTGGTAAACACTGTGTATAGGGTAAGTGGTAACGCTTCGGCTATAGGGTAGTGGTAACAGTGTTATAGGGTAGTGGTAACACTGGTATAGGCTAGTGGTAACACTGGGTATAGGCTAGTGGTAACACTGGGTATAGGGTAGTGGTAACACTGTGTATAGGGTAGTTGTAACACAGTGTATAGGGTAATGGTAACATAATGTATAGGGTAGTGGTAACACTGTGTATAGGGTAGTGGTAACACTGGGTATAGGGTGGTGGTAACAGTGTATAGGGTAGTGGCAACACTGTGTATAGGGTAGTGCTAACACTGTGTATAGGGTAGTGGTAACAGTGTATAGGGTAGTGGTAACACTGTGGATAGGGTAGTGGTAACACAGTGCAGAGGGTAGTGGTAACCACAGTTTATAGGGTAGTGGTAACAATGGGTATAGGGTAGTGGTAACACAGTGCAGAGGTAGTGGTACACTGTGTATAGGGTAGTGGTAACACGGTTTATAGGGTAGTGTAACACTGGGTATAAGGGTAGTGGTAACACAGTGTATAGGGTAAGTGGTAACACAGTGTAGAGGGTAGTGGTAACACTGGTATAGGGTAGTGGTAACACAGTGCAGAGGGTATTGGTAACACTGTGTATAGGATAGTGGTAACACAGTTTATAGGGTAGTGGTATCACTGTGTATAGGGTAGTGGTAACACAGTGCAGCGGGTAGTGGTAACACAGTGTATAGGGTAGTGGTAACACAGTGGAGAGGGTAGTGGTAAGACAGTGTATAGGGTAGTGTTAACACTGGGTATAGGGTAGTGGTAACACAGTGCAGCGGGTAGTGGTAACACAGTGTATAGGGTAGTGGTAACACAGTGGAGAGGGTAGTGGTAAGACAGTGTATAGGGTAGTGTTAACACTGGGTATAGGGTAGTGGTAACACAGTGTATAGGGTAGTGGTAACACTGTGTATAGGGTAGTGGTAACACAGTGTATAGGGTAGTGGTAACACAAGTGTATAGGGTAGTGGTAACACAGTGGAGAGGGGTAGTGGTAAGACAGTGTATAGGGTAGTGGTACACAGTGTATAGGGTAGTGGTAACACAGTGTATAGGGTAGTGTTAACACTGGGTATAGGGTAGTGGTTAACACAGTGTATAGGGTAGTGGTAACACTGTGTATAGGGTAGTGGTAAACAGTGTATAGGGTAGTGGTAACACAGTGGCAGAAGGTAGTTGTAAACAGTGTATAGAGGGAGTGGTAACACTGTGTATAGGGTAGTGGTAACATTGTGTATAGGGTAGTGGTAACAGTGTATAGGGTAGTGGTAACACTGTTTATAGGGTAGTGATAACAGTGTAAGGGTAGTGGTTACAGTGTAACAGGGGAGTGGTAACAGTGTATGGGTAGTAGTAACACAGCACAGAGGGTAGTGGTAACAGTGTATAGGGTAGTGGTACACAGCACAGAGGGTAGTGGTAACACTGTTGTACTATGGGTAGTGGTAACACTGGGTATTAGTGTAGTGGTAACAGTGCAGAGGGTAGTGGTAACACTGTTTATAGGGTAGTGGTAACACAGTGTGTAGGGTAGTAGTAACACAGTGTATAGGGTATTTGGGTACACACTGTGTATTAGGGTAGTTAGTAACATGTGTATAGGGTAGGTGGGTAACACAGTGTAAAGGGTAGTGGTCAACCTGTGTATAGGTAGTGGGTATCACATTGCAAAGGGTAGTTTGTACACAGTGTTGGAGTGGCCCGGTATAGGGTAGTGGTAACACTGTGTATAGGGTAGTGGTAACGCTTCGGTATAGGGTAGTGGTAACAGTGTATAGGGTAGTGGTAACACTGGGTATAGGCTAGTGGTAACACTGGGTATAGGCTAGTGGTAACACTGGGTATAGGGTAGTGGTAACACTGTGTATAGGGTAGTTGTAACACAGTGTATAGGGTAGTGGTAACATGTGTATAGGGTAGTGGTAACACTGTGTATAGGGTAGTGGTAACACTGTGTATAGGGTAGTGGTAACAGTGTATAGGGTAGTGGCAACACTGTGTATAGGGTAGTGCTAACACAGTGTATAGGGTAGTGGTAACACAGTGTATAGGGTAGTGGTAACACAGTGTATAGGGTAGTGGTAACACTGGGTATAGGGTAGTGGTAACACAGTGCAGAGGGTAGTGGTAACACTGGGTATAGGGTAGTGGTAACACAGTGTATAGGGTAGTGGTAACACAGTGTATAGGGTAGTGGTAACACTGGTATAGGGTAGTGGTAACACAGTGCAGAGGGTAGTGGTAACACTGTGTATAGGGTAGTGGTAACACAGTTTATAGGGTAGTGGTATCACTGTGTATAGGGGTAGTGGTAACACAGTGCAGCGGGTAGTGGTAACACAGTGTATAGGGTAGTGGTAACACAGTTTATAGGGTAGTGGTATCACTGTGTATAGGGTAGTGGTAACACAGTGCAGCGGGTAGTGGTAACACAGTGTATAGGGTAGTGGGTAACACAGTGGAGAGGGTAGTGGTAAGACAGTGTATAGGGTAGTGTTAACACTGGGTATAGGGTAGTGGGTAACACAGTGCAGCGGGTAGTGGTAACACAGTGTATAGGGTAGTGGTAACACAGTGGAGAGGGTAGTGGTAAGACAGTGTATAGGGTAGTGTTAACACTGGGTATAGGGTAGTGGTAACACAGTGTATAGGGTAGTGGTAACACTGTGTATAGGATAGTGGTAACACAGTGTATAGGGTAGTGGTAACACAGTGGAGAGGGTAGTGGTAAGACAGTGTATAGGGTAGTGGTAAACACAGTGTATAGGGTAGTGGTAACATTGTGTATAGGGTAGTGGTAACACAGTGTATAGGGTAGTGGTAACACAGTGGAGAGGGTAGTGGTAAGACAGTGTATAGGGTAGTGGTAACACAGTGCAAAGGGTAGTGCTAACCTGGGTATAGGGTAGTGGTAACACAGTGTATAGGGTAGTGGTAACACAGTGTATAGGGTAGTGGTAACACTGTGTATAGGGTAGTGGTAACACAGTGTATAGGGTAGTGGTAACACAGTGCAGAAGGTAGTTGTAACACAGTGTATAGGGTAGTGGTAACACTGTGTATAGGGTAGTGGTAACATAGTGTATAGGGTACTGGTAACACAGTGCAAAGGGTAGTGGTAACACAGTGTATAGGGTTGCGGTAACACTGTGTATAGGGTACTGGTAACACTGGGTATAGGGTAGTGGTAACAGTGTATATTGTAGTGGTAACACAGTGTATAGGGTAGTGGTAACAGTGTAAAGGGTAGTTGTAACAGTGTATAGGGGATGTTGTAACAGTGTATAGGGTAGTGGTAACACAGTGTATAGGGTAGTGGTAACATTGTGTATAGGGTAGTGGTAACAGTGTATAGGGTAGTGGTAACACTGTTTATAGGGTAGTGATAACAGTGTAAAGGGTAGTGGTTACAGTGTACAGGGGAGTGGTAACAGTGTATAGGGTAGTAGTAACACAGCACAGAGGGTAGTGGTAACAGTGTATAGGGTAGTGGTAACACAGCACAGAGGGTAGTGGTAACACTGTGTATAGGGTAGTGGTAACACTGGGTATAGTGTAGTGGTAACAGTGCAGAGGGTAGTGGTAACACTGTTTATTGGGTAGTGGTAACATAGTGTGTAGGGTAGTGGTGACACAGTGTATAGGGTATTGGTAACACTGTGTATAGGGTAGTAGTAACAGTGTATAGGGTAGTGGTAACACAGTGTAAAGGGTAGTGGTAACACTGTGTATAGGGTAGTGGTATCACATTGCAAAGGGTAGTTGTAACACAGTGTATAGGGTAGTGGTAACACTGTGTATAGGGTAGTGGTAACACTGTGTATAGGGTAGTGGTAACGCTTCGGTATAGGGTAGTGGTAACAGTGTATAGGGTAGTGGTAACACTGGGTATAGGCTAGTGGTAACACTGGGTATAGGCTAGTGGTAACACTGGGTATAGGGTAGTGGTAACACTGTGTATAGGGTAGTTGTAACACAGTGTATAGGGTAATGGTAACATAATGTATAGGGTAGTGGTAACACTGTGTATAGGGTAGTGGTAACACTGGGTATAGGGTGGTGGTAACAGTGTATAGGGTAGTGGCAACACTGTGTATAGGGTAGTGCTAACACTGTGTATAGGGTAGTGGTAACAGTGTATAGGGTAGTGGTAACACTGTGGATAGGGTAGTGGTAACACAGTGCAGAGGGTAGTGGTAACACAGTTTATAGGGTAGTGGTAACAATGGGTATAGGGTAGTGGTAACACAGTGCAGAGGGTAGTGGTAACAATGTGTATAGGGTAGTGGTAACACGGTTTATAGGGTAGTGGTAACACTGGGTATAGGGTAGTGGTAACACAGTGTATAGGGTAGTGGTAACACAGTGTATAGGGTAGTGGTAACACTGGGTATAGGGTAGTGGTAACACAGTGCAGAGGGTAGTGGTAACACTGTGTATACGATAGTGGTAACACAGTTTATAGGGTAGTGGTATCACTGTGTATAGGGTAGTGGTAACACAGTGCAGCGGGTAGTGGTAACACAGTGTATAGGGTAGTGGTAACACAGTGGAGAGGGTAGTGGTAAGACAGTGTATAGGGTAGTGTTAACACTGGTATAGGGTAGTGGTAACACAGTGCAGCGGGTAGTGGTAACACAGTGTATAGGGTAGTGGTAACACAGTGGAGAGGGTAGTGGTAAGACAGTGTATAGGGTAGTGTTAACACTGGGTATAGGGTAGTGGTAACACAGTGTATAGGGTAGTGGTAACACTGTGTATAGGGTAGTGGTAACACAGTGTATAGGGTAGTGGTAACACAGTGTATAGGGTAGTGGTAACACAGTGGAGAGGGTAGTGGTAAGACAGTGTATAGGGTAGTGGTAACACAGTGTATAGGGTAGTGGTAACACAGTGTATAGGGTAGTGTTAACACTGGGTATAGGGTAGTGGTAACACAGTGTATAGGGTAGTGGTAACACTGTGTATAGGGTAGTGGTAACACAGTGTATAGGGTAGTGGTAACACAGTGCAGAAGGTAGTTGTAACACAGTGTATAGGGGAGTGGTAACACTGTGTATAGGGTAGTGGTAACATTGTGTATAGGGTAGTGGTAACAGTGTATAGGGTAGTGGTAACACTGTTTATAGGGTAGTGATAACAGTGTAAAGGGTAGTGGTTACAGTGTACAGGGGAGTGGTAACAGTGTATAGGGTAGTAGTAACACAGCACAGAGGGTAGTGGTAACAGTGTATAGGGTAGTGGTAACACAGCACAGAGGGTAGTGGTAACACTGTGTATAGGGTAGTGGTAACACTGGGTATAGTGTAGTGGTAACAGTGCAGAGGGTAGTGGTAACACTGTTTATAGGGTAGTGGTAACACAGTGTGTAGGGTAGTAGTAACACAGTGTATAGGGTATTGGTAACACTGTGTATAGGGTAGTAGTAACAGTGTATAGGGTAGTGGTAACACAGTGTAAAGGGTAGTGGTAACACTGTGTATAGGGTAGTGGTATCACATTGCAAAGGGTAGTTGTAACACAGTGTATAGGGTAGTGGTAACACTGTGTATAGGGTAGTGGTAACACTGTGTATAGGGTAGTGGTAACGCTTCGGTATAGGGTAGTGGTAACAGTGTATAGGGTAGTGGTAACACTGGGTATAGGCTAGTGGTAACACTGGGTATAGGCTAGTGGTAACACTGGGTATAGGGTAGTGGTAACACTGTGTATAGGGTAGTTGTAACACAGTGTATAGGGTAATGGTAACATAATGTATAGGGTAGTGGTAACACTGTGTATAGGGTAGTGGTAACACTGGGTATAGGGTGGTGGTAACAGTGTATAGGGTAGTGGCAACACTGTGTATAGGGTAGTGCTAACACTGTGTATAGGGTAGTGGTAACAGTGTATAGGGTAGTGGTAACACTGTGGATAGGGTAGTGGTAACACAGTGCAGAGGGTAGTGGTAACACAGTTTATAGGGTAGTGGTAACAATGGGTATAGGGTAGTGGTAACACAGTGCAGAGGGTAGTGGTAACACTGTGTATAGGGTAGTGTTAACACGGTTTATAGGGTAGTGGTAACACTGTGGATAGGGTAGTGGTAACACAGTGCAGAGGGTAGTGGTAACACAGTTTATAGGGTAGTGGTAACAATGGGTATAGGCTAGTGGTAACACAGTGCAGAGGGTAGTGGTAACACTGTGTATAGGGTAGTGGTAACACAGTTTATAGGGTAGTGGTATCACTGTGTATAGGGTAGTGGTAACACAGTGCAGCGGGTAGTGGTAACACAGTGTATAGGGTAGTGGTAACACAGTGGAGAGGGTAGTGGTAAGACAGTGTATAGGGTAGTGTTAACACTGGGTATAGGGTAGTGGTAACACAGTGTATAGGGTAGTGGTAACACTGTGTATAGGGTAGTGGTAACACAGTGTATAGGGTAGTGGTAACACAGTGGAGAGGGTAGTGGTAAGACAGTGTATAGGGTAGTGGTAACACAGTGTATAGGGTACTGGTAACACAGTGGAGAGGGTAGTGGTAAGACAGTGTATAGGGTAGTGTTAACACTGGGTATAGGGTAGTGGTAACACAGTGCAGCGGGTAGTGGTAACACAGTGTATAGGGTAGTGGTAACACAGTGGAGAGGGTAGTGGTAACACTGGGTATAGGGTAGTGGTAACACAGTGTATAGGGTAGTGGTAACACAGTGTATAGGGTAGTGGTAACACTGGGTATAGGGTAGTGGTAACACAGTGCAGAGGGTAGTGGTAACACTGTGTATAGGATAGTGGTAACACAGTTTATAGGGTAGTGGTATCACTGTGTATAGGGTAGTGGTAACACAGTGCAGCGGGTAGTGGTAACACAGTGTATAGGGTAGTGGTAACACAGTGGAGAGGGTAGTGGTAAGACAGTGTATAGGGTAGTGTTAACACTGGGTATAGGGTAGTGGTAACACAGTGCAGCGGGTAGTGGTAACACAGTGTATAGGGTAGTGGTAACACAGTGGAGAGGGTAGTGGTAAGACAGTGTATAGGGTAGTGTTAACACTGGGTATAGGGTAGTGGTAACACAGTGTATAGGGTAGTGGTAACACTGTGTATAGGGTAGTGGTAACACAGTGTATAGGGTAGTGGTAACACAGTGTATAGGGTAGTGGTAACACAGTGGAGAGGGTAGTGGTAAGACAGTGTATAGGGTAGTGGTAACACAGTGTATAGGGTAGTGGTAACACAGTGTATAGGGTAGTGTTAACACTGGGTATAGGGTAGTGGTAACACAGTGTATAGGGTAGTGGTAACACTGTGTATAGGGTAGTGGTAACACAGTGTATAGGGTAGTGGTAACACAGTGCAGAAGGTAGTTGTAACACAGTGTATAGGGGAGTGGTAACACTGTGTATAGGGTAGTGGTAACATTGTGTATAGGGTAGTGGTAACAGTGTATAGGGTAGTGGTAACACTGTTTATAGGGTAGTGATAACAGTGTAAAGGGTAGTGGTTACAGTGTACAGGGGAGTGGTAACAGTGTATAGGGTAGTAGTAACACAGCACAGAGGGTAGTGGTAACAGTGTATAGGGTAGTGGTAACACAGCACAGAGGGTAGTGGTAACACTGTGTATAGGGTAGTGGTAACACTGGGTATAGTGTAGTGGTAACAGTGCAGAGGGTAGTGGTAACACTGTTTATAGGGTAGTGGTAACACAGTGTGTAGGGTAGTAGTAACACAGTGTATAGGGTATTGGTAACACTGTGTATAGGTTAGTAGTAACAGTGTATAGGGTAGTGGTAACACAGTGTAAAGGGTAGTGGTAACACTGTGTATAGGGTAGTGGTATCACATTGCAAAGGGTAGTTGTAACACAGTGTATAGGGTAGTGGTAACACTGTGTATAGGGTAGTGGTAACACTGTGTATAGGGTAGTGGTAACGCTTCGGTATAGGGTAGTGGTAACAGTGTATAGGGTAGTGGTAACACTGGGTATAGGCTAGTGGTAACACTGGGTATAGGCTAGTGGTAACACTGGGTATAGGGTAGTGGTAACACTGTGTATAGGGTAGTTGTAACACAGTGTATAGGGTAATGGTAACATAATGTATAGGGTAGTGGTAACACTGTGTATAGGGTAGTGGTAACACTGGGTATAGGGTGGTGGTAACAGTGTATAGGGTAGTGGCAACACTGTGTATAGGGTAGTGCTAACACTGTGTATAGGGTAGTAGTAACAGTGTATAGGGTAGTGGTAACACTGTGGATAGGGTAGTGGTAACACAGTGCAGAGGGTAGTGGTAACACAGTTTATAGGGTAGTGGTAACAATGGGTATAGGGTAGTGGTAACACAGTGCAGAGGGTAGTGGTAACACTGTGTATAGGGTAGTGTTAACACGGTTTATAGGGTAGTGGTAACACTGTGGATAGGGTAGTGGTAACACAGTGCAGAGGGTAGTGGTAACACAGTTTATAGGGTAGTGGTAACAATGGGTATAGGCTAGTGGTAACACAGTGCAGAGGGTAGTGGTAACACTGTGTATAGGGTAGTGGTAACACAGTTTATAGGGTAGTGGTATCACTGTGTATAGGGTAGTGGTAACACAGTGCAGCGGGTAGTGGTAACACAGTGTATAGGGTAGTGGTAACACAGTGGAGAGGGTAGTGGTAAGACAGTGTATAGGGTAGTGTTAACACTGGGTATAGGGTAGTGGTAACACAGTGTATAGGGTAGTGGTAACACTGTGTATAGGGTAGTGGTAACACAGTGTATAGGGTAGTGGTAACACAGTGGAGAGGGTAGTGGTAAGACAGTGTATAGGGTAGTGGTAACACAGTGTATAGGGTACTGGTAACACAGTGGAGAGGGTAGTGGTAACAGTGTATAGGGTAGTGGTAACACTGTTTATAGGGTAGTGATAACAGTGTAAAGGGTAGTGGTTACAGTGTACAGGGGAGTGGTAACAGTGTATAGGGTAGTAGTAACACAGCACAGAGGGTAGTGGTAACAGTGTATAGGGTAGTGGTAACACAGCACAGAGGGTAGTGGTAACACTGTGTATAGGGTAGTGGTAACACTGGGTATAGTGTAGTGGTAACAGTGCAGAGGGTAGTGGTAACACTGTTTATAGGGTAGTGGTAACACAGTGTGTAGGGTAGTAGTAACACAGTGTATAGGGTATTGGTAACACTGTGTATAGGTTAGTAGTAACAGTGTATAGGGTAGTGGTAACACAGTGTAAAGGGTAGTGGTAACACTGTGTATAGGGTAGTGGTATCACATTGCAAAGGGTAGTTGTAACACAGTGTATAGGGTAGTGGTAACACTGTGTATAGGGTAGTGGTAACACTGTGTATAGGGTAGTGGTAACGCTTCGGTATAGGGTAGTGGTAACAGTGTATAGGGTAGTGGTAACACTGGGTATAGGCTAGTGGTAACACTGGGTATAGGCTAGTGGTAACACTGGGTATAGGGTAGTGGTAACACTGTGTATAGGGTAGTTGTAACACAGTGTATAGGGTAATGGTAACATAATGTATAGGGTAGTGGTAACACTGTGTATAGGGTAGTGGTAACACTGGGTATAGGGTGGTGGTAACAGTGTATAGGGTAGTGGCAACACTGTGTATAGGGTAGTGCTAACACTGTGTATAGGGTAGTAGTAACAGTGTATAGGGTAGTGGTAACACTGTGGATAGGGTAGTGGTAACACAGTGCAGAGGGTAGTGGTAACACAGTTTATAGGGTAGTGGTAACAATGGGTATAGGGTAGTGGTAACACAGTGCAGAGGGTAGTGGTAACACTGTGTATAGGGTAGTGTTAACACGGTTTATAGGGTAGTGGTAACACTGTGGATAGGGTAGTGGTAACACAGTGCAGAGGGTAGTGGTAACACAGTTTATAGGGTAGTGGTAACAATGGGTATAGGCTAGTGGTAACACAGTGCAGAGGGTAGTGGTAACACTGTGTATAGGGTAGTGGTAACACAGTTTATAGGGTAGTGGTATCACTGTGTATAGGGTAGTGGTAACACAGTGCAGCGGGTAGTGGTAACACAGTGTATAGGGTAGTGGTAACACAGTGGAGAGGGTAGTGGTAAGACAGTGTATAGGGTAGTGTTAACACTGGGTATAGGGTAGTGGTAACACAGTGTATAGGGTAGTGGTAACACTGTGTATAGGGTAGTGGTAACACAGTGTATAGGGTAGTGGTAACACAGTGGAGAGGGTAGTGGTAAGACAGTGTATAGGGTAGTGGTAACACAGTGTATAGGGTACTGGTAACACAGTGGAGAGGGTAGTGGTAAGACAGTGTATAGGGTAGTGTTAACACTGGGTATAGGGTAGTGGTAACACAGTGCAGCGGGTAGTGGTAACACAGTGTATAGGGTAGTGGTAACACAGTGGAGAGGGTAGTGGTAAGACAGTGTATAGGGTAGTGTTAACACTGGGTATAGGGTAGTGGTAACACAGTGTATAGGGTAGTGGTAACACTGTGTATAGGGTAGTGGTAACACAGTGTATAGGGTAGTGGTAACACAGTGGAGAGGGTAGTGGTAAGACAGTGTATAGGGTAGTGGTAACACAGTGTATAGGGTAGTGGTAACATTGTGTATAGGGTAGTGGTAACACAGTGTATAGGGCAGTGGTAACACAGTGGAGAGGGTAGTGGTAAGACAGTGTATAGGGTAGTGGTAACACAGTGCAAAGGGTAGTGCTAACACTGTGTATAGGGTAGTGGTATCACAGTGCAAAGGGTAGTAGTAACACAGTGTATAGGGTAGTGGTAACACTGTGTATAGGGTAGTGGTAACGCTTCGGTATAGGGTAGTGGTAACAGTGTATAGGGTAGTGGTAACACTGTCTATAGGGTAGTGGTAACACAGTGTATAGGGTAGTGGTAACACAGTGGAGAGGGTAGTGGTAACACAGTGTATAGGGTAGTGGTAACACTGTCTATAGGGTAGTTGTAACACTGTGTATAGGGTACTTGTAAAACTGGGTATAGGGTAGTGGTAACACTGTGTATAGGGTAGTGGTAACAGTGTATAGGGTAGTGGTAACACTGTTTATAGGGTAGTGATAACAGTGTAAAGGGTAGTGGTAACACAGCGCAGAGGGTAGTGGTAACACAGTGTATAGGGTAGTGGTAACACTGTGAATAGGGTAGTGGTAACACAGGGTATAGGGTAGTGGTAACACTGTGAATAGGGTAGTGGTAACACTGGGTATAGGGTGGTGGTAACAGTGTATAGGGTAGTGGCAACACTGTGTATAGGGTAGTGCTAACACTGTGTATAGGTTAGTGGTAACATTGTATAGGGTAGTGGTAACACTGTGGATAGGGTAGTGGTAACACAGTGCAGAGGGTAGTGGTAACACAGTTTATAGGGTAGTGGTAACAATGGGTATAGGCTAGTGGTAACACAGTGCAGAGGGTAGTGGTAACACTGTGTATAGGGTAGTGGTAACACAGTTTATAGTGTAGTGGTAACACTGGGTATAGGGTAGTGGTAACACAGTGTATAGGGTAGTGGTAACACAGTGTATAGGGTAGTGGTAACACAGTTTATAGGGTAGTGGTAACACTGGGTATAGGGTAGTGGTAACACAGTGCAGAGGGTAGTGGTAACACTGTGTATAGGGTAGTGGTAACACAGTTTATAGGGTAGTGGTAACACTGGGTATAGGGTAGTGGTAACACAGTGCAGCGGGTAGTGGTAACACAGTGTATAGGGTAGTGGTAACACAGTGGAGATGGTTGTGGTAACACAGTGTATAGGGTAGTGGTAACAGTGTGTATAGGGTAATTGTAACACAGTGTATAGGGTAATGGTAACACTGAGTATAGAGTAGTGGTAACATTGTATAGGGTAGTGGTAACATTGTGTATAGGGTAGTGGTAACACTGGGTATAGTGTAGTGGTAACACTGTGTATAGGGTAGTGGTAACACTGGGTATAGTGTAGTGGTAACACTGTGTAGAGGGTAGTGGTAACACTATGCATGGGGTAGTGGTAACACAGTGTATAGGGTAGTGGTAACACTGTGTATAGGGTAGTGGTAACACTGTGCAGGGGGTAGTGGTAACACTGTGTATAGGGTAGTGGTAACACTATGCATGGGGTAGTGGTAACACTGGGTATAGGGTGGTGGTAACAGTTTATAGGGTAGTGGCAACACTGTGTATAGGGTAGTGCTAACACTGTGTATAGGGTAGTGGTAACATTGTATAGGGTAGTGGTAACACTGTGGATAGGGTAGTGGTAACACAGTGCAGAGGGTAGTGGTAACACAGTTTATAGGGTAGTGGTAACAATGGGTATAGGCTAGTGGTAACACAGTGCAGAGGGTAGTGGTAACACTGTGTATAGGGTAGTGGTAACACAGTTTATAGGGTAGTGGTAACACTGGGTATAGGGTAGTGGTAACACAGTGTATAGGGTAGTGGTAACACAGTGTATAGGGTAGTGGTAACACAGTTTATAGGGTAGTGGTAACACTGGGTATAGGGTAGTGGTAACACAGTGCAGAGGGTAGTGGTAACACTGTGTATAGGGTAGTGGTAACACAGTGTATAGGGTAGTGGTAACACTGTCTATAGGGTAGTTGTAACACTGTGTATAGGGTACTGGTAAAACTGGGTATAGGGTAGTGGTAACACTGTGTATAGGGTAGTGGTAACAGTGTATAGGGTAGTGGTAACACTGTTTATAGGGTAGTGATAACAGTGTAAAGGTTAGTGGTTACAGTGTACAGGGTAGTGGTAACAGTGTATAGGGTAGTGGTAACACAGCGCAGAGGGTAGTGGTAACACAGTGTATAGGGTAGTGGTAACACTGTGAATAGGGTAGTGGTAACACAGGGTATAGGGTAGTGGTAACACTGTGAATAGGGTAGTGGTAACACTGTGTATAGGGTAGTGGTAACACAGTGTATAGGGTAGTGGTAACACAGTGTATAGGGTAGTGGTAACACTGTGAATAGGTTAGTGGTAACACAGTGTATAGGGTAGTGGTAACACAGTGTATTTGGTATTGTTAACACTGGGTATAGGGTAGTGGTAATACAGTGTATAGGGTAGTGGTAACACTGGGTATAGGGTAGTTGTAACACAGTGTATAGGGTAGTGGTAACACTGTGTATAGGGTAGTGTTAACACAGTGTATAGGGTAGTGGTAACACAGTGGAGAGGGTAGTGGTAACACAGTGTATAGGGTAGTGGTAACACTGTCTATAGGGTAGTGGTAACACAGTGTATAGGGTAGTGGTAACAGTGTGTATAGGGTAATTGTAACACAGTGTATAGGGTAATGGTAACACTGAGTATAGAGTAGTGGTAACATTGTATAGGGTAGTGGTAACATTGTGTATAGGGTAGTGGTAACACTGGGTATAGTGTAGTGGTAACACTGTGTATAGGGTAGTGGTATCATGTTTAAGTCTAATGACTAGCATGCTGTGAAAGAGTGATCTCTCTCTGTATGGCTCTTGATAATAAGATATAAAGTGGTAGAGGGAGTGTCCACGTCTGGTCCATTTAACATCTTCACATTGGTGTCTTGCTCTTAAAATTATACTTATTCACAGAGACTTCCTCCACAGTACAGTTATTGAAAAACGGGTCCACAATAATATATGCAATCCAAATAAAACCAACAATAAACAATGTGTGTTGTTGCATATTGCCAACATGAATATGTATTTGCGGAGCCTTCAAACGGAGACATAAAGGGAGGCCCAACCTGTTGGTGTCCAAACCTCTTTTCCCTGCTGTGCAAACTTCACTTGGTTAATGCTAAACCATAATTATGACAATTGATATTAGAAAAAAAACACCAACCACATTATGTACATGACTGCACATTTGAATACACTCAAATAGACAGTGTGCACATAATACACACACAGCTCTACATCTTTCCATCTAAGTCCCAGTCCTAGACCCGGTTAATGTAATTGCTTTTCATTGATCTTGTCTGATCAGGTGACTACTGTTCATGCTTTTCCAGGAGGCCAATGCCAAGCTCCTCTGCCTGCCGGAATGTGAGAAGTGTGTGTCCTTTTCAGCGCATATAAAACAGCTGCCTCTTCATAGAACGACATGGCATTGAGAAAAGAGGATGTTTCAGTCCAATTACTCCTCTCTGAAAAGCTTAAATCGAAAACTTTCAACGAGAGGCAGTGGTGGAGGACTTTTTCTTTGGAGGATACACTCTTAGAAAAATGGTTCCAAAAGGGTTCTTCGGCTGTCCCCATAGGAGAACCATTTTTTGTTCCAGGTAGACCCCTTTTTGCTTCCAGTTAGAACTCTTTTGGGTTCCATGTCGAACCCTCTGTGGAAAAGGTTCTACATGGAACCCAAACAGGTTCTACTTGGAACCAAAAATAATTATTCAAAGGGTTCTCCTATGGGGACAGCCGAAGAACCCTTTTCGGTTCTAGATAGCAGCTATGTTTCTAAGAGTGTAGGTGAGTGAGTGTATGTGAGTGGGTGTAGGTGAGTGAGTGAGTGAGTGAGTGAGTGAGTGAGTGAGTGAGTGAGTGAGTGAGTGAGTGAGTGAGTGAGTGATATGAGCGAGTATGTGCTTTTGGCGTGTGTGTCAGTTCTCATCGACCCACAGGGCCATGTTTGTGTGCTGGGCTCAAACATGGAAACACTTCATACTGTGGACAGACAGACTGACAGACTGACTGGGGGAAGGACTTCATTAACTAAGAGGAAAGAAAGAGGGGAGTCTCTGTGTTTTGGATGAGAAACAATGAGAGCAGACTTTGTAAGAGGGACAGTAAAGTCGCATCATGCAAGGTAAACCAGACCAAGGATTTGGGCCAGACACAAAGGTCCTCCCAGAGATTATGTGATTTTAGCATCTGAAGTGTGTGCCAGGCCAGTGTGTGTTGGCCGCCACAGCGCAGCAAGCCAAGCTGGAAGAGTTTTTAAGGATCTTTTAGTTTGTTTGAATAGCGCTGGGGAGCGCATACCTCCAACAATATATTTGAACACTTTTTTTTTTTTACATACCCTGAACCCAACTGGACTGGAGCCATTTGTCTGGTACTCACATAGGCACACACACACACACACACAGACACACACACAGACACACACACTCCGCAGAGTGTAGACTACTAGAGCATGTACCATAGAGAGAGTTTGTTACAGGTTTTTTCAATATATTTAGTGCTAATCTCACAAGTACTATATGTGGTGAATTTTAATAACTCATAGCACAAAACTACAAATTAGTAACGCTTGTAACCCAGCAACTCTCAAATTCAAAACTTTTGAATGTGCATTAATTTTGTTTGAAGGCATCTTTCATCACGCAACCATTGATCCAAAGAATACATTTACTGTGAAATACCATGAAAACATTGATTTAATCACCAAAACACTACATAAGGATATCTTCTCAATTTAGTTATTTTAACAACCAGTTAATCCAATAGCAAAAAAATCTAGATTCATGTTTCAAAATTGCCCTTTGAATGTAACATGCTATAGTACTGTAAATTACAGTACATTACATTACACACATTTGCTAATAGACTTGAAATACCCATTAAAATTGACTGAACATCAAATTTTTCCTCAGTTGCTATCCCATGTGTGATCAGAGTTGTGATCATTGAAGACATCTTTCACAATCATTGATGCAAAATATTAAGCTATTGTTCAGATACATTTACAACATAAGTGTACTGTAATCAAATGAAACACATTAAAGAAATTAAAGAAACAATGTTTAGCAGGCACTATCAAGCCTGTCTTGAGCATTTGGCCATAGGTTGTCCTCAACATCTCAGAAAATGTCATCATTGTTCACGCACCTGGGGAAAAACCTTTTGGTATGGCGAATCCACGGCTGACATAGGTCTGGATTGATGTTATTGCATTCCTCATCCATGGCCTGAAGAAGGGTAGTACTCTCATTGGGAAGGCAATCATACATCTTCCACCTGTATTGTAATCATATTTTACAGTATTGCATTGTAGTGGTCCTGTACGTGGTTTAGTTTGTAAGAGCATGGCACTACTAACACCAGACTTGTGGATTCGATTCCCACTGGGATCACATACGAAAATGTGTGTCTCATTGGATAAAAGCGTCTGCTACGTAAACAACATTTATTACCTTAAATAAAAACAAGCAACTTAATTTTGGATACATGTCCGCTGTATAGGGTGGCATTTGTTACATACAGTACATCTGTGATCTTGTAAATATCCGTTTTTATTTTCTTTACTATGAAGTAAAATCATGATAGTCATCACCGTAAAAGTACATTACAGAATATATCATAATTTATATGTTTCTACTTGTATTTCTAGATGGTGAAAAAGTGACTGTATGAATTGATGTGTTGTACTTAGTCAATTGAAAATGTGCTTAGAGTTTTGAAACAACTGCCTTTTTGATCATTTGTTTGGAGTTGTGTACCAAGAGTTGGGAAAATATACTAAAGCGATTGAAAAAATATGCTGTCCAGTTTTTGGTGGTAGTATCTATCAGATCAGAGGCAAAGGGTTTTAAATCAGACCAGGCTTCCGAGAGACTCTGAAGAGACATTCTCTGACAGAGCCTAAGAGACCATTTCCCCCCTAGAAGATCTCAGTTAGCCACTTACGATAGAGCAATAACATAAGGCCTTGTCTTGTGATGCTCATTTGAAACATTAACTTGAAATGTGGGGATAGTTTTTTAGCTGTAAGTTGGGGGATAGAGTTCCATTGAAAGTAACGGCATAATTATTGTAACTTAATGCACTATTGTAGTGGTCTGTCTTGAAATAGCTCTGAATGAATGGTAAACTTGACTACCAGTTTTTATTTCCTATGTCAAGCTGTGAGGCGGTTTCACACACAAACAAAGTATGAATCTGTTGTTCAGATTCTCCAGTCTTTATAAAGCTTTCATAAACACAGTCCAAAACCGATTGGGTTCACAAAACAATTGGGCTCACCGATCACTCAGCCAGGCCTTTTGTGTGTTGAGGTATAGTTTCCTGTGTGTCTAAGAGGAGTGTTCCAACAGGCACTATGAAAGGTATAGTTATAAGCTCACTATAGCAGAAACGTCCATGTGACCCCTACTCCGATCAATGCTGCAAGTTAGGTTTTACAGACTCATACACACACCACTTCTGTGAAATGTAAAAGAATATCAGACACTTTGTGACGTGTGTGTGTGTCAGAATCTATGCAAATGCTACAACGAGACTACCTGGAACGCAGTATACAGTACACACACACACACACACACACCTGCAGTTCAAAACCCGTCTCTATCTCTCCTAATGCATCTGTAACAATTTATTCGTATTTCCACTATTAAATTAAGTAAATAAAGACACATGAACTGATGTTTTCCTACTACATGTATGTATTATACAGTGATGCACATTGATCAATTATAATACAAATTCACAAAAGGTTTACTAATGTATTATCTATGTAATATCAATTTATAAGCACTTAATAAGCAGATCTGTATCTTGTGTGACCAATACCCTCTAATCATCCGTTTGATTTACTCTGCATGATTCAGTCCGTTCCTGAAGACACATCAGCCTTCCTCAACAGCAAGCAGAGCAGTGCGGCTGCAGAACAGGCCACAGATATAATGTGATGTAAAATGAATGATGAAATTCAAGGAGACCAAATGAAAGAGACGCTGGTGTGTGTGTGTGGGGTGGGGGTGGGGGGTAGCTACAAGTTGGGGGATAGAATTCCTTTGAAAGTAGTCATGTAATCATTGTATTTTAATGCATGATTTTAGTGGTCTGTCTTGAAATAGCTCTGAATAAATGGTAAACTTAGTTTTTACAAGTTTTTATTTCCTATGTCAAGCTGTGAGGCGGTTTCACACACAAACAAAGTATGAATCTGTTGTTCAGATTCTCCAGTCTTTATAAAGCTTTCATAAACACAGTCCAAAACCGCTTGGATTCACAAAACAATTGCGCTCACCGATCACTCAGCCAGGCCTCTTGTGTGTTGAGGTATAGTTTCCTGTGTGTCTAAGAGGAGTGTTCCAGCAGGCACTATGAAAGGTATAGTTATAAGCTCACTATAGCAGAAACGTCCATGTGACCCCTACTCCGATCAATGCTGCAAGTTAGGTTTTACAGACTCATACACACACCACTTCTGTGAAATGTAAAAGAATATCAGACACTTTGTGACGTGTGTGTGTGTCAGAATCTATGCAAATGCTACAACGAGACTACCTGGATCACAGTACACACACACACACACACACACACACACACACACACACACACACACACACACACACACACACACACACACACACACACACACACACACACACACACACACACACACACACACACACACACAGCTGCAGGCCAAAACCCATCCCTATCTCTCCTAATGCCTCTGTAACACTTTATTTGAAGGTCCACTTAGAACTATTAAAGTAATTAAATGAATACACATGGACTGATGTTTTCAAGGTACACATTGATAAATAATATTACAGATTCACAAAACGTTTACTAATGTATTATCTAATGTATTATTAGTTAATAAGCAGATCTTTAACTTGTGTGTGACCAAAAGCCTCTAATCATCCGTTTGTTTTACTCTGCATGATTCAGTCCGTTCCTGAGGAACCATCAGCCTTCCTCAACAGCAAGCAGAGCAGTGTGGCTGCGGAACAGGCCACAGATAATGTGATGTAAAATGAATGATGAAATTCAAGCAGCCCGAATGAAAAAGGCGCTGGTGTGTGTGCGTATGTGTGTGTGTGCTTGTGTGTGTGTGTGCGTGCGTGTGTGTGTGTGTGTGTGTGTGGGTGGGTGGGTGGGTGTGTGTGTGTGTTCAAAGGTGAGGCCTTGGGTGATAGCGTAGCATAGGCTTCCTTTAACTTCTATAAGCACAGAGGATTAAAGAGAACTATAATGACCTTGGCATAATGAAGGCCTGCTGATTTCCATGATTTCCCTGCTTTCATGCTTGTTTTCCACTATTCCATATGAGGGGCTAAAGGAAGCTTTGTCTGGCCAAACATTAGCGATTGACCAGCGAAATTAGCCCAAAATCGAACACAAACCCTCGTTCCCATGTTTAAGTCATTATGGGCAAGATTGTAATCTCCAGGCAAATTAAGAGATGAAGCACATTTTTGTAAATGGCTTTCTCTTTTTTCATGGTGACCGATTTAAGAGCAATTTCCCTAATTCATGAAATTATTTAGAAAGTGATGTAATGTCCATTCCTTTTTATCTTGAAAGCAAAAGCAATGTCTAGGATTGGGCCTTCCAGAGCTGCTAATACGGCACAACAAAATCAAAGGCTTCAAAATACCTTTTCATTCCACTTAGAGTTGATGAAATGCTGCAACTGACCTAAAATATGATATAAATATGATTAGACTACATCAAATAGTAGGCAATAAAACAATACAAAACAACACTAAACAACCCTTAATTGTTGCGAATCTTCCAAAATATGTGCCTGTTCCAATCTGTCCTGGCTTGATATAAAGCCTAAAAAATCATATTCACACAGGTCCTGCTCATAGTGTGATATTACATGGCAATATAAAAGCATAGTGCGACATACACATAGCTATACACCTAATATAGCGTACCTTCACTAATATCGGGATATATTGAGGAATTCAGAATCTGCTCCAATGGGTTTACTGATTGACCTGCTCCTATTCCCTACCAGTGCTTGTTTAGAGGTGAGGTTCATTCCACAGAGACTCAAACCCACACCTCTATTAACACCTCTATTAACTCCCTCACTTTCAGTAAAAGACCACTGACCGGACAAGGGCCATTTCAGTGTCATATTTTTAACATACAGCATGTTAGGTCTTTGTCAACATTGTTGTGGCCCTTGGTTACAGTGAGGATATTTGTCAACAAGAAAAATAGTGTACATTTAGTGTGTGTTTTTTTCAATTTTTTTATTTTACCTTAATCAGGAAGTCCCATTGAGGTCAAAATACCTCCTTCCCAAGGGAAGTGTGTGAGCGAGAATGACAGAATGTATGTGAGTTGAGCTGTAAACAAGGTGAAGTGTGCCCTCTACTGGCCATTGCCTTGCTTTTCTTACCCTTATTTTACCAGGTAAGTTGACTGAGAACACATTCTCATTTACAGCAACAATCTGGGGAATAGTTACAGGGGGCAAGAGAGGGGATGAATGAGCCAATTGAAAGATTAGGTGGCCATGATGGTGTGAGGGCCAGATTGGGAATTAAGCCAGGCCACCAGGGTTAACACTCCTACTCTTACAATAAGTGCCATGGGATCTTTAGTGACCACAGAGACACGGGACATCCATTTAACATCCCATCCGAAAGACGAAAGACGTTGGGAGATTGGGATATGTATTTATTTTTAGATCAGAGGAAAGACTGCCTCCTACTGGTCTGCCAACAACACTTCCAGTCTCCCACCCAGGACCAACCCCGCTTAGTTTCAGAGGCAGGCCAGCAGTGGGATTCAGTCACCCACTCCATTCCCTTGTATATCTCCAACAAAGAAAATGTCCACTGTTACATTATGTTGTGATGTTGAGGAGGTCTTGTACCAATATGTTTCGTATACAGTCCATATGGATCATAAAGGGGAGAGGAGATAATAAAGAAACTGCTTCAATCCTCCATCATATTTAGTTTTGTCTCTTCAGCTCACCATGTACAGTAACAGTACCTTTCATTAATATGTGATGAGAGAGAAAGCTCTCCACAGACCTCAATAGGCAGAGGCATTGTCTCTCTTTTAAAGTCATCTCAGATGGAAGGAGCTAACTTCAGAGAGCTACTGATGTGTTCTAATGAAAGAAGTCTCCTCCTCTGCGGCTCCATCTCGAGCCGCGTATTAGGAATCTAAATGTTGACTGAAGCCAGTTTGATTCTCTCCCTCTGATTTTCTTAAGGAATAAAAACACTGCTCTCGTGTTTACAGTATGACTATAAAAGGAGTATGAGAAGATTTATCAGCATCAGATTACATTTTGGGAGGTAGAACAGGAGGTTTGGAGTGTATCACAGTTCGCACCCCAACTCAGTTCTGAGGATATCACAGATTTTATTTGAAGAAGAAGATCAAAGCAATGTACTGTAAATTCACAATGAGAGATTGCTATATCCCAACATTGTAGATTTAAAACAATACAACATTGCTCACATACATTATACTGTATAACTACGTTGCAGGATTTCAGACAAAGGACAGAGTGGCCTCATTGCTAAATAAAAATTTAATGATGACAAATTACCTTATAAGAAGGCCAAACTACTGTACACATATACACCATTACTTTATGTGGTGTAAATGTTGGAAAAATGACCGATGTTTAAATAATATTTCAGATATGATATGGCTTTTGAATGAAAGTATAAAAAAATTGTTAAAGCCAAATTTGTCTTTCATGCCAATGGAAAATATTGTTGCAAAATACTGTAAATTGCAGTAAGTGGTAAACCTACTTAGAGGAATCTTTATCTGCTACAGAGAATGTTAAATTAATGTTGTTTATGTGCATGCAATATATACATAGTCAAACTGTTGGCTTTTTTATTCTATTTTTTATTTGATATTTGAGACATTTTCCTATTTGCATTTTTGACTGAACTGTAAGAGTTTTCTATTATTGTTAAATTGAAATCACAGATGAAAGAAAGTGAGAATATTCTGCACCCATTTGTCAACTCTAGTTGCACTGTTGGCTTTGTCACATGTCAGGAAGTGAAATTGCAACACAACTTGATGATAAAAATCTATAACACCATTTCAATGGAGGACCACACTAACACCCATTACGCATGTGTTTATATTGTATGTCTGATTGGGAAATAGACAGTAAACTTTGCAAGAAAGTACCAAGACTGGCCAAACACAAACTACTGTACGCACTATGCCTATACTGTTTCACCAGCAGTTAGTTCACGTTAGCCGCCTGCACAACATAATTTCCTATGTAACAACAACCAAACCATTTCAACTTTACACACTTGCCTTATTAGTGCAGATTGCTTTTAGCCTACTTCAGAGAGTCCATAAATTGACAGCAGTAGGGGCAAGCTGTACACATGAACCCCTCACTAGCACTCTTCCACGTTAACCAGCTATCCCCTGTGGTTTCTGACTGGGTCAAACCTTTGAAATGTCATTCCAGGCGTGAAAAAACAACATGTTTGCAGCTTTGGGTAAAATCCTATTTGTACACTGTAATTACGCTTTGAGAAGTTGAAAAGTTTAGGGTTTTGAGGTCTTCACTTTTCTCCTCTCATTTCTGATAAATGAGGCTCTCTCTCTGTCCAGAAGAACAAAGAGTTTTCTGATAATTTTCCTCGCTTCTGAAAACTCTGAATGCAGCAGATTTTAGTTACTGCTGTTATCAAGGGAAGCAATCAGGAGAACCCAGTCGATAATGTTCACAACAGTGAGATACATTTGCTCTTGGCAAACAAGCTTAACGCGTGTGCGTGTGTCTGTGTGTTCACAAAACACGTTTGCAATACATGTATAGCTTTCTACCTCCTTCATTACTATGCTATTCATATATAGTAAAATTACAGACCTTTCTAAATGTGGTTATATTTCCAGGTGAGTAGTGCAAAGACTGCCTTGGACTGTTGGACCTTCTTTATGGAACGTAAAGACATGTTTTCTGTATGAGTGTACGATGGTACCTTTATTGGAACTGACCTCACCCAGAGTTACTGCCTATGCAGGGGAAGCAGTGGGGGAGCCATGTTGCCTCAGAAGACTATCCTCTCCAGTAATCAATAAGACCGCCCAGTTCCCTTAACACTGCCCCATCTCACCCTACAGTCTTCAGTAGGATGAGAAGGAAAGGGGGGAGAAGGAGAAGAGAGAGACACTGATGGAGATTTGACATTCATGGAAAGAGAAGCAGGATCGCGTTATTATAGGAAAAATGAAACACACAATACACAAACACAATACACAAACACAATATACAAATACAATACACAATACACAAACACACACGAAACACACAATGTTTCCTGGAAATAAGTACAGTACTTCAGTGTGGGGAAATTAGAGTATAACTCAAATCTGGATTATGAATGGTATAAAACAAACAAAATCTTAACTGCAGTGGAATGTGGTTGACATTTACAAATGGAAAGAAATAGAAGCAGTCTTAGGGTATTGAATATATGGGCTTTCTGTGATTGTGTTAGTAATGTGCATAGCATCATATAATGATAAGTAAAACCTGGGTGGCATCTTGTCCATCTCATCTTCAGGGAGAAGTGTGTGTGTGTGGGTCCTTATTTAGGTTTACCATTTCCACAGTCAACTCCAGCTATATAATAGGACACAGCTAAACGCTGACAAGCAGTATTTTTTTGTTGATGGAATTTTTTCTCTCTATATCCTCCATTATAACCACCAGTTTCCTGCTGGCTTTTTAGTTCTATCTCAATGGCTCTTAATGGATGGTGGATGAATAAATACCATTTAAGAATTTGATTGCAACAGCTTCTTACTTGGCTTGTGTGACCTTATAGGCTCAATTTCCCTGCCGTTGACACACCGCACATCTCAGTGAATAGTATTAGTTATTCATCATGGAGGGAATCTCAATTTCATGAAAATGTTCCACATTTAGATTTTTTAGGATGATGGATGACGCTCGTCTTCAGTGTTAGTGATAATGAAAATTGTGGCTCCAAGTAAAATTGTTGATGTCAAATGCTGCTTATATTAAATGCATGTTGCAAGAACATCTTCAACACACTACCAGTTTGTCCCTCATTTGGCTGCGGTATAATCAAAAAGATACTTAAAACTAACACTTATGCATCTGCGCTACACTGGCAAAATTATAATAACAGCACTGATGTCACACCATTTGTGGGTGCCTACCTGTCGTTGTCTTTGTACAGTGTTATGCCATAGGATTAGGCTATTGTTTTAAAGACTGACCACATTCTCACTCATGACAAAATGGTCTCTGATAAACGTGTCAGAATGGTCTGAATACAGCATACTTCCAAACCATCTTCCCTTTCTTCTTGAGTGAGTGGATGTGAGGAAACAAGGCGCTCACTTCATTTGTGGTCATGTGGTTATCAAATGATTTCAGTGATTTGCGATTGATTACGTGGCAATCTGTGATTGAAACATACATTTTGGACTTTTGAATGAATAATATTTGCCTTATGAACTTAGTTCCATTGTTGTACTCCATTGTTGTAACAACACATCCGCCACGCTGATTCTCAACACAGGGGCCCCTCAGGGGTCCGTGTTCAGTCCCTTCCTGTACTCCCTGTTCACTCATGACTGTACGGCCAGGCACGACTCCAACACCATCATTAACTTTGCCGATAACACAACAATGGTAGACCTGATCACCGACAACAACGAGACCTGGTCGTGTGGTGCCAGGACAACAACTCCCTCAACGTGATCAAGACAAAGGAGATGATTGTGGACTACAGGAAAATGAGGACCGAGCAACAAACTCACATGGTCCAAGCACACCAAGAGGGCATGACAAAACCTATTCCCCCTCAGGAGACTTGACATGGGTCCTCAGATTCTAAAAATGTTCTTCAACTGCACCATCGAGAGCATCATGACTGGTATGGCAACTGCTTGGCCTCCGACCGCAAGGCACTGCAAAGGTTAGTGCGTACGGCCCAGTACATCACTGGGGCCAAGCTTCCTGCCATCCAGGACCTCTATACCAGGCGGTGTCAGAGGAAAGCCCTAAAAATTGTCAAAGACTCCTAGTCATAGACTGTTCTCTCTGCTAACACAAGACAAGTGTTACCGGAGCGCCAAGTCTATGTCCAAGAGGCTTCTAAAAAGCTTCCACCCCCAAGCCATAAGACTGCTGAACATCTAATCAAATTCCTACCCAGACAATTTGCATTGCCCCCCTCCCCCCTTGTATACTGCTGATACTCTCTGTTGTTATCATCTGTGTATTGTCACTTTAATAATTGTCCCTACATGTACATATTACCTCAACTAACCAGTGCCCCCGAACATTGACTCTGTACCGGTATCCCCCTGTATATAGTCTCACTATTTTACAACTGCTTTTTAATTACTTTTACTGCTGCTCATTAATTACTTTTATTTCTTATTCTTATCCATATATTTTTTAATTGCATTGTTGGTTAGGGGCTCGGAAGTATGCATTTCACTGTAAGGTCTACACCTGTTGTATTCCGTGCATATGACTGATTTGTTAATTAACTGGGGACTGAGCTAGAGTGGATTTTGGGAGACAAGGGCAGATCCCAAAAGGGCCCGGTCTTTTTACAAAAATGTCTTAAGAGTCCGAATGGTTTGAGCTAGAAACTATTAAAAGCTATCTATGAAAAGCTGAGACTCAGGGACTGAACATGTTTCGTTCTACACAAGAGTTGTTAGAAGGTTCGGAGTTCTTCTGTCACAAACTCCACACAGTTGTCACTGACAAGTTGGATAATAATTTCCCACTGAGCATTCATATAAATGTATCTTTATCAGGTTTTTGCTGTGGCCAACCTTACTTTTATTTATTTACATTTGCTCCTGCACCTAAATATAAATCCAAAATGAGCACCTGAATCTACTTCAGTCCAAGTAAAGCACTGGACATGTGTCAATAACACTTAGGAAACTCATGAATTGTTTTGTGTTCTACTTGTACCCCTACTTGTACCCCTGGTTGTCCTGAAAAGAAAACGCTTCATTGTGGGGCTAAATATACGGTCTGGACAGATAAATGAAAGTCAGATGAATGAAAAGCCGACTTCGGATGGGGTCTCAGGACTGATAGGGTTAATTAAGTCACGTTCTTGTTGTCAGAAAGTTCCCGCGTTGTTTGATCTTCCTGGTTACCTAGGTAGGGAACGAGATCTGGAATTCAAAGTAAACCCCGGTGAAATGAACGCTTCTCTACAATTTGTATCCTGACTATAATAACATACAGGTAATCTTTCAAATGTGAATCTACTTGTATATGGTAGCGCGCTACATACATTTCTTTTCAATGCCTTCATCGTAGCTAGTGGTATTTTGCTTGCATTGCTCCAATTAGCGTAGCAGTTTGTGTCACGACAGAAGCAGTAACTAACAGTTAGCTGCTGCTGTAGCTATAACGTTGTTTGTTTTAATTTTAACGTTGATTAAGTAGCTTGTTATTTATGTTGCTTTTCAGTATTAGGAAATGGCTGATGCAACTGTCTAGCTATTTAACTGCTGGATAAATTAGCTAATTGCTGTGATAATGATTTGCGAGACATAGCTAGTTGTTGCAGTTAGCAAATTAGCTAACGTTACCGTAGTAACATTAATCTTGACAGGGTTCGTGCAAAAGGTAACGTTGGATAATTTATCTAACTACTACTGTTGAAGGCTGGCGTTTGTTAGCTTGCTTTCTTGCAGTTTCCAAACATTAGATACCTTTTTGGTTTTCCTTTCCAATGTAGCTCTCTGTCTGATACACGAATGATGAGAGCTAACAAGCGTTCTAGCTACCGCACTAGCCCAATAATGGACTAAAGGAGCCTAACGTTACCCAAGAACCTTAGCTACATATTCTGTTAAGAGGCAAATTGGCTCTGGCAGCTAAATACTCAATCTAAATGTGAATCAATTCTCATTTACAATACGGTTCTAGGAACATAATGTAATCTACTTTCAAATCACATTAAAATAATTGTACAAATGCTAAATGTACTTATTGTACACCACGGGAGGTTGGTGGCACCTACATTTGGGAGGACCGGCTTGTGGCAATGGCTGGAGCGGAATTGGTGTAATGGTATTAAATACGTCAAACTCGTGTTTTACTCGATTCCATTTACTCTGTTACAGACATTATGAGCTGTCCTCCTCTCAGCAGCCTCCACTGCTGTACCCTGTTTTAACAGTTGCAGCCGACTGTAGTTTTCAGTGACAACATCTTTGTGGCATCTGTCTTCCGTTTACACACAGGTGTTCGGAGACACAGATAGCTAATTAGCACAGGCAGTCATTCTGATTTCTGTCTGTTTTCCATAAAGAAGTGCTGTAACATGGAAATTTGCAGCGTGGAAACCCTAACCATATAAAGGTGTGTAGTCATTTAAACTTAAAAGTAATAATCTTGCTGATATCTTATGTTTCCAAAACTGTACTGCAAGCGATGCGTCTTAATGTTAGTGCAAGCGTCGGGGCTTTAACGAAACATCTGGCTAACGTTAATGCGTTTGCCGGAAGACACTATCGCCAAGGCGCTAACACAGAACCCAAACCGGCTGCACGCGTGTGCCATCGTGTGCTATTGTGCATAAATGTATTTGGTCCCCCTACACCAAGCGTGATCACGACACGCATGTTAAAATATCAAAACAAACTCTGAACTAATTACATTAATTTGGGGACAGGTTGAAAAGCATTAAACATGTATGGCAATTTAGCTAGTTAGCTTGCACTTGCTAGCTAATTTGTCCTATTTAGCTAGATTGTTGTTGCTAATTAATTTGTCCTGGGATATAAACATTGAGTTATTTTACTTGAAATGCACAAGGTCCTCTACTCCGACAATTAATCCACACATAAAACGGCCGACTGAATCGTTTCTAGTCATCTCTCCTCCTTCCAGGCTTTTTCATCTTTGAACTTATATGGTGATCGGCATCTTAACTTTCATAGTATTACCACAACAACCGGCAAAACAGTTCTTCTTTCAATCACCCACGTGGGTATAACCAATGAGGAGATGGCACCTGGGTACCTGCCTCTATAAACCAATGAGGAGATGGGAGAGGCAGGACTTTCAGTGCGATCTGCATCAGAAGTAGAAAGGAGTTCTATTTTAGCCCTTGGCAGCGCAGACACTCGCGAGCAGTGTGGGTGCAATAATCGAATAACATGGATTTCTAAATGTATTTTGCGATGCTCGCGCATTTGACGTGTCTGGTCTGGTCAGCATGTTAAGGTAGCGTCTATGAATGGGCTAGCTAACGCATTAACGTTAGTATCCATAGACTATTTAAACAACTCCACGATTTAAGCCGCTACTATTGTGAGCGCACTGGAGCTCCGACACCACATAAAATAAAGACTTATTGCAGCATCTAAAGAATAGCCTGCAATTACACACAACATAGTTCTGTGTAATTGCAGTGGAAAGCTAAATAAATATGTAAACACTCGGTTGTAACTATTTTTCAATGTTTCATTATGTTAGTCTGTTTGTCTCCACTGTAAGGCACATTTTTCTATAAATATGTTTGATATAGAAGTTAAAACCCTCTTCAAGTACTATTTTGCCACAGATAGAAAAAATAGCTAGATATTTAATTGGATGTATAAATGTGAAGCATCCGGTTGGTGTTTCCACTAACTATCAAATATGATCTTTTTAAAAATATATTAAAACTTTATTTAACCAGGCAAGTCAGTTAAAGAACAAATTCTTATTTACAATGACGGCCTATCCTGGCCAAACCTGGACGACGCTGGGCCAATTGTGCGCCACCCTATGGGACTCCCGATCACGGCCGGATGTGATGCAGCCTGGATTCGAACTAGGTACTGCAGTGACGCCTCTTGCACTGAGATGCAGTGTCTTAGAGCGCTGCGCCACTCGGGATGAGAGGAAGCCTTGTGGCCGGTAGTGGGAGGAGATAAGAGCGAGATGGATTTTTGGCCAACATTCTGCTCATTTTCTCATCATTTGAGCTCATTCAGTTTTCTGTTTCCAAAACTAGAATCTGTAACAAATAAAATGTTATTTGTCACATACACGTGTTCAGCAGATGTTATTGCGGCTATAGCGAAATTCTTGTGGTTCTAGCTCTAACAGTGCAGTAATATCTCACAGTAATATCTCACAGTAATATCTAACAATTTCACAACAATAGACAAATCTAAAGGAATGTAATTAAGATTATATAAATATTGGGCTGAGCAGTGTCGGAGCGGCATCGATTTAGATACAGTAGAATAGTATAGAATACAGTATATACATATGAGATGAGTAATGCAAAATATGTAAACATTATTAAAGTGACTAGTGTTCCATTATTAAAGGGGGCAGTGATTCCAAGTCTATGTATATAGGTCAGCAGCCTCTATAATGTGCTAGTGATGGCTATTTAACAGAATTTAACATTCTGATGGCCTTGAGATTGAAAAACAACTTCTATCTCTCGGTCCCATCTTTGATGCACCTGTACTGGCCTCGCCATCTGCAATAAAACCATCATATTTGCATATTTGTGGTAACTTGTAGAGATAGAAGGGGTCAACTAAACATGTGAAAATGTTGACTAAATTCTCTTGTTATTCACTATGCTTTTCTGAAAGTCAAACATGTCCTTTTGCTGATGGAATACTACATTTTTAAAGAATATATAATTTTCCCCCCAAAAGTTATGAGTTCCAAAAGGCACCACCTAGTAAGAATTACCCAGCTAGATGTAGTTGCCAGCAATGCCAACCATATGGAGTAGGTAGCTAGAATTGGCTAGCTAGTTGGTGATTGAATTGGTTGAATTGAATTGAATCGTTTTTTTCTGTGCTCACTGTATAGGCCTAATGATCAATTCTGCTTCTACTGTCTATTTGGTATTTTATTAGGATCCACATTAGCTGTTGCGAAAGCAGCAGCCACTCTTCCTGGGGTCCACATAAAACATGACATAATACAGAACAATAATAAACAAGGACAGAACTACATGCATTTAAAAATGCATGCAGGCTACATATCAATACATACACCCAAAATATCTAGGTCAAATAGGGGAGAGGCGTTGTGATGTTGCTTTAAGTGTTAAAAAAAAAAATTATACATTTTTTAAAACCAGATCTGCTGTTCATTTGAGCAATATGAGATGGGAGTTCCATGCAATACTGGCTTTATATAATACTGTACACTTTCTTGAATTTGTTCTGAATTTGGGGACTGTGGGGGGAGGGCTTGTGGCATGTCTGGTGCGGTAAGTGTGTGTCAGAGCTGTGTGTAAGTTGACAATGCAAACCATTTAGAATTTAACACATTATAAAAGGATGTGATGCAGTCAGTCTCTCCTCAACTCTTAGTCAAGAGTAACTGACATGCATAGTATTAATATTAGCCCTCTGATTACAATGAAGAGCAAGATGTGCCGCTCTGTCCTGGGCCAGCCTCAGCTTAACTAGGTCTTTCTTTGTAGCACTTGGACACATGGCTGGACAATAATCAAGATTAGACAAAACTAGAGCCTGTAGGACTTTTTGGAGTATGGTGTCAAAAAAGCAGAGCATCTCTTTATTATGGATAGACCTCTCCCCATCTTTACAACCATTGACTCTATATGTTTTGACCATGACAGTTTACAATGTAAGGTAACACCAAGTAATTGTCTCCTCAACTTGTTCAACAGCCACACACACCATTCGTTACCAGATTCAGCTGATTTCTAGAGCTTAGGGAATGATTTGTACCAAATACAATGCTCATAGTTTTAGAGATGTTCAGGGCCAGTTTATTACTGGCCACCCATTCCTAAATGTATCTAATGTGATGAAAACTGGTATATCTGAAGGGATCTAGCTAGCCAGCTACGTAGCTGCCCAGCCCATATTCTCTATTTGATTTCCCCATTGACAGGTGCTGTGGTGTCAAAGTAGTAGATGGAGGTTAACAACATGCCATCGCCACAAGTCCTGCAACCGGTGCTTAAAATGAAAGTGGATGAGCTCTTCCTCAACTGGTTGAGTGAGCCAACGACCCAGACGATACTCAAAGACTACCTCGGCCTGATCAAGAGTGGACAGAGCATTGACCTGGGGCTAGGGGACACTAAGGACAAAAGGTCAATGACCTTCAATGAGAACAACAATGTGGCGTCCAAGAGAAGTCTGACGGAGAGGTCTTCTGCACCCCTCGGTGCGCCTTCCAGCCCCCCCTCTACACACACACTACCCTCTGGGAGCAGTGGTAATGCCAGAGTTGTGGGACCCAATGGGAGGGCGCTACGGAGGTCTGTCAGCACTAAAAAGGTAAGGCTGCTGCTCACTAGACTCATTTATCTCAGTCCCAATTCATCATCCAATTCATCATCCTAACCTCTAGCCCTAGAAATGTATCTTTGATCTGACATCATTGGATGGGTGTAGCCTATATACAGTGCATTCGGGAAAGTATTCAGACATATTTTTTCCACTTTTTCTTATTGTTAGACTTATTCTGAAATTGCTTCAAAAAATTCTCATCAATCTACACACTAACCTATAACGTCAAAGCGAAAACTTTTTTAGAAATTTTTGAAAATGTATTAAAAATAAAAAAAACGTATTTACATAAGTATTCAGACCTTTTGCTAGGAGTCTTTTTTAAATGTATATTTTTGGAGCGTTTCTGTCAATCTTGAGTAAGGACATGCACCTGATTATGCATAGAAGTAGGCCTAGACTACCTGGCCTGTGTGCAAATGTAGGCCTACAAATGTGCCCATCTGAGGATCTGATACTATTTCTGATTGCCTTAACTCACCATCACTGTGTAGCTTCTCGAAGTAATTTATTTGCCTCAAGCATCAAATAAACATCAATTTTACATCCATTGTATTAACTACTCAACGTAACCCATTTTGAAAAATCTTTCCAGCTCAATCCTTTTTGATAAACAAGGATTGACACAAAAAAAAACACACAAAAAAATGTCATGTCTGATCTGGTGGAAATGTCATTAAATAGGCCTACCTGATTACTTCTTATCCCTTGTGCAAACAGCCTACAGCTGTCTCTGTCTGTCCAGAGCTCACTGGCACTGGAAACTCTGAGGGCCTAGAATATTTTATACAATATTGCAAGTTTGCTAGCAGGAGCTTTGGGCCAGACCAAGTTAATAGTTGATACAATGTTTCATGTTCGTTGCAGACAGACCGTGCATAGCCAATGTGATTTATAGGATATTTACTTTTTTCATGATATTTTCTACCTGCGGGCTGCAATATTTTTAGTAGGCTATTTTTACATATTGGCAATAGAAGTTACAAATAAAAAAGTATCTGTTTCATTTAGATAGATTAACCACGTAACATTCATTTTGCGATATGAAGACTTTTCCAGGAAAAGGTGCATCTGAAATTCATAACTGGCACGCAGATCAGCAGAAATGGGGCGATAACTTGACACTCCAAATGGAAAAGTTTGCTGACCGCTGGTGCAGCATATTACAGGCAACTTCAGGAGCTTAGCAGCATAATCACGGGAGGCCAGCAGCATCTGGAGGAGGGTCGGGAACTGGTTTTTGTTCTTCTGGTTAGGCTATATTGATCTCTACTGGCTCTCTCTAGTAATTTGTGTCTTCATTTTTAATTGTAGTGCTTAAAACATCAGACAAATAGCCTACATATGGTTTATTTAATTCAAACATAGGGTGTGTCTACAGTGCCCCCTTTCCACATTTTGTTACGTTACAGCCTTATTCTAAAATGGATTCAATAAAACAATTTCCTCAGCAATCTACACACTATCCCATAATGACAAAGCGAAAAAAGGTTTGGTTTTTAGAAATTTTTGCAAATCTATTTAAAAAAAACAAGTATTTACATAAGTATTCAGACCCTTTGCTACATGTATGAGACTTGAAATTAAGCTCAGGTGCATCCTGTTTCCATTGATCATCCTTGAGATGTTTCTGCAACTTGATTGGAGTCCACCTGTGGTAAATTCAATTGATTGGATGTGATTTGGAAAGGCACACACCTGTCTTTATAAGGTCCCACAGTTGACAGTGCATGTCAGAGCAAAAACAAAGCCAGGAGGTTGAAGGAATTGTCCGTAGAGATCAGAGACCGGATTGTGTGCAGGAAAAGATCTAGGGAAGGGTACTAAAAAATTCCGCAGTATTTGAAGGTCCCCAAGAACACAGTGGCCTCAATCATTCTTAAATGGAAGAAGTTTGGAACCACCTAGACTCTTCCTAGAGCTGGCCGCCCAGCCAAACTGCGTAGTCTGGGGAGAAGGGCCTTGGTCGGGGAGACGGGCTTTGGTCAGGGACCAAGAACCAGATGGTCACTAACAGAGCTGTAGAGAACCTTCCAGTCTGGTGTGTTAGCTAGGTCTGGGACAAAAGTGTGACACCAATCTAACACTGTAGTTTCTAAATATTTAAAACTAGCCAACCATTTTCATATCATAGACCATGGCTCTCCAACTCTGATCCTGGAGAGCTACCGTCCTGTAGGCTTTCCCTCCAACCGTAATCTAGCGCACCTGACTTAAATAATTAGCTGGTTGAATCAGGTTAGTT
The DNA here is from genome assembly GCF_002021735.2 of Oncorhynchus kisutch. Taxonomy (NCBI): domain Eukaryota; kingdom Metazoa; phylum Chordata; class Actinopteri; order Salmoniformes; family Salmonidae; genus Oncorhynchus; species Oncorhynchus kisutch. Next base: position 4,331,802 of record NC_034199.2, read on the forward strand.
ACAGCTGGGGTTGGATTGCAAATCAGAGGTTAGCTCTCCAGGTACAGGGTTTGAGAGTATGGTTACATGCACACAACAATGCAATTTATTGTGGATAGTCAGATTTAATAGAATACAGTGCCTTGCGAAAGTATTCGGCCCCCTTGAACTTTGCGACCTTTTGCCACATTTCAGGCTTCAAACATAAAGAAATAAAACTGTATTTTCTGTGAAGAATCTACAACAAGTGGGACACAATCATGAAGTGGAACGACATTTATTGGATATTTCAAACTTTTTTAACAAATCAAAAACGGAAAAATTGGGCGTGCAAAATTATTCAGCCCCTTTACTTTCAGTGCAGCAAACTCTCTCCAGAAGTTCAGTGAGGATCTCTGAATGATCCAATGTTGACCTAAATGACAAATGATGATAAATACAATCCACCTGTGTGTAATCAAGTCTCCGTATAAATGCACCTGCACTGTGATAGTCTCAGAGGTCCGTTAAAAGCGCAGAGAGCATCATGAAGAACAAGGAACACACCAGGCAGGTCCGAGATACTGTTGTGAAGAAGTTTAAAGCTGGATTTGGATACAAAAAGATTTCCCAAGCTTTAAACATCCCAAGGAGCACTGTGCAAGTGATAATATTGAAATGGAAGGAGTATCAGACCACTGCAAATCTACCAAGACCTGGCCGTCCCTCTAAACTTTCAGCTCATACAAGGAGAAGACTGATCAGAGATGCAGCCAAGAGGCCCATGATCACTCTGGATGAACTGCAGAGATCTACAGCTGAGGTGGAAGACTCTGTCCATAGGACAACAATCAGTCGTATATTGCACAAATCTGGCCTTTATGGAAGATGGGCAAGAAGAAAGCCATTTCTTAAAGATATCCATAAAAAGTGTCGTTTAAAGTTTGCCACAAGCCACCTGGGAGACACACCAAACATGTGGAAGAAGGTGCTCTGGTCAGATGAAACCAAAATTGAACTTTTTGGCAACAATGCAAAACGTTATGCTTGGCGTAAAAGCAACACAGCTCATCACCCTGAACACACCATCCCCACTGTCAAACATGGTGGTGGCAGCATCATGGTTTGGGCCTGCTTTTCTTCAGCAGGGACAGGGAAGATGGTTAAAATTGATGGGAAGATGGATGGAGCCAAATACAGGACCATTCTGGAAGAAAACCTGATGGAGTCTGCAAAAGACCTGAGACTGCGACGGAGATTTGTCTTCCAACAAGACAATGATCCAAAACATAAAGCAAAATCTACAATGGAATGGTTCAAAAATAAACATATCCAGGTGTTAGAATGGCCAAGTCAAAGTCCAGACCTGAATCTAATCGAGAATCTGTGGAAAGAACTGAAAACTGCTGTTCACAAATGCTCTCCATCCAACCTCACTGAGCTCGAGCTGTTTTGCAAGGAGGAATGGGAAAAAATGTCAGTCTCTCGATGTGCAAAACTGATAGAGACATACCCCAAGCGACTTACAGCTGTAATCGCAGCAAAAGGTGGCGCTACAAAGTATTAACTTAAGTGGGCTGAATAATTTTGCACGCCCAATTTTTCAGTTTTTGATTTGTTAAAAAAGTTTGAAATATCCAATAAATGTCGTTCCACTTCATGATTGTGTCCCACTTGTTGTTGATTCTTCACAAAAAAATACAGTTTTATATCTTTATGTTTGAAGCCTGAAATGTGGCAAAAGGTCGCAAAGTTCAAGGGGGCCGAATACTTTCGCAAGGCACTGTAGTTTGATTAAAATGTTTACGTGCTTTGCAAGAACGATTTCCCTAATAATCCTGTTAACATGGACACATCTGAAATCAGGCTACCTGTTGGCACTCTGATAAATGCAAAAAATTGCCAATCAAAATGACTGTTCTACCACAGAGGCCATGTTATTTTTCTGAAGCATATTTGATTCTGAGTTCAGACGTAAAATGTGTGTGCGTGTGTGTGTGTGTGAAGTACTTCTAGACGCATACATTGTTCTGAACTCACTTCACTCACACTAAAGAGAGCGGCTTGCTCGGCTGGTGCTAGCACATGCGCTGATCAAATACACAGCTGTTACGCCGATGTCAGGTGTTTACATGTCCTAATATTTCTAAAGATTATGTAGAACCAGGTCTTTTAATCGGCGTGTGCTTACTTAGATTTTGACCTTACATCGATTTAAGATGAGCAGTGTAAGGTGTTTAGTCTATAGTCTGCCAACTGCCATAATCAGTTTTAATATTGAATTATTACTGTGCATGGAAACAAACTCATTGATAGTCAGTTCTTGCATCCATAGCTAAGCTGCGGTTACATTTCTCAAGCCCCATCCTTCAGCTGTTTACCAAAACAAGTGGCGGGGTGGCCGCTTTGTTGTTTTTGTAATCCCAGTTTGCTGTTTTAAAAAGTGCTAGGCCTAGTTAGTTTGTCTGCTTTATGATACTAAGAGCTATCTTATCAGCAAAGTCCCACATTCCATGATGGATTGTGAAGCAGTCCCAAATCCTTTCTTGGGGTCTGGATTAGTGGTCGAACGATTAATCGGAATGGCTGATTAATTAGGGCCGTTTTCAAGTTTTCATAACAATGGGAAATCGGTATTTTTGGACGCCGAATTTGCACATTTTGTATTTTATTTTACAATAAAAAAAAAGCTTGCCTGTTACGCGAATGCAGTAAGAAGCCAAGGTAAGTTGCTAGCTAGCATTAAACCTATTTTATAAAAAACAATCAATCGATTATAATCACTAGTTATAACTACACATGGTTGATGATATTACTAGTTTATCTAGCGTGTTGCATATAATCGATGCGGTGCGCATTCCCGAAAAAGGACTGTCGTTGCTCCAACGTGTACCTAACCATAAACACCAATGCCTTTCTTAAAATCAATACACAGAAGTGTATATATTGTTAAACCTGCATATTTAGCTAAAAGAAAGGTTAGCAGGCAATATTAACCAGGTGAAATTGTGTCACTTCTCTTGCGTTCATTGCATGCAGAGTCAGGGTATATGCAACAGTTTGGGCCGCGTGGCTCATTGTGAACTAATTTGTCAGAATGTTACGTAATTATGACATAACGGTTGTGGTTGTGCAATGTAACAGCAATATTTAGACTTAGGGATGCCATCCGTTAGATAAAATACGGAACGGTTCCGTATTTCACTGAAAGAATAAACGTTTTGATTTCGAAATGATAGTTTCCGGATTCGGCCTTATTAATGACCTAAGGCTCATATTTCTGTGTGTTATGGTATAATTAAGTCTATGATTTGATAGAGCAGTCTGACTGAGCGATGGTAGGCACCAGCAGGCTCGTAAGCATTCATTCAAACAGCACTTTCGTGCGTTTTGCCAGCAGCTCTTCGCAATGCTTCAAGCGGTTTACGACTTCAAGCCTATCAACTCCCAAGATTAGGCTGGTGTAACCGATGTGAAATGGCTAGCTAGTTAGCGGGGTGCGCGCTAATAGCGTTTCAAACGTCACTCGCTCTGAGACTTGGAGTAGTTGTTCCCCTTGTCCTGCATGGGTAACGCTGCTTCGAGGGTGGCTGTTGTCGATGTGTTCCTGGTTCGAGCTCAGGTAGCGGCGAGGAGAGGGATGGAAGCTATACTGTTACACGGGCAATACTATAGTGCCTATAAGAACATCCAATAGTCAAAGGTATATGAAATACAAATCTTATAGAGAGAAATAGTCCTATAATTTCTATAATAACTAAGACTCATGTTAAAAGGAACCACCAGCTTTCATATGTTATCATGGTCTGAGCAAGGAACTTAAACGTTAGCTTTCTTACATGGCACATATTGCACCTTTACTTTCTTCTCCAACACTTTGTTTTTGCATTATTTAAACCAAATTGAACATGTTTCATTATTTTCTTGAGGCAAAATAGATTTTATTGATGTATTATATTAAGTTAAAATAAGTGTTCATTCAGTATTGTTGTAATTGTCATTATTACAAACACATTTTAAAAAATCGGCCGATTTAATCGGTATCGCCTTTCTTTTGGTCCTTCAATAATCTGTGTCGGCGTTGAAAAATCATAATCGGTCGACCTCTAGTCTGGACAGTGACTCAAAAACAAATGCACAAGTCTGTATGTCTCGTTCATTCAAATAATCACAAGCATGACATGGTTCTCAAAGCTAAAGAGTGGGTGCAGTCAAAGCAAAACCAATATTTTCTTAGTATTCAACAAGGGACAGTTTAAATGGCCTAGTCTCTAGCAACAACAGTGATTAGCAGAAATTTGAGAAACGCAACAGAACCATTCAGCCTCCGTATCTGTGGATTTCAGTCAGATAATGGTCTTTTCTCAAGGGAGACATCTGTTGGTAATGAATTGCTTGTCATAGGCTCTCCCTCTCTGTCTGCTATGGCTCGGATGATACCAATATCGCGATACTCATTAGTATTGTGGCAAGGAAACAAAACACGAAGCGGATAAACTTCTTTCGGAAAACGGCCCTAATGTTGGAAACACACATTATGTTGTCATTGAGTCACATGTATTTATTTTCCAAGCTATAGCACACTATATTACAGGAGGTTTTTAAAGAACCAAAGAGTTAGGTCTGCTTTGTTTTAATTTTTGCCATGGAAAAAGTATTGCTGTGAAACGTCAAGAGGTTTGACAGATGTGAAAAGGTGATTTCCACGTCTGTTCTCTTTCCCCCCCCCCCAAGCTCTTCACTGGTCCCCGGCCCCATTCCCTCCAAGTAGCAACTGTTTTGTACTGTCTGTATTTTGTGGCCTGACGTCAGAGGCATGTGCCCACAATGTCACTTCGTATTACAGTGATTGCTATCGGGTATCAAGTAATGCTCTATTTTAAGCAAGCCACAGGAATTCCAGAATACAAATGCATTCTTCAAAGGATTAGTTAAAAATGCAATTAACGTCATACTGATGCTGCTCAGAACAGCTGGTTCAACTTTCACACAAGACACTGATATAGATAGCCTTGGTTTCCCTTGTGCTTGCATTAACTACTCAGAACTGAGCCTGGGTGTGCAGGCAAGAGTGGCAGCAGATTTGTCCTCTGTGTAATTTCAGTGAAGAGTAACTCTACACAGATGTTGTTAATTGTCTGAGGAAATGGCGGTCGATCATTCTTTTGATTTTCTGCTGAGGAGAGTGAGATTCAGAGAAGGCAAGATATCTACTAGGCATGACCTGAGGTCTCAATGATTTGACGTGATCAGTGTTCGCCTTCTTTTAATGGGCTGTCGAGGCTACATTCGAACAATCCATATTCAGTTTCTACAATCACTTGAGTGGTCATTGAACCTGTTTTACTGTGACCCTTCTGAAGCCTTTGGAGCTTGCTCCTGCTCGCTTTCTCGTGAAGTCGGCCACACGTAGGCTAGAACAATTCTAGCCAGCACCCAGCCTCAAGTGGCAACCCAAAAGGAATCAGCCACTACCCATCAATGGGTCCCAACCAAGCATTTTGGAAACAATTCTGACAAGGCTAGGATAATGTCTCAGTTAAGTGTAAGACATTCCGTTTTATTTTCAGGATTCCTAAACATTAGCTTTAGTTGTATCTTGGAAAAAAAAATAATATCTTTAAAAATAATATGCTGCTGTGCATTAACCATGACGTTTTTTCCTGGCAAAGGGGGACCTAAGGCTCGTATTTCTGTGTGTTATGTTATAATTAAGTCTGATTTGAGAGAGCAGTGTGACTGAGCGATGGTAGGCACCAGCAGGCTCGTAAGCATTCATTCAAACAGCACTTTCGTGCGTTTTGCCAGCAGCTCTTCGCAATGCTTCAAGCATTGCACTGTTTATGACTTCAAGCCTATCAACTCCCGAGATTAGACTGGTGTAACCGACGTGAAATGGACGCAGCTGTCTAAGGCACTGCATCTCAGTGCAAGAAGTGTCACTACAGTCCCTGGTTCGAATCCAGGCTGCATCATATCCGGACGTAATTGGTAGTCCCATAGGGCGGAGCACAATTGGCCCAGCGTCGTCCGGGTTTGGCCGGGGTAGGCCGTCATTGTAAATAAGAATTTGATCTTAACTGGCTTGCCTGGCTAAATAAAGGTTACACATGCACATACACACCACACTAACCAAAAAGTTATTTTGTTGCCATTTACGTATGTCCCCATTACCAGTAAAACATAATCAAAACCTATTTCTTTCACTTAGTTGCTGTGCTGTTTCATTCATTTGTTCAGTCGTTTCATTCTCAACCAGGATTTCATCACACATGTCAAGCAGTGAAGTTTCAGCTCATTGTGGGTGGCCTGTCTTCCTCGGTACGCACTGTCACTGTGTCCGTTTCCATCAAATCCTGTTTCTTGTCTGCATCGAAGTAGCGGTCCTTGTAGATAGCATCGAGCATGGTGGCGACACAGTAAAGAGGCTCAGCGAGAATGCCACCGAATCGCTTGTTCACAACCTTTTCGGCAGTTTTGTTGAGCAGGCGTTTAAATGTATCACGTCTGCTGCAGGCACAGTTGATGAGCTTATTTCTCCAGTCAGTTGTTTGAATGGAGCTAGGTAGTGTGTTCATGTTTAAAACATGTTCTCAAATGCCATTGCAATGGCAGCAGCAGTATGACAACTAGCACATTCATGAGCGTGCAATACGACTTCTCAGTACGAAATCTTCAACGACCCACTGTGCTGTCAGACTCGGCATGCTCATGGGGCTGATATCGCTGGTCCAAATGTCAGTTGTGAAGCTAATAGCGGTGACTCATCTACTGTGTAACTCCGGTAGGGCAACATCTGAAAAATAGCGCACTTGGTAGTAGAGGTCGACCAATTAATCGGAATGGACGATTTAATTGGGGCCAATTTCAAGTTTTCATAACAATCGGAAATCGATATTTTCGGGCAGCGATTTGGCCGATTTTTGTATTATTATTATTATTATTATTATTATTATTATTATTATTATTATTATTATAATATATATATATATATTTTTTTTTACACCTTTTCTTTAATCTTTATTTAACTAGGCAAGTCAGTTAAGAACACATTCTTATTTTCAATGACGGCCTAGGAACGGTGGGTTAACTGCCTCGTTCAGTGGCAGAACGACAGATTTTCACCTTGTCAGCTCGGGGGATACAATCTTGCAACCTTACAGTTAACTAGTCCAACGCTATAACGACCTGCCTCTCTCGACTGCCTTTTTCGCGAATGCAGTAAGCCAAGGTAAGTTGCTAGCTAGCATTAAACTTATCTTTATAAAAACAATCAATCAATCTTAATCACTAGTTAACTACACATGGTTGATGATATTCCTAGATATTATCTAGCGTGTCCTGCGTTGCATATAATCTGACTGAGCATACAAGTATCTAACTGAGCGGTGGTAGGCAGAAGCAGGCGCGTAAACATTCATTCAAACAGCACTTTCTTTGCGTTTTGCCAGCAGCTCTTCGTTGTGCATCAAGCATTGTGCGTCAAGCACTCCCGAGATGAGGCTGGTGTAACCGAAGTGAAATGGCTAGCTAGTTAGTGCGCACTAATAGCGTTTCAAACGTCACTCGCTCTGAGCCTTGGAGTGGTTGTTTCCCTTGCTCTGCATGGTTAACGCTGCTTCGAGGGTGGCTGTTGTCGTTGTGTTCCTGGTTCGAACCAAGGGAGGAGCGAGGAGCGGGACGGAAGCTATACTGTTACACTGGCAATACTAAAGTGCCTATAAGAACATCCAATAGTCACAGGTTAATGAAATACAAATGGTATAGAGGGAAATAGTCCTATAATAACTACAACCTAAGACTTCTTACCTGGGAATATGTAAGACGCATGTTAAAAGGAACCACCAGCTTTCATATGTTCTCATGTTCTGAGCAAGGAACTTAAATGTTAGCTTTCTTACATGGCACATATTGCACCTTTTACTTTCTTCTCCAACACTTTGTTTTTGCATTATTTAAACCAAATTGAACATGTTTCATTATTTATTTGAGGCTAAATTGATTTTTATTGACGTATTATAATAAGTGTTCATTCAGTATTGTTGTAATTGTCATTATTACAAATAAAAAAAAATAAAAAAATTGTCTGATTAATCGGTATCGGCTTTTTCGGTCCTACAAAAATCGGTATCGGCTTTTTGGGTCCTCCAATAATCGGTATCGGCGTTGAAAAATCATAATCGGTCGACCTCTAGTGTGTACCGGTGCTCGACCAGTCGGCGAAAGCCAACACGACAGAAAACGGTTGATTGTCAAGGACCATGAATTCCAATATCTTGGCGTTAATGGATTTTGCCTTTTGAGTTGTCTCTCTGAAATATTCTTACTCTTTGAAACGAATGCTGGACTTGTTGACTGCTTGACCCTTACAGCAGACATTGTGGGCTAGGCCAGGAATGCTGTGTTGCACGTGTAGTGCAACATTTTACGTGGCGCCATTACGTAATGTACCTACGTTATATAGGTATGCACGTCAGCTTTGACCGGTTTTGCACATCGGCGTTAAACTAGATATCAGGCCGATGTTGGCATTTTTAGCTAATATCATCCGATTCCGATATGTTCACTGATATATCGTGCATCCCTAGTAACAACCGTGTCATTACGGCAGCTAAGGGCTTATTCAGTTCTCAATGACTAGGCCTATATCTATTCTATTCTGAAACACTTTATTTCAATTTAGAGGCTTTATTGGCATGGGAAACGTTAACATAACATATGTTAACATTGTCAAAGCAAGTGAAGTAGATCATAATTCAATTCTCTGGCCGACTCTTCTCTGTATATGTCAATGATGTTGCTCTTGCTGCTGGTGATTCTCTGATCCACCTCTACGTCGACGACACCATTCTGTATACATCTGGCCCTTCTTCGGACACTGTTAACCAACCTCCAAACATGCTCCAATGCCATACAATACTCCTTCAGTGGTCTCCAACTGCTCTTAAATTCAAGTAAAACTAAATACATGCTCTTCAACGGATTGCTGCCCGCCCGCCCGACTAGCATCACTACTCTGGAAGGCTCTGACTTAGAATATGTGGACAACTACAAATACCTAGGTGTCTGGTTAGACTGTAAACTCTCCTTCCAGACTCACATTAAGCATCTCCAATCCAAAATGAGGTCTAGAATCGGCTTCCTATTTTGCAACAAAGCCTCCTTCAGTCATGCTGCCAAACATAGGCCTTGAAATACAATCCCAGATACACCTCCAATTGACTCAAATTATATCAATTAGCCTAACAGAAGTCTAAAGCCATGACATTATTTTCAGGAATTTTCCAAGCTATTGATATGCACAGTCAACTTAGTGTATGTAAACTTCTGACCCACTGGAATTGTGATACAGTGAAATAATCTGTCTAAACAATTGTTGGAAAAATGACTTGTGTCATGCACAAAGTAGATGTCCTAACCGACTTTCCAAAACTATAGTTTGTTAACAAGAAATTTGTTGAGTGGTTGAAACACTGAGGTTGGCGTCATTTAAAACTTGTTTATGTAAACTTCCGACTTCAACTGTGTGTCCTGGATTGCAGGAAGCTTGGCCCCAGTGATACACTGGGCCTTTCGCACTACACTCTGTAGCGCCTTATTGTCAGATGCCAAACAGTTGCCATACCAGGCGGTAATGCAACCGGTCAGGATGCTCTCAAATGGTGCAGCTGTAGAACCTTTTGAGGATCTGGGGGCTAATGACAAATCTTTTCAGTCTCCTGAGGGGGAAAAGGTTTTGTCGTGCCCTCTTCACGACTGTCTTGGTATGTTTGGACCATGATTGTTCATTGGTGATGTGGACACCAAGGAACTTGAAACTCTCGACCCGCTCCACTACATTAGGTCACCACCAAGTCACAGAAAAACACAGCCATTTTCCCAGCCAAAGAGAGGAGTCCCAAAAAGCAGAAATATTGAACAAATTAATCACTAACCTTTGATCATCAGATGACACTCATAGGACTTCATGTTACATAATACATGTATGTTTTGTTCAATAAAGTGCATATTTATATCCAAAAATCACATTTTACACCGGCGTGTTATGTTCAGTAGTTCCAAAACATGCAGTGATTTTGCAGAGAGCCACATCAATTTATAATAAACATTCATAACATTAATTTATAATAAATACTCATAATAAACATTGATAAAAGATACAACTATTACACATGGAACTTAGCGGTTGCATTAAGGAGAAGTTTACCTGTGTCAAATTTCCCCCCAAAATTTCGGAAAAAGCATACCATGCAATAATCTGAGTACGGTGCTAAGACCAAACAAGCCAAAAAGATATGCCCCATATTGTGCAGTCAACAGAAGTCAGAAATAACATTGTAAATATTCACTTACCTTTGATGGTCTTCATCAGAATGCACTCAATGTTTGATTTGTTCGATAAAGTTCATAATTTATGTCCAAATAGCTCCCTTTTGTTAGGGCGTTTGGTAAACAAATCCAAATGCGCGTGCAAGTCCAGCCGAAAGGTCGGACGAAAAGTCCAAAAAGTTATATTACAGGTCGTAGGAACATGTCAAACAAAGTATAGAATCAATATTTAGGATGTTTTTATCATAAATCTTCAATAATGTTCTAACCCGGAGGATTCCTTTGTCTGTAGAAAAGCAATGGAACGCAAGCTAACTTTCACATGACCACGCGTCATGAGCTCATGGCAATCTGTCAGACACCTGGCTCAATCCCCTTTCATTCTGCCCCATTTCACAGTAGCAGCATCAAACAAGGTTCTAAAGACGTTTGACATCTTGTGGAAACCTTAGGAAGTGCAACATATCCCACTGTATCTTTGATAGGCTATGAGTTGAAAATTTACAAACCTCAGATTTCCCACATCCTGGTTGGATTTTTCTCAGGTTTTTGCCTGCCATTTGAGTTCTGTTATACTCAGCCATTATTCAAACAGTTTTAGAAACTTCAAGAGTGTTTTCTATCCAAATGTACAAATTATTATATGCATATTCTAGCTTTTATGGCTGAGTAGCAGGCAGTTTACTCTGAGCACCTTATTCATCCAAGCTACTCAATACTGCCCCCCAGTCACCAAGACGTTAACAGGCACCGCATTGATTGTTTGCACCGCAGAACAAGCTAGTTAAACTAGTAATGTCATCAACTATGTGTAGTGAACTAGTGATTATGTTAAGATTAATTGTTTTTTTTTATAAGATAAGTTTAATGCTAGCTAGCAACTTACCTTGGCTCCTTGCTGCACTCGCGTAACAGGTGGTCAACCTGCCACGCAGTCTCCTCGTGGAGTGCAATATAATCGGCCATAATTACCGATTGTTATGAAAACATGAAATCGGCCCTAATTAATCGTCCGATCTCTAATTAGGAGTTTACTCGCTCGCCTACGGATTCTCAGAAAGATCCCCGATCTGCGTCCCCTTTTCTGGCGTCTTTTCTTCACGCAAAAGGCGTGGATCTGGGCCTGTTCCAGTGAAAGCAGAATATCCTTCTCGTCGGACTTGTGAAAGGAAAAAGTTTCTTCCAGTCTGCGGTGAATAATTGCTTTTCTGAAAGCAATTATTTTTTCGGTCATACGAAACCATAGAAGCAACATTATGTACACAAGTTACAAAATAAGTTATGCAAAAAAAAAACGTCAGCCATGTTCTTCATCGCCATCTTTTCAAAGGCCTATGGGCTACGCCAAACCCAGAGTTTTTTTCTTGATCAGGTCATTTGGTCAGGAAAAAAACTAATTTGTGTATCATTAGCTCAATAGGCTAGTTCCAGTCGATGATGCCCTTGGCTCCAGTTAATCGCCACGATCCATGATGACAGTGTCATTCTAACTACTGCCTTATCACTGTTTTATGCAAGCCAGCTGAACCTGCTCACATCATGTTCCTCTAGCAGGCCCTTCCCTAAGCCCACCATGTATGTCGGTGAAATGGGCCCTATTTTTGTTTTGGGTTCATATGGATTCCCAAATCCCTGTCTCAGCCATAAGATTGGCGAGGACAGAGCTGGAGCTTGCTCAATTCCATTTATAGGCTACTCTGCTATTGTTTGGTATTGACTTTCTCCCGCTGTTGGGTCAGAGGGGTCACTTGCTCACTCTCGCTCGTTCTCTCTCTCTCATGCTCGCTGTCGCTCTGTCTCGCATGCTCTCGCTCACTCTCACCATAATCTCTAACATTACGCAACAAGCTCTCACTGAGAGCATGGTATACTGTTTCCTGTTCATATTTAGAGCCTTCAGATTAGACACGTTGATGGGTGGACTCACTGTAAGAATGTGTTTATTTGTGTTTGACATTGTCTCTCTATAGTGTACCATGCCTACTTTTGTCTCTCTATGCAATAGTTTTTATTTAATTGAAATGTTTTTTGCGTCTTCATCTTTTGGCAACCAGGGTAGGCTATAGCCTTTCAACAGCAGAGCAGACAAAAGCCCAAGGCTGAATTGGTGAGTGGTGCCATTGTTAAGTAGTTTTGGCCTCTGTGTGCGTGTGTGTGAGAGAGTGGCACTGTTGGCACTGACAGCTGTCCTCTCCAGTGAAGGCCCATCTGATTCTCCCAGTCAGTCCAGTAGTACTCAGCACCAGAGCTCACTGGTACTACAGTGAGACTTCTCTCTCTCTCTCCCTCCCTCTCTGTGTTCCATTTTCCAAAGAGAGGCTGTGTCCTAAAGTGTGAACGAACAGATCGTTATCACAGAATAATAACTCTGTTTAAGAAACAACTTCAGATTATGGCTCTTGCTAATGCAAACACTGACAGAATATATATATATATATATATCTCTATTATATGTACTGACAGTTTCATGTGCTCAGTTTGTTTGAGTCCTCGTGTTTTCCTTTCGTGTTTGTGTCGAGCTGACGAGCGTAGAGGGACAACAAAAGGCAGATGGCGTGAAAAGGCTTCACAAATGGCTTATCAAACTGGTGCCGTATCCTGCTATTGGGGGACAACAGGATCTAGGTTTGTGCTGAAACCAGTGGAAGAATGTGGACTCTGTGATCCCGTCATCTAAAAATACTTATCATTTTAGCCCGGCTGTGCTTTTCTATTCACACCCTGCATTTTTACACACCACAACCACACACTGTATTCACTAACACACACACACACACACACACAGAGCTCAAGTCATTTTCAGCCTAATTAGATTTGTTTGAGAGAACAACTGGCGTTTTATAAAAACATCTCTCTTGAACGCACCCCTCCTCCACGCCTAGGCTGCCTAGTGCCGTTGGATCAGCACGTTTATGGGGAATTGATGTAATTGCTGTCAGTCCAGGACAGGAGGCGGATGTTTGCGCAAGCACTAAAGATACATACATACTTGTTTCTCCAGATCTGGTGTCTTGGGTTGCCCAAACAGTGCTCGCTGGTGCTTTTAATAGGCAGAGACTGGTTCGGCCATCATTCTTTGAAATTCAACACTTCCCCTTCCATACCGCCGGCTAGGGCCCGTCAACTATAATAAGACGTGGAATGGATGGCAGCCCAAGCCTGTGAAGGGAAGGGAAGGCAAAACAAAGGAAGACCATACGACGTGATGCACAGAGGAAAACTGATGCTTTTCTTTTCCCCCTTTTTGTGAGTTGTCACAAGTTTTGATGGCTTCTCCTATCATCCTCATCGGCTCAAGTCTACACATTCATCCCTCAGCAAAAGGTGTGCCCTGCCTACATATATTTTGAATTTGGTTAAATATACCTTTTTAATATGACGGAGGCCCACTAATGAATCTGGCTGCTGCCACAGAACCTAGTATCTCATTCTGAGTGGACTCCCAACAAAATAGGAGGAAGAACTGACGGTGAATTTTGCATTTCGAAGCTCTTGCCCTGAAGAAATGTTTGGTACTTCCAACTACCAACTGGATTGTGGTCATAAAGAGACAGCTCTAGGTATTTTCCTGTGGCACAGACCTACTAGTGTCTCGGGAACCGTTAGGTAATATTGTTGCTGTGCTGTTAGGAAGCTGGTAAGCAGGGGGTCATCTTGGCATTTGGCTGGCATTCCCAAGTTAGCGGGCCCTCAACAACAGCAGGTCTGTCTCTTTACATAACCTTCTATGAGAGCTGAGGAATGCAAACTGGAAAGGGCATATCCACACCTCTCTCTCTCTCTCTCTCACACACACACACACACACACACACACACACACACAGAGTCCTTATCTCCCTAGTGGCTGCTGGTAGGCTGGGGCTCCCTGACCCTAGCAGTCAGTCCCTGTGGTGTTTGGTGTGTGTGTGTGTGTAGGACAGCAGACAGACGGGCAGAGTTTTGAGGCTCGTGACACTGCAGCAGCTGCTGCCCAGCATTAAGAAGTTCTCGCTCTGTTAAAGGACAGTCACAGGGACAGAGGAGCGCTACCACTACTTCCACTGCCTACTGCTACGCTGACTTAGAGGCTCTCCCAGGACAAGGACAGTGGACACGCACTGAGTGTTTGTTTGAGTAATTAGCCTAACTACTGCTAGCACTACTACTACTCCCACTACTACTCTTGCGATTTCTACTATTGGGACAATCCATAGGAAGATAATCCCATTGGATCAGAGGGTGTGGATCTGTGTGTGCGTTTGTGCGGAGGCATCCTGTCCTGTCTGGCGCGAGGATGAGGATGAAGGAGCTGTCGTTGCGTCAGGACCCTGACCTGAGGAAGGAGCTGGCTCTGCTGGCCCGCGGATGTGACTTCGTTCTGCCATCACGCTTCAAGAAGAGGCTCCGAGCCTTCCACGCTGAGCAAGGACAGGCAGGTGGTCCACTCCCAATACAAGACTGTGTTTTCATCCTCTCTAGTGTTTGTTTGTCTGTATGAATGATTGTTTCGGCTAAGCCTTCCAGCAAGGACAGACCTGCGGTCCTACTGTAGCCTATGAGGTGGCAGTCTGTTGGAGTCCATCGATCTACTATGTCCATCAGCAGTAGGCAAACTGAAGAATGTAAAAGCTTTCCAAAAGGACAGGTCCTATACTATAGCAGTCTAGGACAAACATTACTGGCTGTGACATGATTTGTGGCTTATAACAAGGACATGCATGTTGTCCATCCATGTTGTCTGTTACTCTTGGGGTTAGATACATTTTGGATTGTGGCAAAGGACGACTGGGTTAGGGGCTGGAAATTGATGTTTCTTTTGTTCAATAGGTCATGGGTGGATTCCAATGTCACGCATACCACTTAGCATGCTCCAATACATAGCTTTATTATAGGGTGGTACGCTAGTATGGATATTGGAACAGAGGCCATGTCACATTTTTATGGCTTTACGCCCATGTCTCACAAACTCTGATTTGTAGATGCATTGTGGGTAATGTAGTTGATGTAGCCAGCAGTAGCTGTGCTTGTAGTTGGAGATGTGAACATTTAAATATTTAAATGAAATTGCGACATTAACATTAAGAATAAATATATATTCCACAAAATGTAAAATCACAGTGCAGATATCAAAACTACCACTAACAGGTCCCGATCATAAAGGGGAAAAATAATGCAACAATGCTGCAATGTTAGATAGATATGCATCTTTCTAATTATTTGCCATGGATATAAAGCTCTCCGCATGCCATCGTTAAGTTGGAAAAATGGCAGAGAAAGGCAAGCAACTGCATCGAACAGCCTGCTCTGCTGCGCTGTGTTTTTTTTTTTTTTGTTAATAGATGACCTAACTTTACAAAGTAACGATTGGTGCGTTGGAAACATGCAGAAGTATGGACTGACTGCTGGGAACATATGCCTACAACTTCACCAGCAAGCTGTCAAACTATTGTAAATAAGTGACAAGCTACACAGTGTTTATCACTGCAGTGCCCAACATCCTTAGCTAGCTAGAATTCTATCCATGCTGTTTGTCAGTGAAGCTAGCTAGCAGCAGGCAGGCTATCACAAACTAAATCAGCTGATGGAATCACTGGGGACCGATATACTTGCACATTTTAGTAAAGATGTTTTGTTTTTACAACTTTCTCACTGCTGATCAGAGTATGCACACAACAGAACACAACAGCAAGTGGCCACTCGATAAAGGGCTTAGGGACTGTTTGGTTTGAGATTCAGCCTATGACTGTGTTTAGTTAGAATTTCATTGCTCCTTAGCGTTCATACGCAATAGGACCATATTCTGAATTGTGGAATTTTATATATTTTTCTCATACAAAAAAATACAAAAATAAATGACAGTTTTAACATAAAGTAAAATTGTCAATTGGTCACATCCCTAATTGTAGTCATTCCAGTAGGTCTGTTTTTTTTAAATTTTATATATATATTAAAAACCCTTTTTTTAAAAACCCTTTTTTAACTAGGCAAGTCAGTTAAGAACAAATTCTTATTTTCAATGATTGCCTAGGAACAGCGGGTTAACTGCCTGTTCAGGGGCAGAATGAAAGATTTGTACCTTGTCAGCTCGAGGATTTGAACTTGCAACCTTCCGGTTACTAGTCCAACGCTCAAACCACTAGGCTACCCTGTGTGTAAATGGCTTCCAGTTAGATCTTAGGCAACCTGTCTATACTATGGCACAGTTGAGCCATAATTTGCTAAACTAGGCCAGGCTGTGTTATCTTGCTTAAACTGATAGTTTGACATTTTGGCAATTAACGCTAGCTGATCTCTTCGTCATTGCGCTAGTTAGCAATTGCTCTCGAACTATCCATTTAAACCAAGAAATCCCACACAGAGAAACAAAATGTTTTCTAAGGGGGACCTGGCCCAAGAAGACCGATCCAAAGCTTTGCCACAGTTTGGTTTTAGGCTGTTTTTAAGGATACTGTTGTTGTGGTTGTAAATGTTGTCCCAGGACACGATAAACTTAAATTCAGGTTAGGGGTGAGCCCCAAGTTGAGGTGCCCTTGTGCACTGTGTTTAGTTTGACCGACCATGTAGTTCTTGTGAATGTGTGGAATATTGCAAGGATTAGCGGTTGTGCTTAGGGGAGCGCTGCTAGTGGAGAGAGAGTGGTAGGGGGGGGGACAGTTAAGTGGGGCAGCAGGAGTAATCTGTCCTTTTATAGCCATAGCTGACACCCGCGCGCAGAGGGGAGCAAGGGAAGATCAACAGCGTTTATCTATGTCTGTTCTGAGCAGAATACCACCTGACAGAATGCCACAGAATATTTCCAAACAGACAACACTGCGCACGCCGTACAAGGACTCTTGTAGATAGACATTTAGACTTCTAGATCACTGCTCTCTTGGTCATCTGTATGAATTAGGATAACTGACTTTGACAATAAGGCATGTTGTTACAGAGCCATGTGTAGGGTGAGTTAAAGGCCACTGACTGGATATTGGGGAAAACAGAATACAACAAAACACACAAATTTTTGTTTTAGGAGCGCCAAACATTGTTTGTTCTCAGGCATGGACACAGCTCATTTAAAGGACGAGCAGACCGATCCAGAGGTTAAATTCTTGAGTCATGTAAATGGTCTCTGGGAATGATGTACATTTTTACATTTGTCATTTTAGCAGACAGATCGATGGCCGTCTGCACTTATCTGTCTGATAACACTCATGGGATAGCTAAAAAGAAGTCCAGATACAATATGCTGTCCTAAGTTAACATTAGAAAATATTACCAAGGTGACATCGTCCACTGAATCACATTTTCACCCTCGAGTCAGTTAATTGACCAAAAACGACTGTATAAACCTGTAGCTAATATTGTCATTTTTTTCATGAGCAAGTCTTCACTATCTAATTCTACATCTAGGTGTTTTGTGGTGGCAGAATAAGTTTATGAAATGTGCATGAAAATTTGCTGGCTGAACCTGTCTCCAGTCAATCCATATGAAAGGAAAGGCAGGGATGCTAACACCAGTTCACACACTCCATGCTAAATACTCCCTCTAGCTAACTAGTTAGTGTAGTGAAGTTCTAACTAATGCACAAATTAGTTTTCATGTGAATAGTGCACTGAGTTTTACAGTACAGCTGACTTTTCTCTACAACTTTATTGCGTTAGCCAAATGTTACACAGTAGCAAGGCACAGTGCCAGCTGTCAGTCAACTTCATCAACAAGCTAGCAAACTAAGTGCACTATTTTTGACCAGAGCCCTATGACCAAAAGTAGTGCACTGTGTAGGGAATAGGGTGCCATGTTTTTTTCTCCCCTTCAGACTCACTTCAGCCCATAGAAAAAGAATGAGCTTCTTAGCCATATTGAGTGTACCTGTAAAGTATCTATCAGACCCTTGTCTGACTCATCTACTGTAGAAGTTGGGAGGATTTCTACCTGTTGATTAGGATATCCCAATAGTATGTGTGCTATGCATGATGGGTCTATGCACATCGTAATGGGGTGTTTGGGATCAAATTGACATGACAGGTATACTAGGGTTAATATCATACAGGCTAGTTATCATATAGCTTATTATAAACTGGGTGGGTCGAGCCCTGAATGCTGATTGGCTGACAGCAGTGGTATATCAGACCATATACCACGGGTATGAGACATGTATTTTTACTTATCTAATTGCGTTGGTAACCAGTTTAGAATAGCAATAAGGCACCTCAGGGGTTTGTGGTATATGGCCAATATACCACGGATAAGGGATGTATCCAGGCACTCTGCGTTGCGTCGTGCATAGGAACAGTTTTTAGCTGTGGTATATTGGCCATATACCACACCTCCTCGTGCCTTGTTGCTTAAATAACACACACAGCTCAGCCATTATGAGCAGACAACTCTCATTCTGTCTTCGGTGGAAACATTGTAGGGACACACACACAGCTGTGCCCAATCTCTGACATGCTTTGGGTTTTATGTTACTGGGGTTGCAGCAGGCACTTTGGAATAACATTCAGGTTTTAGGAGGATTGATCTCCACAGATTCAGAGAGTAGAACAATGGTGGGTCTGGTTGTACCCTATGGCATAAGCAAAGCACCAATCCCTTGAACAATGCTGAACGTTAAAAGTTTGCTGATGACACTCTCACTCAATTCACAGGGCTTTATTGGCATGGGGAATGTGTTTACATTTCAAAAGCAAGTGAAATAGATAATCAACTAATGTGAAATAAGCAATTAGAAATCAACAGTAAACATTACACACACATGCCTGCTATGAACTGCTGTTCTTCTCTAATCAGGGGTCTGGCATTCAGGCCCAGCCAAGATGGCTCTTGTCCTGTCTCTCTGGGTGGCTGTCTCCTGACTGCTTTCAGAGACATGCTGGTTATCTCTGGTTGCCAGATTACACTTGTACACAAGCAGAACAAAACACACCCACACCTACATTTAGAGCTCTCTGATCTCTTTTTTTACTCTACTATTAGGCCTAATTAACTACTCGTTGTTTACAAACTGACAACGTTTGCCACTTTGTTGTCAGGGATGTTTAGAATAGGCCAGGCTGTCTTCTCTGTTTTTCCTTTAGCATTAGATCATCTCTATTTTGCCAAAGTAACAGGCTACTTACTCCTTGTTGATTAACTTCTTAACCTTAACATCTATAGTTTTTTGTTGAATGACTGAAATGTTACAAATCCCATTGATATGGATTTTGCCATCTTCACTTCTGTCTTGGGCTTTGCTTCTTGTATTGTTCATTAATTGGGCTAGTCTATATACATTTAAGGCAACCAATACCTACCTACTGCTTTAGTTGGGCTACAAACTTAGTACTGGTAGATATTAGTAGACCTTACTTACCTGTCTGGTCATAAGCTTAGGTGTACCAATACATACCTACCTACCTACCTCTTTGGTTGGGCTACATCAACTCCGGTCTAAAACGTTCTTGATTACTTAATTTTAAGTATTCAACCCCCTGAGTCAATACATGTTAGAATCACCTTTGGCAGCGATTACAACTTGAGTCTTTGCACACCTGGATTGTACAATATTTGCACATTATTCTTTAAAAAAAATGCTTCAAGTTGTTTGTTGATCATTGCTAGACAGCCAATTTCAAGTCTTGCCATATATTTTCAAGCAGATTCAAGTCAACTGTAACTAGGCCACTCAGGAACATTTGATGTCATTTTGGTAAGCAACTCCAATGTATATTCCTCTTCTTCCCTGCATAAGAAAGTTCTGTCAGACTCTGGCATCATGACTTTAGAAGAATGGGATAAGTGATGCTTTTAATCATTTTATCACGACAAGCTTTTTATTTGAGCAAAACGGTGGTTTAATTGACCCTGGTCAGTCAATCGACTGCTCTTCCGTCTGCCAACCTCTAGCTGACTCAACGGTTAACGCGCCAACTTCTTGAATATTTGTTTTCATTTAAACAATTTACTATCAATGATGTGCTAGATGCCTTGCTTAATATTGTTGTAAAAACATCCACTGGGGGGGCTGATATGCTTGATCCATTTTTGCTGCAGCTCTCTGCCCCCCTGATTTGCCAAATCGTTAACCCATATTTTTAACCTGACTATTATATCTGGGACTATCCCTAAGGTTTGGAACGTCGCCCATGTACCCCCCCCCCCCTCACAAAGGTGGTGACCCTTGTGACCTAAATTATGACCCTTGTGACCTTAACCTCATTATCGCCCTATTTCTAAACTTTCTTGTCTAGCTAAAATAATATAATCCTTGATTAATTCTAAATGTACATCAGTTGGGTTTTAGACCAGGTCATAGCGCTCACTGCTGCATCCATAGTTATACATTATGTGGTTAACTGTATGGATAAAGGAAACTTGGTGCTGCCCTCTTCATTGACCTGTCAAAGGCTTTCGAAACTGTTGCTCACTCACCCACTGTTAATTCTGAGGCTTTCCTCAATTGCTCTAGGCTGCATGTAACTGGTTAAAAAATTACTTGACAGATAGAACTCGATGTATATCTACTGATTGTGTTAAATCAGGTTTCCTGGAAAGGTGTCCCACAGGGGTCGATTCTGCCTTTTGACTGTTTATATTAGCAATATCGACTTGTCTGTAAAAAAAAAAAAAATGTAACATGCACTTGCATGCCAATGATACTGTTGTGTATCCTATTGCTCCCACGGTTGACCAGGCTCTATCTGAACTACAGTCTGCCTTTATTGTATTGGAGAAAATCTTTATTGACCTGAAATTAGTATTGAATGCAGGTAAAACTAAGTATACAGTGCATTTGGAAAGTATTCGGACCCCATAATGACAAAGCGAACACACGTTTTTAGAAAGTTTAGCAAATGTATTAAACAGATACCTTAAACAGACCCTTTGCTATGAGACTCAAAATTGAGCTCAGGTGCATCCTGTTTCATCATTCTTGAAATTCTTCTACAACTTGATTGGAGTCCACCTGTGGTAAATTCAATTGATTGGACATGAAAGGCACACACGTCTATATAAGGTCCCACAGTTGACTGTGCCCTCACACATTGACTCTGTACCGGTACCCCCTGTATATAGCCTCACTATTGTTATTTTACTGCTGCTCTTTAATTATTTCTTACTTTTATTTATTTTTAAGTATTTTTTTTCTTAAATGCATTGTTGGTTTAAGGCTTGTAAGTAACTATTTCACTTTACGCTCTACACCTGTTGTATTCGGCGCATGTGACACATAAAATGTTATTTTATTTGTTTAATGCCAGTGGCAGGTCATTGGTAAAACTAGAAAAGAGTAGAGTGTCTAGAGAAGCTACCAGTTAAAAAAAAAAAACGGAATTCTATTAGATATCTCTGAATCCACAATATGGAAGAGTTTGAAAAGCCATAACACAACATCCGGTTATGGTCAATAATATCAAAGGTTGCACTGAAATCTAACAGTACAGCTCCCACAATATTATTATTCAATTTCTTTCAACCAGTCATCAGTAATTTGTGTCAGTGCAGTACATATTGTGTGCCCTTCTCTATAAGCATGCTGAAAGTCCTGTTCATTTGTTTACAGAGAAATTGCATTGTATTTGGTCAAACAATTATTTTCTAAAAGTTTGCCAAGAGCTGGCAGCAGGCTTATAGGTCTGCTTTTAGAACCAGTGAAGGCCACTTTACCACTCTTGGGTAGTGGAATTACTATGGCTTCCCTCCAAGCTCAGATTAAAGATATGACAGATAGGAGTGGCAATAGGAGTCGGATACCATCCTCAGTAGTTGTCAATGTCAGGAGGTTTGTCAATATTGATCGATAACAAAACATTTTCTACTTCCCCCACACTAACTTAAAAAATGTCTAACTTGCAATCCTTTTCTTTATTATAATTTTATTTTTATGCATGAATACGATGGCTCACTGTTCATTGCTGGCATTTCCTGCCTACGTTTGCCCACATTGCCAATGAAGTAATCATAAAAATAATTGGCAAAATCAAATGGTTTTGTGATGAATAAGCCATCTGATTTGATAAAAGACGGAGTTGAATTTGTCTTTCTGCCCATAATTCTGCCCCCTCCTGTCATTCTTTATATAAATGATATTGGCTTCAAAATATTTTTTTATTTTTTTTGTCACGTAATTTCTCAATTTGCAGTAAGTCAGCCAGTCAGATGTGCAGCCAGACTTATTAGCCACTCCTTTTACGCCTTTCAACCATACAGTTTTAACATTTCTCATAAATCCATGGAGCCTTAAGTTCTAACAGTCAGTTCCTTAACAGGTGCATGTTCGTCAATAATTGGAAGAAGCAATTTCATAAATTCATCAAGTGCAGCGTCTGGATTTCATCACGCACATAAGAGTCACAGCAAAATCTTTTGTATGATCTCTCACAGTATTTTAGGCCCAGCTTTTGGAACCTTGGCTTTCCTGGCTATAGTCACAATATTGTGATAACTGCATCCAATGGGTACGGATACAGCTTTAGAACAAAGTTCTACTGTATTAGTACAAATGTGATTAATACATGTGGATGATCTTGTTCCTGTAGTGTTTGTAAACACCTTGGTAGGTTGATTTAATAACCTGAACCAGATTACAGGCACTGGTTACAGTGAGAAGCTTCCTTGAGGGGACAGCTTGATGAAAACCAGGCAATATTCAGGTCCCCAAGAAAGTAGACCTCTATTTTTACGTCACTTATACTATCAAGCATTTCACACACATTATTTATATACTGACTTTTAGCACTTGGTGACCTATAGCAGCACCCCAAAGGAAAGGGCTTCAGATGTGCCAAGTGAACCGGCAACCACAACACTTAAATGTTACTTGACATAAGATATTCTCGAAGCATTTCAGGGATATGGCTCTGAAATAATACGGTAACACCTCCAACCATAATTGTTTGTCTCTTCTATAGATCTTATATCCTTGTATTGCTTCTGCTGTATTATCAAAATAATTATCTCAGTGAGTTCAGAAATAGCTAATTGTCTGATGATAGGAAGTTATTGATTTCATTAATCTTATTTCTAAGGCTACATGTATTAATATGTGCTATTTTCAGCCCTTTCCTGGGTAGCTTATCAGAGATGAAAAAGAGCAAACGAAGCAAGAGGAAAGAAAATATACATTCAGCATTCCATTAGTCAATTTGTGTGTGTGTGTGTGTGTGTGTGTGCTACGAACCCATATGCTTAGCTCTTTCATCCCTTCCAGGTGGGAAGGGTGGACAATGAGCCTGTCATAGCGGAGGTAAGCAATGTCCTCACGTGCTCCGTCAGCTTTCATCGCTGGGATAAGTTGTTTCCTCTTCTGGCGCACAGCTTCAGGATGTACTTATTGAGGAAAATATACGTTCCTCTCAAGTTCTTGGCTCTTTCCAGAACAGCTACCATGTCCTTGAACCTCAGGAACTTGTCCACTATGGCCCTGGGCCTGTCACCTGGGCCGGTGGTGGGTTTTCCAGTCCTGTGGGCGTGCTCTACCTCAATCTTCCTGTGGTCCATCTTCAATTTCTTATGAACTCAGCAAAAAACGTCCCTTTTTCAGGACTATGTCTTTCAAAGATAAATCGTAAAAATCTGAATAACTTCAGTTCTTCATTGTAAAGGGTTTAAACACTGTTTCCCATGCTTGTTCAATGAACCATAAACAATTAATGAACATGCACCTGTGGAAAGGTCGTTAAGACACTAACGGCTTATAGACGGTAGGCAATTAAGGTCACAGTTATGAAAACTTAGGACACTAAAGAGGCCTTTCTACTGACTCTGTAAAACACCAAAAGGAAGATGCCCAGGGTCCCTGGAGGCATGAGGACTGCAGATGTGGCCAGGGCAATAAATTGCAATGTCCATACTGTGAGACGCCTAAGACAGCGCTACAGGGAGACAGGACGGATAGCATATTGTCCTCGCAGTGGCAGACCACGTGTAACAACACCTGCACAAGATCGGTACATCTGAACATCGCACCTACTGGACAGGTACAGGATGGCAACATCAACTGCCCGAGCTACATCAGGAACGCACAATCCCTCCATCAGTGCTCAGACTGTCCGCAATAGGCTGAGAGAGGCTAGACTGAGGGATTTTAGGCCTGTTGTAACCAGGTCCTCACCAGACATCACCGGCAACAAAGTTTCCTATGGGCACAAACCCACCATCGCTGGACCAGACAGGACTGGCAAAAAGTGCTCTTCTCTGACGAGTCGCGGTTTTGTCTCACCAGGGGTGATGGTCGGATTCGCGTTTATCGTCGAAGGAATGAGCGTTATGCCAAGGCCTGTACTCTGGAGCGGGTTCGAGGTGGAGGGTGGTCTGGGGCGGTGTGTCACAGCATCATCAGACTCATGTGGTACCCTTCCTGCAGGCTCGTCCTGACATGACCCTCCAGCATGACAATGTCACCAGCCGTACTGCTCGTTCTGCACATGATTTCCTGCATACAGGAAAGTCAGTGTTCTGCCATGGCCAGCAAAGAGCCTGGATCTCAATCCCATTGAGCACTTCTGGGACCTGTTGGATCGGAGGGTTAGGGTCATTCCCCCCAGAAATGTCCGGGAACTTGCAGGTGCCTTGGTTGAAGAGTGGGGAAACAATTCACAGCAAGAACTGGCAAATCTGGTGCAGTCCATGAGGAGGAGATGCACTGCAGTACTTAATGCAGCTGGTGGCCACACCCAATACTGACTGTTACTTTGATTTTGACCCCCCCCCTTTGTTCAGGGACATATTATTCCATTTCTGTTAGTCACAGGTCTGTGGAACTTGTTCAGTTTGTCTCAGTTATTGAATCTTGTTATGTTCATACAAATATTTACACATGTTAAGTTTGCTGAAAATAAACGCGGTTGGCAGTGAGAGAACAGTTCTTTTTTTTGCTGAGTTTATAGGTCCTGTTCTGTAGTCGGGTCGTCTATGCTAGCTGCTACGCCAAATAGCTCCTCAGACCCGGCCTTGGTCGGCAGGATCACTGGACAGATGCAGCCATCACCATGCTTGAAAATATGAAGGGTGGGACTCAGTGATGTGTTCAGATCACAATATTAATTTCTGTCAAATTTTTTGCAGTTTTACTTTAGTGCCATATTGCAAACAAGATGCATGTTTTGGAATACATACATACATACATACAGTGGGGCAAAAAAGTATTTAGTCGGCCACCAATTGTGCAAGTTCTCCCACTTAAAAAGATGAGCGAGGCCTGTAATTTTCATCATTGGTAAAATTCAACTATGACAGACAAAATGGAAGAAAAAAAATCCAGAAAATCACATTGTAGGATTTTAAATGAATTTATTTGCAAATTATGGTGGAAAATAATAAGTATTTGGTCAACAGTGTGTGTATTTATACACACTAAAATAACACTTCCTAGATCTGAATGAATGAAATATTCTTATGAAATACTTATTTCTTTACATAGTTGAATGTGCTGACAACAAAATCACACACAAATTATCAATGGAAATCAAATTTATCAACCCATGGAGGTCTAGATTTGGAGTCACACTCAAAATTAAAGTGGAAAACCACACTACAGGCTGATCCAACTTTGATGTAATGTCCTTAAAACATGTAAAAATGAGGCTCAGTAGTGTGTGGCCTCCACGTGCCTGTATGACCTCCCTACATCAGGGCATGCTCCTGATGATGTGGCGGATGGTCTCCTGAGGGATCTCCTCCCAGACCTGGACTAAAGCATCCGCCAACTCCTGGACAGTCTGTGGTGCAACGTGGCGTTGGTGGATGGAGCGAGACATGATGTGCTCAATTGGATTCAGGTCTGGGGAACGGGCGGGCCAGTCCATAGCATCAATGCCTTCCTCTTGCAGGAACTGCTGACACACTCCAGCCACATGAGGTCTAGCATTGTCTTGCATTAGGAGGAACCCAGGGCCAGCCGCACCAGCATATGGTCTCAAGGGGTCTGAGGATCTCATCTCGGTACCTAATGGCAGTCAGGCTACCTCCTGGCGAGCACATGTAGGGCTGTGCGGCTCCCCAAATAAATGCCACCCCACACCATGACTGACCCACCGCCAAACCGGTCATGCTGGAGGATGTTGCAGGCAGCAGAACGTTCTCCACGGCGTCTCCAGACACTGTCACGTCTGTCACATGTGTTCAGTGTGAACCTGCTTTCAGCTGTGAAGAGCACAGGGCGCCAGTGGCGAATTTGCCAATCTTGGTGTTCTCTGGCAAATGCCAAACATCCTGCACGGTGTTGGGCTGTAAGCACAACCCCCACCTGTGGACGTTGGACCCTCATACCACCCTCATGGAGTCTGTTTCTGACCGTTTGAGCAGACACATGCACATTTGTGGCCTGCTGGAGGTCATTTTGCAGGGCTCTGGCAGTGCTCCTCCTAGCACAAAGGTGGAGGTAGCGGTCCTGCTGCTGGGTTGTTGCCCTCCTACGGCCTCCTCCACATCTCCTGATGTACTGGCCTGTTTCCTGGTAGCGCCTCCACGCTCTGGACACTACGCTGACAGACACAGCAAACCTTGCCACAGCTCGCATTGATGTCCCATCCTGGATGAGCTGCACTACCTGAGCCACTTGTGTGGGTTGTAGACTCAGTCTCATGCTATCACTAGAGTGAAAGCACCGCCAACATTCAAAATTGACCAAAACATCAGCCAGGAATCATAGGAACTCTCTGATCCAAAGTGTAATTAGTATCTTCACCATGGTTAAATGGATATTCAATTTTTGCATTTTTATTTTCTTTCTACAAATAGGTGCCCTTCTTTGCGAGGCACTAGAAAACCTCCCTGGTCTTTGGTTGAATATGTTTGAAATTCACTGTTTGACTGCGGGACCTTGGAGATGATTATATGTGTGGGGGTACAGAGATCAGGTAATCATTTTAAAAAAAACATGTTAAACACACAGGGAGTCCATGCAACTTATTATGTGACTTGTTAAGCACATTTTTACTCCTGAACTTATTTAGGCTTGCCATAACAAAGGGGTTCAATACTAATTTCAGCTTTTCATTTTAAATCATGAATTAAAACATAATTGACATGATGGGGTGTTGTGTGTAGGCCAGTGACACAAATTCTAAATTCAGGCTGTAACATAACATTTGGAAAAAGTCTATGGGTGTGAGTACTTTCTGATGGCACTGTGCCTCTCTTGTCAGGAGATAATTAATTGGATCAACCATCTCTAGAGCATTTTCACTTACCATTCTGTATGTTGATATCAGGTCATGCTGTAGGCTGTATTTTACAGCTTTGCATTTGAAATGAACATAGATCACTGCTGTCAATTATTCTTGGATCGTAGCATACATTATTTCAATGCTTTCATTCAGATAATTTGATACATAATTCCATTCATATGTTGCTTTTTCGATGTAGACTTGTGTGTAGAAGTCTATCCTGCTGGTTGGCGCCTGCCAGAATGTCTCTTAGTGTAAATGGTGTGTTTTGAACATTCCAACATCACTTGACACATCTTTATTGAAAGCCATTAGTTAATTGGTTGAAGGGAGGGGGAAGTTGTTTCCCTAATGGGGCAGATGCAGGCGGGGCCGGTGGTGGATTACTTTATTGGGACTAGGTAGCCTTTGCTTACTTTAGCCAGCACTAGTGTCGTTGGGTCCTAAATGTTAGATACTGTTAGCCGCTGATGCTAACACAGGCTATTTCTGTCCTGTCTGTTTCTCCTCAGGCCCAGGTGAAGAGCGAGGCGCCTGTTCCCACGGCGCTGAGTGAAAGCATTCCAAAGTTCTACTTTCCGCGGGGGCGGCCCAAAGCCAACCTCAACATCGACGGCCTCATTGCTAAGATCGAGAAAATATTTTCCCAATTCCCCAATGAAAGGGCCACCATTGAGGACATGGGGAAGGTTGCCAAGGTGAGAAGGTGATTTGTAGTGCCGAGGCTCTGTAGCCACCCAGCAAATTTGTTTTCATTAGTGCAATTAGCCCCTGGCTTTAGTTAAGGTTTGCAGCTCAGACTTGGTTTTTCTCTCTCTCTCTTAACCCATGAAAATATTATTTCTGACCCCCCCCCCCCCCCTCCCAGGTATGTGACCGCTGACCTGTGGGGGAACCTGAGTTGAGAAAGAAACATCAGCCAGGTTACCTCAAGGGAGGTCTTTGGGGGGGGAAACACCACTATTATCTGTGGGATATGGGCAATTTATTGACATTTTCAATCCAAATCGAATCCTCTTCAGTTCAAAGCCAGTCAGCCCAGGAAATCGCTGTGTCACGTTTTGACGGCTGGATTAAACGTTTTTAGTTGGAATTAGAGCAGAGTGACTGACAGCTGTAAGGTGGAGAGAGAAAATCAAAAAAGCACTGTAAAACAAAATAACATTTAGTTCACCCTGATGGAGGACAATGTTGAACATTTAAGCGTGTAGCTGGACAATATTTAGTTTGACACAGTTCTATTACGTGTGAGCTGTAAAGGATAGTTAAGTGAACTGACATTCAACTGCACAGAAGAGGACACTCGTCTAAATCCCTTATTTCTCCCTTCTTATCCCCCTCCAGGCGTGCGAGTGTCCGCTCTACTGGAAAGCTCCATTGTTCAATTCGGCTGGAGGCGATAGGACGGGCTTCGTGTCCGTTCACAAGTTTGTGGCCATGTGGAGAAAGTAAGACAATGGTTCTTGTACCCAGCCAGCCGACCTCACAGAGCTACTCTCACAACCCATAGTCTCTCGTAAACAACTACCAATAGCCACATGTGATGGCCAAAGCTTAAGCAAAGAGTACTCAGTAACTGGTCTTCCAATAATGTTTTGTCCTATTTTTTCATAACATGTAAACACTTGAAATGTTTACATGTACAGTGCATTCGGGAATGTATTCAGACCACTCGACTTTTTCTAGATTTTGTTAGGTTACAGCCTTGTTCTAAAATGTATTAAATTGTTTGTTTTTCCCTCATCAATCTACACACAATACCCCATAATGACAAAGAAAAAAATTGTTTTTAGAAATGTTTAATTTATCAAAATAATAAAAAATGATTTCACATTTACATAAGTATTCAAACCCTTTACTCAGTACTTTGTTGAAGCACCTTTGGCAGCGATTACAGCCTCGAGTCTTCCTGGATATGACGTTACAAGCTTCGCACACCTGTATTTGGGGAGTTTCTCTCGTTCTTCTCTGCAGATCCCCTCAAGCTCTGTCGGGTTGGATGGCGAGCGTCGCTGCACAGGTATTTTCAGTTCTCTCCAGAGATGTTCGATCGGGTTCAAGTCTGGGCTCTGGCTGGGCCACTCAAGGACATTCAGAGACTTGTCTGAAGCCACTCCTGCGTTGGCTTGGCTGTGTGCTTAGGGTCGTCGTCTTGTTGGAAGGTGAACCTTCGTCCCAGTCTGAGGTCCTGAGCACTCTGGAGCAGGATTTTATCAAGGATCTCTCTGTACTTTGCTCCATTCATCTTTGCTGTGTCTAGTCTCTCAGTCCCTGCCGCTGAAAAACATCCCCACAGCATGATGCTGCCCACCACCATGTTTCACAGTAGGGATGATGCCAGGATCCCTCCACACGTAGCGCTTGGCTTTCAGGCCAAAGAGTTCAATCTTGCTTTTATTCAGACCAGAGAATCTTGTTTCTCCTGGTCGGAGAGTATTTAGGTGCCTTTTGGCAAACTCCAAGCGGATTGTCATGTGCCTTTTACTGAGGAGTGGCTTCCGTCTTGCAACTCTACATAAAGGCCTGATTGGTTGAGTGCTGCAGAGATGGTTGTCCTCCCATCTCCACAGAGGAATTCTAGAGTTTTGTTATAGTGCCCATCAGGTTCTTGGACACCTCCCTGACCAAGGCCCTTTCCCCCCGATTTAAGAATAATGGAGACCACTGTGTTCTTGGGGGCCTTCAATGCTGCAGAAGTGTTTTGGTACCCTTCCCCAGATCTGTGCCTATGGACAATTCCTTTGACCTCATGGCTTGGTTGTTGCTCTGACATGCACTGTCAACTGTGGGACCTTTATATAGACAGGCGTTTGCCTTTCCAAATCATGTCCATCAATTGAATTTACCACAGGTGGACTCCAATCATGTTGTAGAAACTTCTCAAGGATGATCAATGGAAACCAGATGCACCTGAGCTCAATTTCGAGTCTCATGGCAAAGGGTCTGAATACTTATGTAAATAAGGCATATCTGTTTTTTCTTAATACATTTGCTAAAATTGACAAACTGTTTTCACTTTGTCATTTATGGGGTATTGTGTGTAGATTGCTGAGGATTTTTATTTATTTTTCCATTTTGGGATAAGGCTGTAACGTAACAAAATGTGACCCGATTCAGGATACTAGGCTTATGTTGCAAGTGAATTGTTTGAACGTAGAAAAATGTGTATTTATCAAAATGCGTTTTTTTGGCAGAATTGCCTTCTCAAACGTGAACTTTCATGTGCCTTAATATCAAACTTGTATGCCATCTCTAAATACGAATAAAATTGTTAAATTACGAGCCTAGTTGGTTTAGTCACAGAAAAAGTCAGCAACCTTCCGGCTAGCCATGATTGGCTGAGATAAGGAGTAAGCTGGACATGCCAAGAGATGAGTTTGGATTGGTCTGCCATATAGCACTCGTCTGCCTATTCGAGCTGGTCAGTATGTCTAGGTAATTGTGTTGAACGCCGCTTTTATTTTTTATATATCGAGTAGTAAAACTGCATAAATCTAATGTCAAGTTAAAGTGTACTGTTAACTAGCTTACGTTAGCTGGCTGTCTCGCTAGCTACCATTGTGTATGCTCTCCACTTTCTGGGGGACCGAGTTTTGGAATCAGTGGAATTCGAGTATGATAGCTAATGAGATGGAGAAAACACCAGTCTGGATTACATCTTCAAACTAAGAGCAACCATACATTGCATCAGACAGGATTTGCATCCAACCATGATGTATACGGGTAAGACAGTCTAGCTAGCTACATTTTCAGATGTTTCATTTCAAGTGTGCTGTTAGCTAGCTAACGTTAGCTGTCTGGGTCGCTAGCTAACTTTGTGTATGATCTTATTATTTGTATATCAGACACATTTGCTTGACTAGTTATAGCCATAGAACTGGTTGGTTAGCTACCTGCAGATTCATGCAGGGTAGTAACTGCATGTGTTGTGATTATCTCAAGCCACTTTAATAATAAAAAATGTGATGTAATAAATGTATTACAGTTCAGTCACTTTAAACAATGCTACTTTATATAATGTTTACTGCATCTTGCCTATGCCGCACGGCCATCGCTCATCCATATATTTATATGTACATATTCTTATTCGTCCTTTACACTTGTGTGTGTATATAAGGTAGTTGTTGTGAAATTGTTAAATTACTGCACGGTCACACATTTCGCTACACTTGCATTAACATCTACTAACCATGTGTATGTGACCAATAAAATTGAATTTGATGGTCCATTGTTTAGCTAGCTAGCTAGATACATGTCTTTAAAAAAAACTGTTATGTCACTGCACTGTTGATAGACCAACTAGCTGGTAAATTCGCTCTGGCTATCCACTGATTTAAGACCAAGGGTAAGATAGTCTAGCTAGCTTCATTTTCAGATATTACGCATTTCTAATTTTGACAAAGCATTTTCATTTCAAGTTAGTGTACTGTTGGCTTGCTCCCTAACTAACGTTACACGTTATGCGTTGGGATTCATTGTCTATCTAGCTACATTTCTTAACAAAATAATCCCGTCTTAGTGTGCCAGAGTGCAGAATAACTGAATTGTTGAACGCTCACCACCCGTTGCAAATGCCCGTCAGTAAACATCAACAAAGCGTAATTCAATTGTTGCCAGCAGCACAGTTACGGTCACCAATGCTCTGGATAACATGAAAACAGCCTAACCAGCTCTGCTAGGGTGAGTAACATGGTCAGAGTGGGGTGTTCTCTCATTATGTGTCTGGAAGTAGCTAGCCAATGTTAGCCAGTTAGCTTGGGTGCTTGACTGTAGTTGTGAGGTCACAGCTTTCAGATCAACCCTACTTATTGGCCAGAGCGTCCAGTGTGTATTTACGAAAGGACAATCTGACAGCACAGTTGCAGTCACCAACGCTCTGGATAACATAACAGCCTAACCAGCTCTGCTATGGCGAGTAATGTTCAGTGAGCTGTTCTCTCTCCCTTAGATGTCTGGAAGTAGCTGGCAAGTTAGTACAGAACGCTCGGCTCAACCCTTAAAGAGATGGGTGGGGCTACGGCTTAAGAGGGTGTGAACAATGCTGAATGGGTGTAGACAATGAAGGGTTCTTCATAGTAGAACCAAAACATTGAAATACAAAAGTGATTTTACAAATTGATCAACTTTCAAAGCAGAATTACTTTCCCATTCATTCCTCAAATGGAGTGTATGATATACCATTTTGTAGTTCTGAGTCTCTACTTTTAATCCAATGTAAAAACAGAATTTCAAATGTTGCTGCATAAGACCGAATCCAGGTGGTGTCACAAATGTGGAAAAAGTAAATGGGTCTGAATACTTTCCGAAGGCACTGTGTTTCTCTTGGGTAAAGTAAGATGTACTGTACTCTACTGGACTGTTCTCTTGGTTGTGTGTTGTAAGCGTACTGTTTTAATAATGTGTGAGTCTCTAGAGAATTGGAGTGGAATGGCCTCTGACATTACCTCATGGCTCTGAGGGGGTTCAAAAAAGAAAGTTCCATTATGTCATCATCACTGCTGTAACACTCTGAGCCTGACCCAGCGTCATTTCAGAATCCTAATTTCAGAATGTATTAACCCGCACTGCCACTTCAGAGGTGAATGATTTCAGACTCGCTCTGAAGTGTTCTCTGATGGAGAGAAAAAAATAGGGAGAGAGCGAGACCCTGAAAAACCCTGAAACCATATGTTCCCTCTTTCCTTCCCAGAATGCTGCAAACCTGTCATGACGACGTGTCTAAGTTTGTACACCTCTTGGCCAAACCTGGCTGTAATTACCTGGAACAAGAGGACTTTATTCCATTCCTGCAGGTACAGGAACACCACACACACAGCCCCCCTGTGGAGAGAGAGTGGGATTCTAGTTTGGGGAGAAGTGCTGGGCAGCGGTGTATTATTAGGAAGAGAAGCAAGGAGGGGGTTCTTTGGGGCAGGACAGGGGGAGAGGGGTATTTTGGGCCAGTGGTAGAGTTAACATGAGCACTTCATTCCATTCAGTGGCGTTTTATACTGAACAGAAATATAAACCAACATTTAAGGTGTAGGTCCCATGAGCTGAAATAAGAGATCCCAGAAATGTTCCCTACACACAAAAAGCATATTTCACTCACATTTTATGCACAAATTTGTTTACATCCCAGTTAGTGAGCATTTCTTCTTTACCACGATAATCCATCCACCTGGCAGGTGTGGCATATTAAGAAGCTGATTAAACGGCATGGTCATTACACAGGTGTACCTTGTGTTGGGAACAATAAAAGGCCACTCTAAAATGTGCAGTTGTTGCACAACACAATGCCACAGATATCTCCGGTTTTGAGGAAGCATGCAATTATTATTATTTTTTTAAACCTTTTTATTTAACTAGGCAAGTCAGTTAATTAAGACCAAATTCTTGTTCAGAACAAACTGCCTTGTTCAGGGGCAGAACGACAGATTTTTACCTTGTCAGCTCAGGGATTCGATCTAGCAACATTTCGGTTACTGGCCCAACGCTCTAACCACTAGGTTACCTGCCGCAATTGGCATACTGACTGCTGGAATGTCCACCAGAGCTGTTGCTAGAGAATGAAATGTTAATTTCTCTACCATAAGCTGACTTCAATATCGTTTTAGAGAATTTGGTAGTACGTCCAACCGGCCTCAACACCACAGATGATATAGAACCAGGCCAGGACCTCCACATCCAGCTTCTTCACATGCAGGATCGTCTGAGACCAGCCAACCGGGCAGCTAGTGAAACTGTGGGTTTGCACAACTAAAGAATTTCTGCACAAACTGTCAAACTGCTGCAGGGAAACTAGTCTGCGTGCTCATCGTCTTCATCGTTGTCTTGACTTGACTGCAGTTTCGCGTTGGAACCGACTTCAGTGGGCAAATGCTCAGCTTCGATGGCCACCAGTGTGCCATTCACGGCTGAATCCCAGTTTCAACTGTACCGGGCAGATGGCAGTGTGTGGGCGAACGGTATGCTGATGTCAATGTTGTGAACAGCGTGCCCCATGGTGGCGGTGGGGGTATGGGCAGGCGTAAGCTACGGACAACCAACACAATTGCATTTTATTGATGACAATTTGAATGCACAGAAATACCTTGACGAGATCCTGAGGCCCATTGCCGTGCCATTAATCCGCCACCATCACCTCATGTTTAAGCATGATAATGCACGGCTCCATGTTGCAAGAATCTGTACACAATTCCTGGAAGCTGAAAATGTCCCAGTTCTTCCATAGCTTGCATACTCAGACATAATCACCCATTGAGCAGGTTTGGGATGCTCTGTATTAACTTTGGACAGCCATTGAATAGGAGTGGGTCAACATTACACAGGCCACAATCAACAGCTTGATCAATTATATTCAAAGGACATGTCTCTCTGCATGAGGCAAATGGTGTTCACACTAGATACTGACTGGTTTTCTGATCCACGCCCCTACCTCTTTTTTTTTACTATCTGTGACCAAAAGATGCATATTTGTATTCCCAGTCATGTGAAATCCATAGATTAGGGCTTAATGAATTCATTTCAATTGACCGATCTCCTTATATGAACTGTAACTTAGTAAAATATTTTAAATTGTTGCATTTTATGTTTGTTCAGTGTAGATTTATCAGAGAAGTAACTGTACCTTGTATTTATTCTATCCCCTTTATAACAAACAAATTGTGCCAATCACATCCCAGAGTTGAGCATTGCTGTGCTGGCCAGTTGTGTAGTCTGTCTGCCAGGGTTTCTGGGGTTTGCCTGTCTGCAAGGGTTTTCTGGCACCTGACAAGTGACCAGGAACCAAAAATCTCAAATTTGAGCTCATCAGAACTAAGGACAGATTTCTAGTGTTCTAATGTGCATTGCTCGTGTTTCTTGGCCCAAGCAAGTCTCTTCTTATTGGTGTCCTTTAGTTGTGGTTTCTTTGCAACAAATCGACATTGAAGGCTTGATTCAGGCAATGATGGACTGTCGTTTCTCTTTGCTTATTTGAGCTGTTCTTGCCATAATATGGACTTGGTCTTTTACCAAATAGAGCTATTTTCTGTATACCAACCCTATCGTGTCACAACACAGCTGATTGTCTCAAACGCATTAAGGCACACCTGTTAATTGAAATCCAATCCAGATGACTACCTCATGAAGCTGGTTGAGAGAATGCCAAGAGGGTGCAAAGTTGTCAGCAAGGCAAAGAGTGGGTACTTTGAAGAATCTCAAATGTAAAAGTATTTGATCACTTACCAACCAGTAAGAATTCCGGCTCTCACAGACCTGTTAGTTTTTCTTTAAGAAGCCCTCTCCACTCATTACCTGTTAACTGCACCTGTTTGAACTCATTAACTGTATAGAAGACAACCTGTCCACACACTCAAACAGACTCCAAACCCTTCACAATGGCCAAGACCAGAGAGCTGTGTAAGGACATCAGGGATAAAATTGTAGACCTGCACAAGGCTGGGATGGGCTACAGGACAATAGGCAAGCAGCTTGGTGAGAAGGCAACAACTGTTGGCGCAATTATTAGAAAATGGAAGAAGTTCAAGATGACAGTCAATCACCCTCAGTCTGGGGCTCCATGCAAGATCTCACCTCGTGGGGCATCAATGATCATGAGGAAGGTGAGGGATCATCCCAGAACTACACGGCAGGACCTGGTCAATGACCTGAAGAGAGCTGGGACCACAGTCTCAAAGAAAAACACTACGCCCGTCATGGATTAAAATCCTGCAGTGCACGCAAGATCCCCCTGCTCAAGCCAGCGCATGTCCAGGCCCGTCTGAAGTTTGCCAATGACCATCTGGATGATCCAGAGGAGGAATGGGAAAATGTAATGTGGTCTGATGAGACAAAAATAGAGCTTTTTGGTCTAAACTCCACCCGCCGTGTTTGGAAGAAGGAGTACAACCCCAAGAACACCATCCCAACCGTGAAGCATGGAGGTGGAAAAATCATTCTTTGGGGATGCTTTTCTGCAAAGGGGACAGGACGACTGCACCGTATTGAGGGGAGGATGGATGGGGCCATGTATCGCGAGATCTTGGCCAACAACCTCCTTCCCTCATTAAGAGCATTGAAGATGGGTCGTGGCTGGATCTTCCAGCATGACAACGACCCGAAACACACAGCCAGGGCAACTAAGGAGTGGCTCCGTAAGAAGCATCTCAAGGTCCTGGAGTGGCCTAGCCAGTCTCCAGACCTGAACTCAATAGAAAATCTTTGGAGGGAGCTGAAAGTCCGTATTGTCCAGCGACAGCCCCGAGACCTGAAGGATCTGTTGAAGGTCTGTATGGAGGAGTGGGCCAAAATCCCTGCTGCGGTGTGTGCAAACCTAGTCAAGAACTACAGGAAACGTATGATCTCTGTAATTGAGAAGTACCAAATATTAGGTTCTGCTTTTCTGATGTATCAAATACTCATGTCATGCAATAAAATGCAAATTAATTACTTAAAAATCATACACTGTGATTTTCTGGATTTTTGTTTAAGATTCCGTCTCTCACAGTGGAAGTCTACCTATGATAAAAATTACAGACCTCTACATGCTTTGTAAGTAGGAAACACTGCCGATTTAGCAGGTTATCAAATACTTGTTCTCCCCACTGTACACACACACACACACAGTAAGAGAAGCTTAGGCTCTCTCTCTCCCCAGAGCGATATGCCGGAGGCATGTTAAGACACCAAAATATATTTCTTTATCCTTGTCAGATACTACTGCGTCTATAGGCGTACAGAAGGGGGCATTTTAGATCAGAATATGATTTATATTGTTACATTATATGAGTAACTGGTAGGCTTTAAATATTCTTCCTCACCTTTAAATTCAACTGTCGGAGTCAGTTGGAGCGCCGGTGTGCACTGCCTTCATATCATAGGCCTGCAGTATAGTAGGCTATTAACCACACTGCTCCAAAAGTTTCTAAACTTTATTAAGGTAATATCAAAAGCAAGTCAAGCCATTGTTTCTAGGGAAAATACTAGCAGAATATTATATTGCGGCAAACACAACATTAGTTTAAACTTAATTTGGCCAGAGAAAATGGCTCAACAGAATGAAACAAAACATTTGCGAACTGGTTTAAAAATGTACAAAAGTTTTGAACAGGCTATATTGCAGCAATTACCAAGAAAGGCTAGTGCCTACCTTACCCAACAAATGAAAGCAATAGGCTAATGATATTTATTTTACAACAGGTCTACTTATAACCTTAAATACGGCGCACACAATTAAAATGACAGATCTTGCTTAATTTAGCACACACATGTCTCAACAGAATGAAACCTAACATATTTTGAATATTTAAATAACTTGTTTAGATGAATTAATATGCCTACAATAATAATAAAATAATAAAAAATGTAAAGTTCCAAAAGCATCCTACCTGAATAGCGAGTTGTACAGTAGCCTGCATTTGTTCTCGCCAACGTTCTCATCTTTGTACACTACAATATTAAAACGTTTCCATGCAGAGGACATTCCCCTTGTAAACTTTACACTATAAGCATACGCTCAAACTTTTGTTTTAATTAAATGAGAAAGTCCTCCATCGTAGCAATCAACAATAGCCTCCTCTCTCGCTCTCCTCAGCAGCAGATGCATACACGCAAGAGTGAGAGAATGGTGCAAAAGTGCGAAATCGGAGTGTATGACAGGATCGGCCAAAAATGGTCAATTACCGGCTAACGTAAACCCTGCTGTCTGCCTACCTACCTGGTGGTGTACCGTATCTGCCCCAAATTGGGCTGATTCATATTCATGCTGGCAGAACCGTCTGGGCCGTGACAAAACACCCGTTAGCATACCGGGAGGAGATGCCTTCTGGCACTCACCGTTTAATTTGTATTGCGACGCTGGGGTGAATGGGCTCCTCACCCTGGTGATTTATGGATTTTTCTATTATTTAATTTCTCACAGGAAGGGTTAAGAGGGAGGAGTGGGCGCACCGCAGTCTGCCTCAAAATAAAGCTATTTTAATTTCACTGCCGTCTTCGCATTTACATCAATGTTTAGTTCCTTTCACCCATCTGACAGAGAGGGGTTAAAAAAACGACAGGGGGCATGAGTGATTTTCATAGCTTGGATAAAAGTACAGTTCATTGGAGATTCAGCTCACCAGTCACCACATGAAAGAATCTGTGTGTGGTGGTCCAGCATGGAGAATATGAGCAGCTATATAACAGAGCAGGCCTCTTCTCCCATTCGTCTCCTATTGTTTCCATAGTCTCAATTTCTCCACGATGTCCCCTACTCATGCCGGCCATTTAAAGGGATAAGAGTCTGTTAGATGCTTTCATACTTCAAAAGTGCAATTCAATTGTCCTCCCAATTTAGATTCTTCCCATTCATCTGCCATTGCGGTCTGCAGATTTCTCCTAATGCATAGCTGGATCTACACAACAGATGGAGCGGCTATATGGATGGATGCTGCTTGACATTAGGCCACCTTTTTGAAGTTCCAATACATCTTGAATATGGTGTTTTGAGCTAGTCGAGCCCTTTCAACATCTCTCCAACAGGCAGAGCAGAAAATGGGGTCTGTCTTTCTGCTACTAACTCCCCAGAGTCCCCAGAGAGTGATTTGACATACTGTTGTATGTTTGATTGTCTCTCTGGTGCTTGTCTTGTGGCAAGGCCCAGTTAGTCCTCTGGACCTCTCCCCAGCCTTGTTGTAAATGTTATTAACCTCCTGTCTGTGTTGTTCAGGATGTGGTGAACTCTCACGCAGGCCTGGCCTTCCTGAAGGAGGCGTCCGACTTCCACTCACGCTACATCACCACAGTAAGTCATTATACATACCACACCAAAATATATTTTGGCATTTTTTAATCCATACCACTTGGTATGTCTACAGAAGTTAGCGTGTGATGTTGAATGTAATATCAAATGTGTCCTATCGTGACTGACTCTGAAGCCTTGTTGTCATATACAGATTTTTTTCTGTGGATGAGTTGAAGTGATCTTTTGAGTGTTCCAGAGGCTATTAAAGCTGTGTGTTGTCTGCAGGTTGCCCAGAGGATATTCTACAATGTGAACAGGTCATGGTCAGGCAGGATCAGCTGTTCAGAGCTCAGGAAAAGCAGCTTTCTCCAGGTAGGAAGGGAGCTTTGAGGTGGAACTGATCAGTTGTCACATCTACAGTAGTGCTGTGAGTCGGATGAAGATGGGGCCCACCTTCTTGTCGAGTCTACTTCCTCCAATGTTTTTTTTCCCATCAAGGGAGCTTTTTTCCTCATCTCTATATCTGTTTAAAGTGCTAAGTAAGTCACCAGTGATTTGATTTGGCTGGTTGGTTGATGAATTGATTGGTCCAACAGAACGTGGCCCTGCTAGAGCAGGAGGAGGACGTGAACCAGCTAACAGAGTTCTTCTCCTATGAACATTTCTACGTCATCTACTGCAAGTTCTGGGAGCTGGACACAGACCATGACCTATACATAGACCAGAGAGACCTGGCCCGACACAACGACCAAGGTACACAGAAACACACACACACAACCTCTACATAGACAAAAGAGAGCTAAGGTGTATGTCACGTAGCGGGATATAATTGAGTTTGTGAACTCTCTGAATTAAGGATAACCGTTGAGTTGGAAAGCGCTAGCTTCGTGACATACCCCTTTGGTCCGACAAAAAGACCAAGGTGTGTGTGTGTGTGTGTGTGTGTGTGTACACACACACACACACACACACAGAGAGAGAGGATTACCAAGGCAACCTTAATGTTCAAGTGGAGTCCAAGTGCTTTTGCTCCCACACACCACTCCATATGTTCCTGGTCATGAAGGAAACAGGAAAGGAAGATCAATGGGGCAATAGGCCTAACTCGTCCACCCACCCACCCCCCACATGAATGTCTTGGTTGAATTGGATGACGCCATGTCTGGCTCCATTTATTAGTCCTGTAGATCTCCCCTACAAGCAGAAATCACTGTATTTATTGTATGGAAAAGATAAAGGAGAGGTTAACAGTTACATCATTCACTTTACTTCCCAATGAGCTGGATTTATGATCTGTGACTGGATCACATCTATAATGAAAGACCTTGTACACAGTAACTCGCGTCACATTGTTATCTTGCGTAGTTTGTAAAAATAAAAACTTTTTTCTCCTGTTTTGTCCAGCTATCTCCCACAAGATGATTGAAAGAATATTTTCTGGGACAGTTACCAGGTAAGAGACATTAACTAATGAATGGCTGTTATGACGTTCCACATCGACTCCTTTCACTGAGTTGAGGTTGGCTTGGGTCCCCTGTGTGTTTTTCCTTAGATAAACGCAACATTTAATCTACTATTGTTTAAAGCTCTGTGCAGATATTGCTATTTGCTAGAAATAAACAAATATTCCCTGCAAATGAAGCTTGATAGAATTGAAGGTGAAGTTGGAGTGGCGTGTTTGAGTGTTGCCTTACAATCTCTCTCGTCACAGGGATAGACGTCTGCGTAAAGACGGCAGGCTGAGCTACGCTGACTTTGTCTGGTTCCTCATCTCCGAAGAAGACAAGAAGACTGACACCAGGTACTACACACAGTAACATCAGTCTCACATTGGAAACAAAATAGTCCCCCACCCCCCTCCATATGGAGTACTGATTTGTTGGTGATACCACTCTATCCTGTGTCTCTATCCTGTCTCTTTCTCCCTCCACAGTATAGAGTACTGGTTCCGGTGTATGGACCTGGATGGGGACGGTGTGTTGTCTATGTACGAGCTGGAGTATTTCTATGAGGAGCAGTGTGTGAAGTTGGAGACCATGGCAATCGAGCCCCTGCCTTTCGAGGACTGTCTCTGTCAGATGCTCGACCTGGTCAAGCCGGAGGTCGAGGGTCAGACACCTAAACGCAAATTATAAAATTGTTTCATCGTGACAATGCAGACAATAGATACGTGTTAGTAATGAAGTAAAGAGCTAGCATGCACACACACCAGTACATCACAGAAACTGCTACAAATAGTAATACATTCCTGCGCTGATTGAAAGACGGACTAATCAAAGGGTTCCAACCTCTTTACGTATTTACAATTTATTTGACAGCACAGTCAGAAATTAGAGAAAGAGATGCATGTAGAGGGACAGACAGATGAGATGGGCTGAGGCACGATTCACAGCCACGTTGCCAGGGGTATTTAGACACCTTACATTTTGTAACATTAGTCTCATTCTAAAATGTATTAAATTGTCAACCCCCCCCCCCCCCCCTCAGTCTACACACAATACCCCATAATGACAAATGTTAGAAAATATTTAAAAAAGTTTAATTAAATATCACATTTACATAAGTCTTCAGACCCTTTACTCAGTACTTTGTTGAAGCACCTTTGGCAGTGATTACAGCCTCGACTCTTCTTGGGTATGACGTTACAAGCTTCGCACACCTGTATTTGGGGAGTTTCTCCCATTCTTCTCTGCAGATCCTCTCAAGCTCGGTCAGGTTGGATGAGGAGAAAAGCTGCACAGCTATTTTCAGGTCTCTCCAAAGATGTTCTATCGGGTTCAAGTCCGGGCTCTGGCTGGTTCACTCAAGGACTTTCAGAGACTTGTCCCGAAGCCACTCTTGGCTGTGTGCTTAGGGTAGTTGTCCTGTTGGAAGGTGAACCTTCACTCCAGTCTGAGGTCCAGGTTTTTATCAAGGATCTCTCTGTACTTTGCTACGTTAATCTTTCCCTCGATCCTCACTAGTCTCTCAGTCCCTGCCGTTGAAAAACATCCCCGCAGCATGCTGCCACCACCATCCTTCACCGTAGGGATGGTGCCAGGTTTCCTCCAGATGCGACACTTGGCATTCAGGCCGAAGAGTTCAATATTGTTTATCAGACCTAAGAATCTTGTTTCTCATGGTCTTAGAGTATTTAGGTGCTGGGCTGCCATGTGCCTTTTTACTGAGGAGTGGCTTCCGTCTGGATAATCTACGATAAAGTTATTGTTGGAGTGCTGCAGAGATGGTTGTCCTTCTGGAAGGTTCTCCCATCTCCACAGAGGAACTCTGGAGCTCTGTCAGAGTGACCATCAGGTTCTTGGTCATCTCCCTGACTAAGGCCCTTCTCCCCCGATTGCTTGGTTTGGCCGGGCGGCCAGCTCTAGGAAGAGTCTTGGTGGTTCCAAACTTCTTCCATTTAAGAATTATGAAGGCCACTGCGTTCTTGAGGCCCTTCAATGCTGCAGACTTTTTTTTAGTTCCCTTCCCCAGATCTGTCTCGGAGCTCTTAGGACAATTCCTTCAACCTCCATAGCTTGGTTTTTGCTCTGACATGCACTTTCAACTGGGACCTTTTATATAGACAGGTGTGTGCCTTTCCAAATCGTGTCCAATCAATTGAATTTACCACAGGTGGACTCCAAGTTGTAGAAAAATCTCATGGATGATCAATGGAAATAGGATGCACCGGAGCTCAATTTTGAGTCTCATAGCAAAGGGTCTGAATATTTAAGTAAATAAGGTATGTTTTTTACTTGTAATAAATTAGCAAAAATGCTAATACTGAGTATTACTGAGGATTTTACAATACGGCTGTAATGTAACAATCTGGGAAAAGGGAAGGGGTCTGAATACTTTCCGAATCCACTGTGTGTGGTCCGGAGTTGGTACTCCAGCACACGACTATGAATGCTAGCCTAGTTTGATGTCACAAGAAGCTGTTAGTTCCAGCGCGTAGCATTTTTAGACCGAAGCTTTGGTAAATTTGCTAACACCTTCCCACCCTGACTTGGGTGAAAAACACATACTGTATGCCACAACTGAACATGTTTGAGGTGTGTTTGATTAATTTAGAGAAAAAAATGACTACAGTATTGGTTCCAATGTACCAGGTAAACTAAATCAAGCTCAGCTCAGGTATTTGACCTAGTTTTAGAGCACCACTAAA
Source organism: Oncorhynchus kisutch (assembly GCF_002021735.2). Classification (NCBI taxonomy): domain Eukaryota; kingdom Metazoa; phylum Chordata; class Actinopteri; order Salmoniformes; family Salmonidae; genus Oncorhynchus; species Oncorhynchus kisutch. The sequence goes on from NC_034199.2 coordinate 4,375,031, forward strand.
TCTTGAAAAGCAGCTGAATTGGGCATAAAAAAAATGAGATTTCTATTCTGCCCAGGAAAGATCACCCTACGGGACCTGAAGCAGTGTAAGTTGTCTCACATCTTCTATGACACCTTCTTCAACATCGAGAAATACCTGGACCACGAGCAGAAAGACCCCTTCTCTGTTGTAAGGGTAACTATTGACTACGACAGGATGTTATTATTGCACAGGGATGACATATGACCTCAGGGCCTGAGGCCGTGGGGGATGATGGATAATGGAGTTTTGTTGGTTGTCTTTTGTAAGGAGGCTGAGACAGAGGGCCAAGAGATCTCGGACTGGGAAAAATATGCGGCGGAGGAGTACGATATCCTGGTTGCCGAGGAGACTACTACTGATCAGTACAACGACGGGTAAGACGGACGGACGGACTGACTACACTCAACCAGTGTTCTATAATTTACTGGACAAATCTCTCATCTGTTTCTGTAGAGGAGAAAGTCAATAGTTGAGTTCAGTTGGTTACAGGACTGACTGCTGTCCTGAAGGATAATTTGTCCTTTGACCTATTCTGCAGTAGGAAAGCCAGGGTTAGATTAGCACTGTAGATGACATGTATGCCAAGTGTTTCTTTGTTATGGCTTGACTTCAGGAGGATTGCGTAGAATGATTATAGGGGGCCAGTGTGAGGGACCAGGCTGTTAACAGGCTATTGTGTGGTGGTTTTAGGAACACCACAGACTTCTAAAGACAAGCTGGGTAGGATGAGGGAGAGGCTGCTTTGCCTGGCCAGGTAAGAGACCAGGGTGTCTGTCTATCCTCAGGGTGTAGGCTCTCTCACTCCTTCACTCCTCCATGCTCGCTCAGTTCCAATTCCACCCCTAGCCTCTAGGTACATTTCTAAAAGGATTGGATAGGTAGTAGTGGGTAGGTACATGGTAAGCACTCTACCGTGTCCTCTGATAAGCTTGGGTGTATTTTTGGCCATAACTACACTCTTTCTACACTCTGTTCTTTCAACACCTAGGACACAGGGAGGTAGGTAGGGGCTACAGGCTGATGTGGAATTGATAAGGCAGCTGTGTTTGAAAACCAATCCCTTCCACAGCACCCTCAGTGGAACTCTTCACCATCAGTATTTTCTCTCCTGTTGTTGTTGTCCTCACCTGTTCATCTCTTGAATGATGCTCCTCCATGGAGTTGATCCCTGCATATCTACTGTACCACTTTTTGTCCTGTCTCATGTAGATACTTTCCACGTGGCTACCCCTACCCCGGCCAACAGCTCTGCACCCCACCACACACACACACACACACACAGCAATTTGCCCAAGCTTCCCCCACTTCTCCTTCACTCAAACCCAGATATCCTACCTTTCTAAAGTCTTTGAAAGCCAAGATAACAGATCACTGACCATTTCAAATCCCACCGTACCTTCTCCACTATGCAATCTGGATTCCGAGCTGGTCATGGGTGCACCTCAGCCACGCTCAAGGTCCTAAACGATATCATAACCGCCATCTTCATCGACCTGGCCATCACCGCATTCTTATCGGCAGACTCAACAGCCTTGGTTTCTCAAATGATTGCTCCGCCTTGTTTACCGGGGTGCCCGTAATTCTCGGGCCGACTCTTTTCTCTGAATATATCAATGATGTCGCTCTTGCTGCTGGTGATTATCTGATCCACCTATACGCAGATGACACCATTCTGTATACTTCTGGCCCTTCTTTGGACACTGTGTTAACAAACCTCCAGAGAAGCTTCAATGCCAAACAACACTCCTTCCGTGGCCTCCAACTGCAAGTAAAACTAAATGCATTCTCTTCTACCGATCGCTGCCTGCACCCGCCTGCCCGTCTTGCATCACTACTCTGGACAGTTGACTTAGGTATTTGTAGTTGTCCACATATTCTAACTGTCTGGTTAGACTGTAGACTCTCCTTCCAGACTCACAGTAAGCATCTAGAATCGACTTCCTATTTCACAACAAAGCCTCCTTCACTTATGCTGTTAAACGTACCCTCGTAAAATTGACTACCCTATCCTCGACGATGTAATTTACAAAATAGCTTCCAACACTCTACTCAGCAAATTGGATGTAGTCCATCAGTGCCATCCATTTTGTCACCAAAGTCCCATGTACTACCCACCATTGCGACCTGTATGCTCTCGTTGGTTGGCCCTAGCTTCATATTCGTCCCCAAACCCACTGGCTCCAGGTCATAGGTAAAACCCGCCTTATCTCAGCTCACTGGTCACCATAGCAACAACCACCCGTAGCACACGCAGGAAAATTTCACTTGTCATCTCCAAAGCCAACACTTACTTTGGCCGCCTTTCCTTCCAGTTCTCTGCTGCCAATGATGAATGAATTGCAAAAAAAATAATCACTGAAGCTGGATACTTATAGCTCCCTCACTAACTTTAAGCATCAGCTGTCAGAGCAGCTTACCGATCACTGCACCTGTACACAGCCCATCTGTAAATAGCCCCCCCCCCCCCCCCCCTCATCCCCATATTGTTATTTTTTTTGCACCCCAATCACTCCAGTGTTAATGCTAAATTGTAATTATTTTGCCACTAAGGCCTATTTATTGCCCTACCTCCCTAATCTTACTACATTTGCACACACTGTATATTGACTGTATGTTTGTTTATCCCATGTGTAACTCTGTGTCTGTGTCGCTTTGCTTTATCTTGGCCAGGTCGTAGTTGTAAATAAGAACTTGTTCAACTGGCCTACCTGGTTAAATAAAAGTAAAAAAATAATATGCAATGCTTTTATTTCACAATGTTGGAAGAACTTCCCTCTCGCTCATATTCCCTGTAGGTATGACAATGCTCTGAGTCACATCTCCAGTGAATTGTGTCTGAGGACAGAGGAGAGACATTTCTTTGAGATCCCCAACCCTCACTGCAATCTGGACTTGGATGAGGACGACTTTGAATAACTAGCACTGGGAGACCAACAAAACAGAGAGAAGAAGCGGCTACGGGATACAGGACATTGAGCAGTTGAACGCCAAACCAGAACCACAAACGTTCACACTAAACAATGGTACAGATACAATCACACAGTAGTGAGTGACGGTCAAACGGCTAACTCTGAACCAGACACTTGTCAAACTAGGGATGAAAACAAGCGCTACCACCAAACTACAGGACAAACATCACACGGTTACTTAGTGGAAGCTGGCAGCCACAGGAACAGGAAACGCTCACCAGACTCTAGTCAGAGGGGGAAGTAGCATCTTGATCTGCCAAACGATGCAGGTGCCGTTACCAGCTCTTACCTTTAAGTAGAGGACACTTCAGTCCATGGCCTCAAACCGCCTCACGTTTTGCTTTTTCTTTCTTTACTCAGTTAAGTGACAAACACATTGTTGCAACAGTGATAAGAAAGGTGCTGCCGTCATCTTAGCAGTGGTGTTAAACATACCTTAATTTGTTTAAATGCTGGTTCCTACTGGGTCCTGGCTCAACACTTTTTGTTATGTGGTGGCTCGCGAGGCAATTCCCCTTGAGTGGGTTGCAGCGTAAAACATTTAGGTCATTAGGAGATCCGAGAGACTTTTAGGTGTCGATCACAGCATGAAAGTTTGGTAACCATTAGACAAGAGCCACTGCAGCACACTTGAATTATTAAGTTAATATCCCACATCAATGACAAACATTGTTTTGTTACTCATTCTTAGGAATTGGCTAATTCAACATTCCAGAGATATGAACCATATTGAGTCGTTTCTGGTCCGATTGCAAAGTAAAAAGGTACGGTCTACCTGCTGGGAGGGGCAGGGTAGTAGAATGCTTGAGCTCAGTCCAAATGCCTGGCAAGGCACAGACTGTCTAACTGTACAATATTGAGTTCATCAGTATAACATATTCTGTGTCATATGCTTTTTGTGTGTGAGATGGAGTTATAAATTTGAAATAAACTGTAAATATTTATTTTGTGCTTGCTGTGTTGCAAAATAGGTGGTCAGATGTTTTAAAAATTGTTTTTAAATATCTGACAAAGTACTTTAATACAGGAAGTAAAATGTATGTTTTGTTCAAATAAAGAATGAAAAAGATTGTGGCATTTCTTCATGGAAAGAAGCAAGAGCATTTTGTGCGAGTGATATTTATTGATGGTACCATTTCCAATGACAAGTCAATTAAAACAGGTCTGATTAGCTACTATGACCACACACCTTTACAGACCACACTGTTGTGTAAAAATCTACCATTAGAACAGATGAACAGTGGAGTGTTTCAATAACAATCCTATTTAGATCATGTCGGTGAGATCTAAGCCATAACACAATCACCTACTAGCTAGGGCACATCTGACTCATTGATAATCAGTCTATATGACCGTAACCTCTTATACACACAATATGCTTATTTTATAATCAAAATTAAAACGCTGGCACCAAAATAGCATTTGCTACGATTTAAGTTGACGCTTTTAGTGTAAAAACGAGCCCACTAGTGTTCCCTAAAAGCATTCTTTCAAGCTTGAGTACAATTTATCATTCTTTAGTATCTAGAGGGACTTTTCCCAAGAGCGAAGTGAAATAACAGCACCAGCAGATACATTGGTTTTAATACAAATAAAAAGAGCTTATATCCATAATGCACCACATCATTGTCCTGGAATCAATTAAGATACTGGGTAATTAGTCTTAACCTACCATTGGTACAGCATCTTCTCTAAGGAAGACTGTCAAATTGTCTACATGGGCTGGAAGCTGTAAAATAAAAAAAAACTTGTCAAAGAGCCAGTTCTATAATGACAGTTGGTTTAAATAAGGTTACAGAAAAATACTCCATGTCTCATCTCCTTTCCTACATCTGGATGGGGGAAAGCATACACCAGATTATTTTCTTCCTCTTTCAAATCAGTGCCATGAAGGAGAGGAAGCAAGACCGTTGTCCCTTTTGATAACTAAGATGCGTAAAAGGGTGTTTATTCCATCCTTGTCCAGACACGACCCCCAGCCACCTGTGTAGATATCAATAGGTATTGGGAGTTATAAGCAATATGGTACTACCACCACATCCTTTCTGATAGGAAAGGTGATAATGTTTGTCATATTGCTCCCATCCATTCTTATATCGACTCATCACATACGCTGCCTAGTTATATTTAAATCGTACTGGTACCCCAAGTTATTGTTACTCATTGGTGTATTTATTATTACTTCACTATTTTCTTTCTCTCTGCATTGTTGGGAAGGTCCCGTAAGTAAGCATTTCACTGTTAGTATACACTTTTTGTTTACAAAGCATGTGACTTATTTTATTCAATCCATCTTCCAGTTCACAGGTCAACCTCCACAGTGTCCACATCCAATTCCTCGTTAGCGTGGAACGGCTCCTCTGATATCACTATGGTCGGCGGGGGATCCCTGGCGATGGGACCAAGCTCAACCTCTGGCTTCCTGTCCTCTGGGCTGACCGGGTCAAAGACAAATATAATTAATAGAACCATTATACTCTATGGTAAGAAACAGTGAGCCCTGCTTGAATTGCTTTTTCTTTTTAATGCATCCCTTCCTGGGGAAGCAGTCACTGATCTGTACATGATTGAAGAAGGAAACACTGCCTTCTATCATTCATTGAAAAACGGGGAAAAAAATAAGTATTTGAAAGGAGTAAAAACTTGGCCAGAGTTGGGATCAGTTCCATCTCCAATCCACTTAATTCAGGGTTAGGGTTGGGATGGGTGTTAAAAGTCAGGGTTGGTGTTAGGGTTTCTACCTTGTACTGCTGCTGGCCTTATGGAGCCTCCTTACTTTGGTCTCAGTAGAGGTAAGAGCAGACGGGGACCTCATGTCTCCTATCAAAGACAATATACATTGCTCAATCGAATATGTTCTCTGTGCATAACGATCTTGCCGGCCTTTTATGGCACTCTGAAAACTGAATATGCAAGAATAAATCCTATACAAAGCAGTGCAATCACTTATGGAAGTCATGATCAGAAGGTCCATGTCTTGACATCAAAGTACCTACCATCAGCAGTCGGGCTGTGTCTGACAGAGGGAGAGCGTGAGCGATTGGCTAGAGACGGTTGCTTTAGCGTATCAGAGCTGATGAAGGACACAGCATCTTCCCCCTCAGCCCCAGTAGCCAATAAGGAGGCTCGGTAGTAGATGAGTGGCAGCCAACACTCCTCTCTGTTACTGATGATCTGTTCACTTATGTACCTCTGTAGGTAGGTGTAACTGGAGGGAGAGAGGGACAGGTTTAAGCTAGTCCACTGACATACAAACAGTCTTTAAAAGGTCCAATGCAGCCATTTTTATCTCAGTAGTTACCAGAAATGAGTTAATATTAAGTACCTTACTGTGATTGTTTTGAGTTAATAATGGTCAAAAAGAAACACATAGCTTCTTAGTAAAGAACAATTTCTCAAGCAAAACTTTTGCTAGGATTGTCAGAGTAGTTTGAGTGGGGAGAGGAAAAGTAAAAACTAGCTGTTATAATGACAGAGCAGGTTTGGGATGCTTTCATATTGGTCTAACTGCCTGAAATGTCAGCCTATTTTGGTGGGATGGAGTTCTGGACTGCCTGGTGACATCACCAGATCTAAAAAGGCATTATTTTCAGTTTCACAGTATTATTCCAGCCCCCGTGTGGAAATATATACAGTACCAGTCAAATGTGGACACCTGCTCATTCAAGGGGTTTTATTTGTACTATTTTCTACATTGTAGAATAATAGCAAAGATATCAAAACTATGAAATAACACATGGAATCATGTAGTAACCCAAAAAAAAGTTACATCAAAATATATTTTAGATTCTTTAAAGTAGCCAGCTGGTTGAGAGAATGCAAAATGCAAAGCTGTCATCAAGGCAAAGGGTGGCTACTTTGAAAAATCTCATATTTGGATTTGTTTAAAACTTTTTTGGTTACCTCATAATTCCATGTGTTATTTCATAGTTTTGATGTCTTTACTATTAATCTACAATGTAGAAAATAGTGAAAATATAGAAAAACCCTGGAATGAGTAGGTGTATCCAAACTTTTGACTGCACTTGGCCTTGTTATACAGAGAAGAGAACACACACTTACACAATCTTTTTGTCTGGTCTGAGGAGCTTGCTGGAGAACTCGCTGAGGATGGTAAGGTAGGAGAGGTATGGAGGAGAGGGCTTCTCTGCTCTCTGGACAAAGCCCTGAAAAACAAACTCTATACCGTCCCTTCACACACACAGAGAGAGGAAAAGTGAATGAATGACACAAGCGCATTGAGCGTAGGAAATGTGCTAAAAATTGTATTATTAGTATAATTCATCGGAGTATTTTAAACAAATGCTCATAGTACTGGTGTGGTGAAATGAGGCCTCGGAAACCATGATGAATAACATTAAATGGGACATGAGTGTGCATGTATGCAAGGTTATGAGGGTAGTGTTTACCTACCTATGGATCAGAGTGAGGGACTCTCTGGACTTTGTCTGGTCCCAGCCGAAGGTGAGAGAGAAGCGTCTGGCCAGCTCCTTGATGCTGCTGAATGTTTGGACACCTGAGCTACAGGTGACTCCACTGTCCTGCTCCTGCTTCAGACGCAGGAACAACTGAGGAAAAAGTGACAGAGACATCACTGATCAACTTGGTCACAGTTTCGTTCAATTCATGTCAGCTGAATCTAACTCGGTGTACTTTACTCAATTTAGTTCAGTTCAGATAAGCTCAGTTAATCAAATCCAACTAAAATCCGATCAGCTCAATTTAATCAAACTCAGATCTCTCCCTCATTTAGACCTGAATGATATTTGCCATCCATTAGCCAGCCAACTAAAGGACAACACATACCCATATGCTGAGTGAGGCCAAAAAAGAGCATCGCCTACAAGCCACCCCTCCCTCCTCTGTGGGATCTACCATTAGGCCTTAACCAGGCCTTTATTGGATAATATAATATCGATAACCTGGAGGCCTGGATAGTGCCAAAATGTCATGTTTCCCAATGTAATTTATTTCTCAATAATTATTTTGGATACAGATTTAAAATGCATGCAAAATATCCTTCTCCCAATGGATTTCATTTGAGGAAGATAAAAAATAATCATATTCTAACATTTCTGAATTACAACCAAATTATGATAAGGCTATATTACGTATTGGATCACTAAAAAATCCAACGTTCACATTACTGTGTAGTTTACCAATAAAATGGTCTGATGGTGAAGTGGACATACTCTGTATTCATATCACAAAAGACAGAAATGACCGAACTACAATACATTTTGATACAAAGTTAGCAAAATAAATAATCCCTTGCTACCAGGGAAAGGAAAATATCACCCTGGTTAACTCTTTAGTCATATCCCAGTTGATTTATTTGTACAAAAAAAAATTTTTTTTTTATTTGGAACGGTAAGCCAGACAACATTAAACGAGCATATTTATATAATGAATGTGAATTCAGACTGCAGAAATGATTCAATATTAAAGCATTAGACCTCTCACTAAAGGCTTCAGTCATACAAAATATATACTTACATCCAAACTGGTTCTCTGGCAGATTAGTAAGAATGGCTGACCTTGTGTTTACGAATGGTCTTTTCCCCTTCAGATTACAATCTCTCACTTTCGGTTATTTGAAAATGTAAATGTAAAAAATATAGCTATTTTTAAAACAAGCCATAGAAAGTTGGTTGCAATTTCAGTTTAATCCACCAGAAAAGACACAAAAATAACAAAGATTATGGTTAAACTCAGATATAGATTTTTATCAATTAGCATATATATTTTGTGGAAGAAAGAAAATGCGGTATAATCTTTGTAGATTATAAATAGGACTGGTGGAGGGTGGCTACTTTTAAGAATCTCAAATATAACACTTTTTTGGTTACTACATGATTCCATGTGTGTTATTTCATAGTTTTCATATCATCACTATTATTCCACAATGTAGAAAATGTGTCCAAACTTTTGACTGGCACTGTATGTATACATTTGTTTTTGAGGAGGGGGGGGGGGGGTTGTTGGAATGCACCATGGAGGGTAAAGGGAAGGGTGAAACATGACATAATAAAAAGGAGGTGAAGGGGTAGAGTCAGAACAACCCTGGCCCACCTGTTGCAGACAGAGCACCAGCGTGCGAGCACTCTCTATCTTATCCATCTGCCGTGTTCTGCTCAGAGTCTCCTTAATGATGTCACCAAAGTTATTATAATACTGCAGAGAGAGAGAGAGAAAGAATATCAGTGGTGAGGAGACAGTCATATCAGAGCCTTTCACAAGGCGTCTGGCCTCTGCCCCCTCGCCCCCGTCACTACAGATAGCTGTATCACTGCGTGTGTGCTTTCTGCTGCTTGTCCCGCTCAGAGAATGTTGATGACCTTATATTCCCTATAATGCTGATGTGCCACACAAAATATATACAACTGGATATTCATACCTGTGTGAGAATTCTGATACACTGTTCTAATGTACTGCTCCTATAGTGGTGAGGATGAGGAGGAGTCCTATCCAATATAACCCTAAATCTAGGTTTCCGGTGCGGTATAAAATGTTCTACCCAAGTAGAAAACATACAGTGTCTTCAGAAAGTATTCACGATCCTTGACTTTTTCCACATTTACAATTTCTGGATTCAATTGAGATGTGTTTTGTCACTGGCCTACACACAACACCCCATAATGTCAAAGTGGAATCATGTTTGATTTTTAGAAATGAATTAAATAATAAAAACCTGAAATGTCTTGAGTCAAAAAGTATTCAACCCCTTTTATTATGTCAAGCCTAAATAAGTTCAGGAGGAAACATGTGCTTAACAAGTCACATAATAAATTGCATGGGCTCACTCTTTGTGCAATAATTAGTGTTGAACTATTACCTCATCTCTGTACCCCACACATACAGATAACTGTAACATCTCTCAATTTCAAACACAGATTCAACCACAAAGACCAGGGAGGTTTTCAAAAGCCTTGCAAAGGACACCTATTGGTAGATGAGTAAAAACAAAACAAAAATGAATATCTTTGAGCAATCAATACACCCAGCCACCTTTCAACAGGACAATAACCTGAAGCACAAGGCTAAATCTACACTGGAGTTGATTACAAAGAAGAGTGATTGTTTATGATTCACTTAAATCTGCGGTAAGACTTGAATTGTTGTCTAGCAATGATCAACAATCAATTTGACAGAGAGTTATGAATTTGGAAAATGATGGGGAAATATTGTACAACCCAGGTATACAAAGCTCACAGGGGATTTTTGCATTGACTCAGGGGTGTGAATACTTATGTAAATGAGCTATTTTACTATTTAATTTTCAATAAATTTGCAAAAATGTCTAAACATTTTCTACTTCATCATTATGGGGTATTGTGTGTAGATGGGTGAGAAAGAAATATGATATTTAATCCGTTTTGAATTCAGGTTGTAACAACAACATGGAATAAGTCAAGGGATCTGAATAGTTTCCGAATACACTGTATATATCCCTTGAAATATGTATATTGTATGCAGAAATCACTTTGTGATAGTAGCATTACCTTCATGTAATACTTAAAGAGATCAGCAGCCATACTCATCTCCAGCACCCCGTGTACTATGAGTTTACAGAAGCCTGCCAATAAGCTCCTACGTCTGTGGAGCTCCTCCAACCTCCCCTCACCAGACTCTACATCACTACCTGAGAGAGATGCAGAATGAGTAAGGGGAAGAAAAGGATGAACGAGAGGAAAAGCAAAAAAGAGAAGAAAGAAAGCGGGGAATGAGAGACAGATGAGAGGGAAAGAGTGGTTTAGTTAGTTTCAGGACAACGGGTTTAACAGGTGGAAATAAGTGACAACATGCAACTATAGTTATGACACCATGTGGGTTCAATCTTTCACAGAGCCAATAAAACGCTCGCAGAGGTGAACCAAAGTTAATGCTATTTTCTCACGGAAAAACATTGCCCTTATTTCATAACTTAATGCCTTTGCCCCGAGACTGATCTCCAATCCACCGCCTAATAGAAAACAGTGTCTATACTATAATGGCCACGAAGTAAATCAAATAACACAATAGATCTTTATTACATGTTCCAAACCAATAGTCCCATATTGCATTTGTTTGAACATATGAGAAATTCCTTCCTGTGCACTTATTGACTTATCTGGACTATCCGTGTGAGGACGCAATATGTTTCCCATGAGAAAAGCTGTCATCAAGTACCATTGATTATGAATGCCTCCTCTTGACCATCAATACTCAATACACAGCAAATGGCCCACACAAAATAAATTCTCGGAGAATAAAGCAGTGCATGCGTTTTCTATCGATCCCATTTCCTTTTTGTTTAAATATAGATTTTTTTTTTTTTTTTTTCAATAGAACTTTTCCCACTGTGGAATCTGTAAAAAATATCCAAACGCTATACAAAGCATCCATAGACACGTCACCTAACAAATACTTGGACTAATCTCTTGGACTAATGTATAATGAGTCTGTGTAGCACTGGGTGTGTATTACTGGCTTTCCTACGCGATTTGAAGTCAACTGTTAGGTCAGGTTTGAGGAGTAGAATATGAAGTGATTTATAGCCTAGGAGCACCTCTGTGTAGATCCATTTAGCTACGACTGCGGCTGTGAATTTAATATCTGAATGTATTATCATGATTAACTTGTAACAGAAACAGGGAGTGAACTGTAAACCTGTGACATACTGTACATCTGTACCATCCTACAGTCTGACAAAGAAAAACAGTGCCATCTGCTGGGGAAAGGTACAAGTGTGTAAGACACACAGGACGAAACAAAGAGACAGAGATGCTATTTTCTCTAGCCTCATCTTGTCTTACGAATATAATTTTCATCATCATTGCACTCTAACCTGCCTTAATACATTCCTGCAAACTTTGGACAAACTCCTACTGATTTCCAGTCAAGTTTGGGGACCTGGGGGAGAAGGGGTGAGCAAGTCAGGTATGGTAAGAGGGGGGTGCATTAAACTCGCTCGCCCTCTCTAATAGAGTATCTACAGTAATCAGAAGTAGAGTTGTCAATGGTCTCACCCCTGCTGTGGCTGTCATACTCTGCTCCAGTGAAGACGTGCTCCAGAATGAAGGCAAGCAGCGCCCTCTGAAGTTTTGGGTCGGGAGTGTAGAGCAGGGGGCCGTAAGACGAGGGATCCCACACTTGCAACTGGTAGTTGTGGGCTGTCAAGACATCACACAGAGACAGGAATGCCTGGGGGGGGGGTGAGAAAGTGGGAGAGGGATGGAGAAAAATAATAAAAAGAAGAGAGACAGGAGCAAGACAACGTATTAGTTTGTTTCACAGTAAAGAGAGAAGTAGCCAACATTCAGAGAACTAAATATATATTTTTAAAACTGACTTATGGCATGGTTGTCAGAAGTGTTTCTGCTTTAGCTAACTCTTTAGTAGTTGTCATGATGAATACTAGCTCACACTAGTTGTGCCCTTCACAGAGAGCGCAGATGAACCACTCAGTATCAGTGAGGTTATCATACACAGAGATACTGTAGATGGAAAGGCCTGAGCGGTTGAGGACACAATCAATCACATGACCAGTGAGGTAGAACCAATGGTATGTCCAATGGTGTAAGCAGCACATTGTCACATATGCTGGAGCCACCGAAAGGCAGAAACAACAGACAAGATAATAATATAAATACCGTTTGTTCTTTAAAAGGTCTAATAAAATCACATTTTGACTCTAGTACATTTTTACTCATGGGAAGAGATTGCTGATAGTTTATTAGTTTCACTAATTATCAGAATGAGGTATTGGGGTGGCGGTGTGACAAAATCACTAAGATGTAAACGATAACAGAGTCACTAGGACAGTGGAAAAACAAAGTTCATAGTTCACTAGTCAATACTGATGCACAACATACAGTACGGGTCCATTTAGACAAAATAACATGGAGGCTAGCAGTCCTGTGTTAAGACCCGTTTCATTGAGCCTGCCTTCTGTGCCAGATGGACAGGATTTACACTTTTGTGACTATTCCATTGAATCCAAAGCACCAGTGCAGCTGAAGTATTTAAAGGTTCAGACTAATAGTGCTGCGGTGTGTCCTACCTGCTCCTTCACACTCTGATCGTTGTGGGACAGACAACGTAGACACTTCTCACACAATGCTCTCATCTGACTCCTCTGGGCTACAGCCTTTTCCTGCACACACATACAGACACGGTCAGTCATAGCATTCAATACATCTGTCCAACCGTACAAGAAACTAGCTAACTGTAAATAAAGCCGGACTAGCTAACTGTAGGAGGTAATATCAGGTGGTCACCCGTGAGGTCAGGGTTTCTCTACTGGTGTTGAGGTTCCAGAGGACAGAGTAAGATACACACTGCAGAGCTTCCACTGTCAGCTGAGGGCAGAGAGAGAGGGAGGTCAGTGGTGGTGAGGCATGGTGTTCTCAACTAGGTTGGTGTTTTATACTTCAACTGTACTGTAAAATGCCAAAAAGTTATGTGATGTTCCATATAGGAAGAGCTTGGGGGTTAGTAGGAATGGACTGGTGTGATGTTATTTGACAGAGGGTGATCATAGCAGGGTATACTATCTACCTGTGTAGGTAATCCACCGTGAATGATCTCCACTGAGAGAAGAGGAAAGACCTGCTCATACAGTCCCCAACGAGACAGGTCCTGGGCACTACAAGAGAGCAGAGCAGGTGTCACATGCGCAGACACGAACGCAGTCATGATCACCTGCGTGCATACACAGGCACAAATGCACACACACAAACAAACGCACACATCATCTTACTTGTGGAAAGCAGTGAGTTTCTTCAGTGTGGATAGAATCTCTCCTGTCTTTTCCTCATCAGCAGTGAAGTTGCCATCCTGAGAAGAAAGAGAGAAAGAGAGAGGGGGGGATAGGAACATGGCAACAGATACATAACTCAATCGCCACTCTGTATTAAAGAAACAACATATATTTATGTATGTGTTACACATGGCATCTCTGTGCCTACCTGCAGTGCGTCACCCAGCAGTGCTGCCAATCTGTCTGCCCAGCATTGGACCACTGCGTCTCTGCCAGGTCGTGCCAGGGGGTGCCAGGCTGTTTCCTCTCCACACAGGCTGAGGTATGAGCGAGCAGCCGCCTCCAGCACTGCAGGGTCAGTGTGGAGCTCCAAAACAGCTCCCATCTCAGCCAGCAGGCCCGACAACGCCTGGAAGGAAGGGAAACGGAGAAATACTCTTTAAAACAGGGTTGTTCTGACATTTTCTTTAATTTTGGGTGTATAAAAAAAACACACTGGCATTGGTGATCTCAAACAAATGGTTGGGTCAATAGACGTTCATGGAGGTTTAACTTTAACCCCTGATCAAGGTCTATGGACTAAATATGTTTTGGACCATTGAAAGTACTGTGAATCATACAAGAATGCTGGAGATCTTTTCCTTCTCAAATCTGATTTAATAGTCTCACCAGCAGAAGGTGGTAAGAGCCGTCTGCAAACAACAGGATCGCAAAGTAATTGCTGAGAAGTACATAGCTCACATGTCCCGTAGACTAATACAATAAATGATTACTAGTCTTGTCATGTATTTGTCACTCATTCATCTCTATGGTATTTGTTTAACATGTTCTTGTTAGTCATTTACCAAACACTTTTTCCAGACCTACTTACAATAAGTGCATTCAACTAAAGTAGGTAAGACATATCACCATCACTGGAATTTTGCATTTGTTGACAACTTTTACAAGAACAATGTAAAAGTGCTGGCTGGCTATAAACACATTTTCAAGTAAGCTGACCTGTGGGAATTCTGCATTTGGCGAATCTGGGTGTAAGTACTGAGGTATCTTCAAAAGAGATGCCACAGTTTCTGGGCTCCCTGAATACTAGGAATATAATTATCACAATCATCATATCACAATTATCACAACCATCATCATCATCATCATCATTGTTTTGATTAGTCTGCACACCAGTTGGTTCATTGTAGCAAAAGCCATGTTAGTTGTGAGATTGTTAGACGGAATATAACCGGTCACCTGCTGGATTGTAAATGCCCTCTAGTGGCAGTAGCCTTAACAGATCTTAACTAGCAGGAGGATAAAAAAAGTGTCATATCAATCATTATTGTCATTCTCTTAACCATCATCAGTAGCAGCATTATCATCAATGTCATCGCCATCCTTCCTGTCATCACCAGCCCTCCTGCACTGGTGTAGTATGTTCCCATGAAAGAATGTGTTTTAATGTGTGTGTGTGTGTGTGTGTGTGTGTGTGTGTGTGTGTGTGTGTGCGCGCATGTATATGTTCTTACCTTAATCAGCAACTGTGGCAGTACCTTGAGGAAGTGTTCAGTGAGTCTGCCACAGTCATCTACCTGAGACTTTTTTTCTCTGGCACTTACCACCTGTCAAAAACAGTGTTACATTTACAAGATTTGAATATATATATATATCTATTATTAACCCATCCACCACCCATACACAATATTACAAAAACTGCATACACCACTGTTCAAAAGTTTGGGGTCACTTAGAAATGTCCTTGTTTTAGAAAAGCAACATTTTCGTCCATTAAAATAACATCAAATTGATTTGTAAATAACTATTGTAGCTGGAAACAGCAGATTTTTTATGGAATATCTACACAGGCCTACAGAGGCCCATTATCAGCAACCATCACTCCTGTGTTCCAATGGCACGCTGTGTTAGCTCATCCAAGTTTATCATTTTAAAAAGGCTAATTGATCATTAGAAAACCCTTTTGCAATTATGTTAGCACAGCTGAAAACAAAACTGGCCTTCTTTAAAAGAGTTGAGTATCTTGTCAGTCTATTCTTGTTCCGAGAAATGAAGGCTATTCCATGCAAGAAATTGCCAAGAAACTGAAGATCTGGTACAACGCTGTGTACTACTCCCTTCACAGAACAGCACAAACTGGCTCAGAATAGAATAGACAGAATAGAAAGAGGAGTGGGAGGCCCTGATGCACAACTGAGCAAGAGGACAAGTTCATTAGAGTGTCTAGTTTGAGGAAACAGACACCTCACAAGTCCTCAACTGGCAGTTTCATTAAATAGTACCGGCAACACACCAGTCTCAATGTCAACAGTGAAGAGGCGACTCCGGGACGCTGGCCTTCTAGGCAGAGTTCCTCAGTCCAGTGTCTGTGTTATTTTTCCCCATCTTAATATTTTATTTTTATTGGCCAGTCTGAGGTACAGCTTTTACTTTGCAACTCTGCCTAGAAGGGCAGCATCCCAGAGTCACCTCTTCACTGTCAATGTTGAGACTGTTGTTTTGCAGTCCCACATACCAGTCAAAAGTTTGGATACACCTACTCATTCCAGGGTTTTTCTTTATTTTTTTTACATTGTAGAATAATAGTAAAGATATCAAAATCTAATATCAGTCTTCTAATATTGAATTGAAAAAAATGCACAATACCCCAAAGCAAAATCGGTTTAGATGTCTTTCAGAAACATTTACGTATTAAATGTGTACTGTTATTATGGATCAACTCTTTAAAAGGCATCTATTCTAAACAGTTTATAATCTCAACTGAACTAGTCTGTTCTATTTTCAAGACTGTCTTCATTCAACAAAAAAAAGAACAAAAAAAAGTGTTAAACAAATCCAAATGTATTTTAGACTTCAGATGCTTCAAAGTAGCCTCCCTTTTCCTTGATGACAACTTTACACACTCTTGGCATTCTCTCAACCAAGAGGTAGTCATCTGGAATGCATTTCAATTAACAGGTGTACCTTGTGAAAAGTTCATTTGTGGAATTTCTTTCCTTCTTAACGTGTTTGAGCCAATCAGTTGTGTTGTGAGAAGGTAGGGATGGTATACAGAAGACAGCCCTATTTGGTAAAAGACCAAGTCCATATTATGGCAAGAGCAGCTCAAATAAGTAAAGAAAAGTGACAATCCATCATTACTTTAAAGACATGAAGGTCAGTCAATGTGGAACATTTCAAGAACTTTGAAAGTTTAAGTGCAGTCGCAAAAACCATCAAGCGCTATGAAGAAACTGGCTCTCATGTGGAACGCCACAGGAAAGGAAGACCCAGAGAAACCTATTCAGTCTGTCTACAAACAGGCTCTCAAAGTGCTTGATAGGAAGCCCAATAGCCATCATCATTGTCACATCCTTAGAAAGCATGAGCTCTTGAGTTGGGAAAATCTTGTGCAATACACCGACGCATGTCTTGTATTCAAGATCCTTAATGGCCTGGCTCCCCCTCCACTCAATATTTTTTGTTAAACAGAAAACCCAGACATATGGCAGCAGATCCACAAGGTCTGCCATGAGAGGTGACTGTATAGTTCCCCTAAGGAAAAGCACCTTTAGTAAATCTGCATTCTCTGTGAGAGCTTCCCATGTCTGGAATACACTGCCATCAGACACACATAACTGCACCACATATCACACTTTCACAAAATGCTTGAAGACATGGCTAAAGGTCAATCAGATTTGTGAACAAGGTCCCTAGCTGTGTGTTGCCGCTTTCCATGTTGTCTGTAGCTTGTGAGGTGTGGAAACACTTTGTTGCTTTTATGAATTTTGTCTTGCTGCTTTTTGTTCTATGTTGCTCTGTCTGTATGCTACATATTGCTTGTCCTATGTTGCTCTGTCTGTATGCTATGTCTTGCTTGTCCTATGTTGCTATGTCTTGCCTGTTCTATGTTGCTATTGTCTATATTGTAATTGTTTTTAATAACCTGCCCAGGGACTGCGGTTGAAAATTAGCCAGCTGGCTAAAACCGGCACTTTTACTGAAACGTTGATTAATGTGCACTGTCCCTGTAAAAAATAAAAAATTAACTCAAACTCAAACCTCTGCTGCAGAGGATAAATTCATTAGTTACCAGTCTCAGAAATCGGCAATTAACTGCACCTCAGATTGCAGCCCAAATAAATGCTTCACAGAGTTCAAGTAACAGACATCAACTGTTCAGAAGAGACGGCGTGAATCAGGCCTTCATGGTAAAATTGCTGCAAAGAAACCACTACTAAAAGGACACCAATAAGAAGAAGAGACTAGTTTGGGCCAAGAAACTCGAGCAATGGACATTATTAGACCGGTGGAAATCTGTCCTTTGGTCTGATCAGTCCAAATTTGAGATGTCTTTGTGTGTCTTCGTGAGACGCAGAGTAGGTGAACGGATGATCTCTGCATCTGTGGTTCTCACCGTGTAGCATGGAGGAGGTGTTATGGTGCTTTGCTGGTGACACTGTCAGTGATATATTTAGAAGTCAAGGCACACTTAACCAGCATGGCTAACACAGCATTCTGCAGCGATACGCCATTTCCTCTGGTTTGCGCTTGGTGGGACTATCATTTGTTTTTCAATAGGACAATGACCCAAAACACACCTCAAGGCTGTGTAATTGCTATTATTTGACCAAGAAGGAGAGTGATTGAGTGCTGCATCAGATGACCTGGCCTCCACAATCACCCGACCTCAACCCAAAGGAGTTGGTTTGGGGTGAGTTGCGCCACAGACTGAAGAAACAGTAGCCAATAAGTGCTCAGCATATGTGGGAAATGCATTCCAGGTGACTACCTCATTAAGCTAGTTGAGAGAATGCCAAGAGTGTACAAAGCTGTCAAGGCAAAAGGTGGCTACTTTGAAGAATACCAAATATAAAATGTTTTTTAACGTGTTTAACAATTTTGATTACTACATGATCCATGTGTTATTTCATAGTTTTGATGTCTTACTATTATTCAACAATTAAAAAAAATAAAAAGAATAAAGAAAAACCCTTGAATGAGTAGTTGTGTCAACTTTTGACTGGTACATACACATTTTGCATACATGGTACTTTTATATAAAGCAGTCCCATAACAATAATACATTACTGAACATAAACTCTTTAATCCCAACCCTCAGCCACTCTCAGCACATCCCACCTACTGTATCACCATAGACCACCCTCATTTGGTTTCAATGTGCCATATATTTTAATTGTGCTGTGATGTTTTACATACATTTTTAACCTTTCTAATCGTATAGTATGCACAGATCATGAGCTTTCCTACGAGTATTATATTATTTATTGACTTATGGCTTTCCAAATCGCCCAACACTGCAATTTACAAGGTTAATTTTAAGTGAATGTTGTGATTCTTTTACCATTTCTGAACCTGTGGCCAGAAAACACCTACATAGGGGCGATAACAGAATAAATTATCTAGACATTGTCATGTACAGTATACCCCCTCTCTGGCGCTCTAGGTCACCTGGGTGCTCATTATTACGCACACCTGTCACCATCAGCACCTCAGACACACCTGGGCTTCATCACCTTCTTGATTACCTTCCCTATATCTGTCACTCCCTTTGGTTCCTTCCCCAGGCGTTATTGTTTCTGTTCCATGCATGTACGCTGTTCGTGTTTCTTGTTTCGTCCATGTTCGTTTATCTATTAAATTAGTCCCTCGCTGTACTTGCTTCCCGACTCTCAGCGTACACGTTAAAGGGATTGTCTCTTTGCAGCTAAAATCTACAGAGCTGAGATTGTTGTATGCCCCATATATACAGTGGGGTAAAAAAGTATTGTCAGCCACCAATTGTGCAAGTTCTCCCACTTAAAAAGATGAGGCCTGTAATTTTCATCAATAGGTACACTTCAACTATGAAAATCCAGAAAATCACATTGTAGGATTTTTAAAGAATTTATTTGCAAATTATGGTGGAAAATAAGTATTTGGTCACCTACAAACAAGCAAGATTTCTGGCTCTCACAGACCTGTAACTTCTTCTTTAAGAGGCTCCTCTGTCCTCCACTCGTTACCTGTATTAATGGCACCTGTTTGAACTTGTTATCAGTATAAAAGACACCTGTCCACAACCTCAAACAGTCACACTCCAAACTCCACTATGGCCAAGACCAAAGAGCTGTCAAAGGACACCAGAAACAAAATTGTAGACCTGCACCAGGCTGGGAAGACTGAATCTGCAATAGGTAAGCAGCTTGGTTTGAAGAAATCAACTGTGGGAGCAATTATTAGGAAATGGAAGACATACAAGACCACTGATAATCTCCCTCGGTCTGGGGCGCCACAGAAGATCTCACCCCATGCGGTCAAAATGATCACAAGAACCGTGAGCAAAAATCCCAGAACCACACGGGGGGACCTAGTGAATGACCTGCAGAGAGCTGGGACCAAAGTAACAAAGCCTACCATCAGTAACACACTACGCCGCCAGGGACTCAAATCCTGCAGTGCCAGACGTGTCCCCCTGCTTAAGCCAGTACATGTCCAGGCCCGTCTAGTTTGCTAGAGAGCATTTGGATGATCCAGAAGAAGATTGGGAGAATGTCATATGGTCAGATGATACCAAAATATAACTTTTTGGTAAAAACTCAACTCGTCGTGTTTGGAAGACAAAGAATGCTGAGTTGCATCCAAAGAACACCATACCTACTGTGAAGCATGGGGGTGGAAACATCATGCTTTAGGGCTGTTTTTCTGCAAAGGGACCAGGACGACTGATCCGTGTAAAGGAAAGAATGAATGGGGCCATGTATCGTGAGATTTTGAGTGAAAACCTCCTTCCATCAGCAAGGGCATTGAAGATGAAACGTGGCTGGGTCTTTCAGCATGACAAACACACCGCCCGGGCAACGAAGGAGTGGCTTCATAAGAAGCATTTCAAGGTCCTGGAGTGGCCTAACCAGTCTCCAGATCTCAACCCCATAGAAAATCTTTGGAGGGAGTTGAAAGTCCATGTTGCCCAGCAACAGCCCCAAAACATCACTGCTCTAGAGGAGATCTGCATGGAGGAATGGGCCAAAATACCAGCAACTGTTACGGCTTTCTTCCGTCGAAGGAGAGTCGGACCAAAATGCAGCGTGGTTAAATCGAGACATCTTTAATGACGATAAATACGAAACATACAAAAACAACAAACGGAAATGTGAAAACCTATACAGCCTGTCTGGTGACAACTAACACAGAGACAGGAACAATCACCCACAAACACCCACAAACACACAGTGCAACCCAGGCTACCTAAATATGGTTCCCAATCAGAGACAACGAGAATCACCCGACACTGATTGAGAACCTCAGGCTGCCATAGACTATGCTAGACACCCCTACTCAGCCACAATCCCAATACCTACTAAAACCCCCAATACCACAACACAACACAAAATAACCCCATGTCACACCCTGGCCTGACCAAATAAATATATAAACACAAAATACGAAGACCAGGGCGTGACAGCAACAGTGTGTGAAAACCTTGTGAAGACTTACAGAAAACATTTGAACTCTGTCATTGCCAACAAAGGGTATATAACAAAGTATTGAGAAACTTTTGTTATTGACCAAATACTTATTTTCCACCATAATTTGCTAATAAATTCATTAAAAATCCTACAATGTGATTTTCTGGATTTGGTGGCTGACTAAATACTTTTTTGCCCCACTGTAGCTAACCAAATAATATGGAAATATTCAGAAAAAAAACAGATGGATCATATTAATAGAAATAATAACAGCCCTATATATATATATAAGAAAGTCCTAGCAAGGCTATAAGCATGTTGGCGCAGCCCGGTCAGTTCATTGGAGCCAAATGTTTTGAATCGGTAGGGTAGCCTAGTGGTTAGAGCGTTGGACTAGTAACCGAAAGGTTCCAAGTTCAAACCCCCGAGCTGACAAGGTACAAATCTGTCGTTCTGCCCCTGAACAGGCAGCCAACCAACTGTTCCTAGGCCGTCATTGAAAATAAGAATTTGTTCTTAAAAACTGACTTGCCTAGTTAAATAAAGGTCAAATAAAATAAAAACATTGTTGACATTTGAGGAAAAAATGTATAGAAATCTACATGAGGTCAGAAGTTTACATTACAGTCATTAAAACTCATTTTTCAACCACTCCACAATTTCTTGTTAACAAACTATAGTTTTAGCAAGACGGTTAGGACATCTACTTTGTGCATGACACAAGTAATTTTTCGCAGACAGATTATTTCACTGTATCACAATTCCAGTGGGTCAGAAGTTTACATACACTAAGTTGACTATGCCTTTAAACAGCTTGGAAAATTTCCGAAAATTATGTCATGGCTTTAGAAGCTTCTGATGGGCTAATTGACATCATTTGAGTCAATTGGAGGTGTACTTGTGGATGTATTTCAAGACCTACCTTCAAACTCAGTGCCTCTTTGCTTGACATCATGGGAAAATCAGCCAAGACCTCAGAAAAACTATTGTAGACCTCCACAAGTCTGGTTCATCCTTGGGAGCAATTTCCAAACGCCTGAAGGTACCACGTTCATCTGTACAAACAATAGTACGCAAGTATAAACACTATGGGACCACACTGCTGTCATACCGCTCAGGAAGGAGACGCGTTCTGTCTCCTAGAGATGAACTTACTTTAATGACAAAAAGTGCAAATCAATCCCCAGAACAGCAGCAAAGGACCTTGTGAAGATGCTGGAGGAAACCGGTACAAAAGTATCTATATCCACAGTAAAACAAGTCCTATATTGACATAACCTGAAAGGCCGCTCAGCAAGGAAAAAGCCACTGCTCCAAAACCGCCATAAAATAGCCAGACTACTGTTTGCAACTGCACATTTTTGGAGAAATGTCCTCTGGTCTGATGAAACAAAAATAGAACCGTTTGTCCATAATGACCATCATTATGTTTGGAAGCCAAACACCACTATCCCAACCATGAAGCACGGGGGTGGCAGCATCATGTTGTGAGGGTGCTTTGCTGCAGGAGGGACTTGTGCACGTCACAAAATAGATGGCATCGTGAGAAAGGAAAATTATGTGGATATATTGAAGCAACATCTCAAGACACCAGTTAGTTAAAGATTGGCCGCAAATGGGTCTTCCAAATGGACAATGACCCCAAGCATACTTCCAAAGTTGTGGCAAAATGGCTTAAGGACAACAAAGTCAAGGTTTTTGAGTGGCCATCACAAAACACTGACCTCAAACCTCAATCCTGGGCAGAACTGAAAAGGCATTTGTGAGCAAGGAGGCCTACAAACCCCTACAAACCTGACTCAGTTACACCAGCTCTGTCAGGAGGAATGGGCCAGAATTCACCCAACTTATTGTGGGAAGTTTGTGGAAGGCTACCTGAAATGTTTGACCCAAGTTAAACAATTTAAAGGCAATAATACAAAATACACTCAATTAGTATGGAAACTTCAGACCCACTGAGACTGTGATTAATTTTTGGGGGAAATAAATCCTTCTCTCTACTATTATTCTGACATTTCACATTCTTAAAATAAAGTGGTGACCCTAACCGACCTAAGACAGGGAATTTTTTACTCTGATTAAATGTCAGGAATTGTGAAAAACTGAGTTTAAATGTATTTGGCTTAGGTGTATGTAAACTTCAACCGTATATATATATATATATATATATATATATATATACACACACACACTAATTAGAGTCGCGGATTTGTCTAACCAGAGGTGATGGTCGGATTCGCGTTTATCGTTGGAGGAATGAGCATTACACCGAGGCCTGTACTCTGGAGCGGAATCGATTTGGAGGTGGAGGGTCCATCATGGTCTGGGGCGGTGTGTCTCAGCATCATCGGACTGACCTCGTTGTCATTGCAGGCAATCTCAACGCTGTGCGTTACAGGGAAGACATCCTCCCCCCTCATGTGCTACCCTTCCTGCAGGCTCATCCTGACATGGCCCTCCAGCATGACAATGCCACCAGCCATACTGCTCGTTCTGTGCGTGATTTCCTGCAAGACAGGAATGTCAGTGTTCTGCCATGGCCAGCGAAGAGCCCGGATGTCAATCTCATTGAGCACGTCTAGGACCTGTTGGATCAGAGGGTGAGGGCTAGGGCCATTCCCCCCAGAAATGTCTGGGAACTTGCAGGTGCCTTGGTGGAAGAGTGGGGTAACATCTCACAGCAAGAACTGGCAAATCTGGTACAGTCCATGAGGAGGAGATGCACTGCAGTACTTAATGCAGCTGGTGGCCACACCAGATACTGACTGTTATTTTGATTTTGAACCCCCCCCCCCTTTGTTCAGGACACATTATTCCATTTCTGTTAGTCACAGGTCTGTGGAACTTGTTCAGTTTATGTCTCAGTTGTTGAATCTTGTTATGTTCATACAAATATTTACACATGTTAAGTTTGCTGAAAATAAATGCAGTTGACAGTGATCAGACATTTCTTTTTTTTGCTGAGTTCATATTTTAAGGCCAAAAACATAATCACAGATACAACTAAAAGCAAGGGTTTCATCCAGCATTTACCTATCCAATCATGTGAAAGAAGCATTTTCAAACGGGGCAGTTCTACGCTGCGGTCTGACTCCCTAATCATCTCCCCAAAGAGTGCACTTTACTCAAAGCGTTAGGTTGGAGGTGTAATAAATATGGTATACACTATTACCAATCCAATGTTCTTAAATCCTTGTGGGTTAGTAAACAAGTCCATACGTCAAGAAGAATGGGTGATAATGGTAATTGCACTTCAGCCTCTCCAACACACTGACCTTCTTGCATGTGCTCCTTCCCGCCAGCAGGGGTCCCTCTACTGCCTGACGCACTGATGCCACCAATAACTCTACAACCAGAGACTGCTCTCCAGCACTCAGATCTGAGGACACACACATCATATGATATGATGCACACATAGAAACAAACACACAAATGCATGTTACAGGACAGACAGCTTTTGCACTCTGCATATATCCTCTGGTGCTATTGCTCTGTCACTTAGCATAGGCTAATTTAGCTGGGGATTAGAACAAATATGAAACCGTTGCTAGTTTAGCGCTCAGTTGTGCGTTAGGTTAAACGTGACTGCAAGTTAAAACTCCCTTTGAAGGCTAAACCTGAGAGAGCTGAGAGATTAACCAAGGAGAGAGCAATAGACCCCATTTATTCAAAACAGCACTATTCCCTGGCTAATATTCCATATTAGGGTGCCATTCTGGACACCATCCCTGGTTTTCCCAGTTCTAAATCAGATGCTGATGTCATGTGGCTCAGAGTGTGGGTGTAAGCAAAGAACTACAGGGGTGTTGAAAGATGATAGGAGCACAACATAGTCATTGGAGTACACACACATTGTTAAACATGTAGGCTTGAAAATCTAATTAAAATAAATCACATAATTACTTTAAGAAATTATTGTTTAATAACTAGTATAAGATGTCAATAAGTGTGTATATTTAAAAAAAAATTAAATGATTAATTACAGGACAGGACTCTCATTACGAAGTATTCCCCAAAAAATTGTGACCCGGAAGTGCTTCAGATTCAAAACAAGAGGATGGCGGGGCAAGCGAAGCCTGGCAAAGATTTTGGACGAAGGGACGAGGTCGGAAATGATGGTGAATAGTGCGGACGAAATGGAGAAAAAGTTAGTGAAGCAACAGCTGAATAGCCACACCAAAACGTACAATATCAAAAGGCAAGCCAAGCTATTGTTTATAGGGAAAATATGAGCATTTATTATATTGCGGCAAACATTAGTTGGAACTTATTTTAGCCAAAGAAAATGGCTCAACAGAATGAAACAAAACACTTATGAACTAGTTAAGTTTGGAACAGGCTATATTGCAATTACCAACAAAAGGCTAGTGCCTACCGTACCCAACAAATGACATCAATAGGCTGAGATCAATAATATTTATTCTACAACAGGCCTACTTGTAACTTAACTATATACGGACCACATCATTTAAAAAAGACAAATCAAATTTAATTTCGACAACAAAAATGTCTCAACAGAATGAAACAAAACTCATTTTGTATATTTCAACTGAATTAGATGAATAAACAAACCTACAATAACAATGCTATACAATAATAATAATAAAATAAATTATAAATACAAAAATAAATAAAAGTTCCAAAATGTACATCCTACCTGGATAGCGAGTTGCACACAGTAGTCTGCATTTGGCAACGCCAACATTCTTCTCAGACATTCCCCTTGTAGGCGTTTCACTATAGGCATACCACCGAGTTTCTAAACCATACTGTACTATCTTTCGGCATACTCTTTTTCCTCCAATTTTTGTTTACGTCAAGGAAAGATGCCTCCATCTTCACAATCAACAGTAGCCAAGGCCAGGGCTCCTCTCTCACTTTCCTCAGCAGCAGGAGCGGGCATGTCAGGCAGCACAAAAGGAGTATGATAGGAAGCCAAATCTGGGATTTATTTTGACCAACTACAATTTTATTTATCGGCTTTTCATTATAATTTTTGCGGCCAAATGCCGGCTGTTACCGGCTGACGGAAACCCTGACACACACTGACCTGCATCCTGAGTGGAGGGGTCCTGTAGCAGTAACGAGGTAAGAGATGACCAGTCCTTCAGCATGGCACCAGCACAGTCCCACAGACTGTCTACCAGGTATACTACATGCTGATGGAGCTAGAAAGAGAATACACACATTCACTGTCCACCTGTGCTGATGTAGAAACAGAATACATACCAACACACAGGCACTTTCTCTTACCTCACTGTCCTGGTAGAAGTGCAGCAGAGCCCTCACTCTGGCTGTCGTCAGCTGTGTGTGTGTGTCCTGCTCACTCGCCCCCTCTCTGAGGTCAGGTGCCGGAGTAGGGGAGCTGAGCAACCTAACAGCAGAGATGAGAATGTCACCAGTGACTCTGGCCCCCATTCACTTACTCTCACTATTATAGATACCCCAGCTAATGTATATGGTCTATGGCCAACCCACTGCACTGACCGTGTGTAGAGCAGCTCTCCTGCGGTGGTAGCCAGAGGACGATGTGAGGAGTACACCAACTGGAACAGCTGCTTATAGTCCTCAGGATTTATAACCTCATCAGCTGACCTGAGAAGTAGGGGAAGGGGGGGGGGGGGTTGGAGAGAGAAAGAAAAGGAAAGAAGGGGCAATGGCCAAAGAGGAGGGGAAGTTGATTAAGTATTTTAGAATGGATGTCATATTAGCACCTTTATCCTCAAACTTTTGCACCTCCGACAATTCCCCGTGAAATGACCCGCTGCAAACAAGCAGCGAATTGAACAGTCATTTTGACCGAGTGGCATTCGTGATAATGTGTATCCAAGTCTCTGTGTTGTGCTGTCAACACATTTCATATTCACTTTCACTCGACATTTGAGGATTTAAAAGCCTTCAGAAATAAACAGCGCAACTCAAAAGCATCAATTATAACCTAACAACAGAGGAGATTCTGGACGCTCTCTGAATGTTCAGACAGAAACAGCAATGACCAAACTCAATAAATACTGTATATGTCTCTGGATAATTTGTGTGTTTGTGTGTGTAAAAGAGAGACAATGACTCACTGGGAGATGAGTATGAGTAGTCTCAGGGTCTGAACTGCCACCTCGTGGTCCTTGTCCAGAGTCATAGAGATCATCCTGTCCTGTAGAGATCAGATAGCACAGTTAAAAGGGGAAATCTGCAGTTGAAATGACAACGGAGCCTCTGTTTTAGAATAAAGCTGACACACACACACACACACACACACACACACACACACACACACACACAGTACCAGTCAAAAGTTTGGACACAACTAATCATTCCAGGGTTTCCCTTTATTTTGACTATTTTATACATCGTAGAATAGTGAAAACATCAACACTGATATAACACATATGAAATAATGTAGTAAACAAAATAGAGTTAAAACAAATCAAAATATATATCTTAGATTTTAGATTCTTCAAAGACACCACCCTTAGCCTTGATGACAGTTTTGCACACTCTTGACATTGTCAACCAGCTTAATTTAATTTTTTACATTTCTTTTCACCTTTATTGAACCAGGTAGGCCAGTTGAGAACAAGTTATCATTTACAACTGCGACCTGGCCAAGATAAAGCAAAGCAGTGCGACAAAAACAACAGAGTTACACAAACAAACGTATAGTCAATAACACAATAGACAAAACTCTATGTACAGTGTGTGGAAATGTAGAAGAGTAGGCAATAAATAGGACATATATATTTTTTTTCTCCCCAATTTCGTGGTATCCAATTGTTAGTAGTTACTGTCTTGTCGCTATAACTCCTGAGCGGACTCGGGAGAGGCGAAGGTCGAGAGCCATGTGTCCTCCGAAACACAACCCAACCAAGCCGCACTGCTTCTTAACACAGCGCGCATCCAACTTGGAAGCCAGCCGCACCAATGTGTCGGAGGCAACACCGTACACCTAGCGACCTGGTCAGCGCGCACTGCGCTCGGCCCGCCAGAGTCGCCGCTAGTGCACGATGAGACAAGGATATCGGCCGAACCCTCGCTAACCCGGACGACGCTAGGACAATGGGCCTCCCGGTCGCAGCCGGCTGCGACAGAGCCTGGGCTCAAACCCAGAGTCTCTGGTGGCACAGCTAGCACTGTGCAGGAGTGCCTTAGACCACTGCGCCACCCGGGAGGCCCCAAATATGCCATATATTTGTATTATTTCACCTTTATTTAACCAGGTAAGCTAGTTGAGAATAAATTCTCATTTACAACAGCGACCTGGCCAAGATAAAGAAAAGCAATGCGACACAAACAGAGTTACACATGGAATAAACAAGCGTACAGTCAATAACACAATAGAAAAAAAAATGAAAAAAGAAAAGACTATATACAGTGTTTGCAAATGGCATGAGGTGGTAAGGCAATAAATAGGCCATAGCAGCGAAGTAATTACAATTTAGCAAATTAACACTGGAGTGATAGATGAGCAGATGATGTGCAAGTAGAAATACTGATGTGCAAAAGAGAAGAAAAGTAAATAAAAACAATATTGGGATGAGGTAGGTAAATTGGGTGGGTTATTTACAGCTGGGCTATGTACAGCTGCAGTGATCGGTTAGCTGATGTTTAAAGTTAGTGAGGGAAATATAAGTCTCCAGCTTCAGCGATTTTTGAAATGAGTTCCAGTCACTGGCAGCAGAGAACTGGAAGGAAAGGCGGCCAAAGGTGGTGTTGGCTACGGGGATGACCAGTGAGATATACCTGTTGGAGAGCGTGCTATGGGTGGGTGTTGTTATCGTGACCAGTGAGCTGAGATAAGGTGGAGCTTTACCTAGCATAGACTTATAGATGACTTGGAGCCAGTGGGTCTGGCGACGAATATGTAGCGAGGGCCAGCCGACTAGAGCATACAGGTTGCAGTGATGGGTGGTATAAGGGGCTTTGGTAATAAAACGGATGGTACTGTGATAGACTGCATCCAGTTGCTGAGTGTTGGAAGCTATTTTGTAGATGACATCGCCGAAGTCGAGGATCGGTAGGATAGTCAGTTTTACTAGGGTAAGTTTGGCGGCGTGAGTGAAGGAAGCTTTGTTGTGAAATAGAAAGCCGATTCTAGATTTGATTTTCGATTTGAGATGTTTAATATGAGGCTGGAAGGAGATTTTGCAGTCTAGCCAGACACCTAGGTATTTGTAGTTACATATTTCTAATGATCAATTAGCCTTTTAAAAATGATAAAATTGGATTAGCTAACACAACGTGCCATTGGAACACAGGAGTGATGGTTGCTGATAACGGGCCTCTGTCTGCCTATGTCGATATTCCATAAAGAAAATCTGCCGTTTCCAGCTATAATAGTCATTTACAACATTAACAATGTATTTCTGATCACTTATGTTATTTTAAAATGGACAAAAACATTGCTTTTCTTTAAAAAAACTAGGAAATGTCAAAGTGACCCCAAACTTTGAACGGTAGTGTTAAATACACGTAGCAACAGCGGATTGCCCATTTAACACGCATGCATCTACCCACACAAACACACACAGGCAAGCACGCACATACAGTATACTCACACACACACACTGGGTCGTGCGCAGGCACATGTACTGTATACACATATACACACACTGTACCTTGAAGCGGCTGTTGAAGAGGTCTAGTTTGGGCAGGAGGAGCGGGTCTCCATACAGACCCTGTAGCCCCAACACACACTTCAGACGCACGTCAGGTAGCTAGGGGTAGGGGGAAGAGTGTGTGTACAGTTTAAAATTGTATTTATGTGTAACAGAGGGAATTCTGTCCCTGTCCTCCTCAGCCAGGACATGATCCCAGCATCCTCTGCACAACACATCGTCACTTGAAGAGAACTGCAAACCAAGAAGCTATCCTGTCACACCTTGAGCAGTTAACTTTAGAGCTCAGGGAGAGTGACATCAGCTAACACCTTGCAACATCTGGTTAGATTCTGCAATTGTGACAACAAAATAACGTGTTCTAACGGAAAACAAATTACACAAAAGGATACACTGACTTAAAACTTCAACAAGCCTTTGTTTCTGCAAGTAAAGATGGTTAAGCTAAAAGTTAATTAATCAAGACTCCTAACTAAATGTGTCTTTGTGCAGGCTACATGTTTTTGTTGTGGTGGTTGTTGTTGCTTACCTTGTCATGCATCATCCAGCCCATGTATTTG
Source organism: Oncorhynchus kisutch (assembly GCF_002021735.2). Lineage (NCBI taxonomy): Eukaryota > Metazoa > Chordata > Actinopteri > Salmoniformes > Salmonidae > Oncorhynchus > Oncorhynchus kisutch. The sequence continues at coordinate 4,405,382 of NC_034199.2, forward strand.
AGGTAGCTGTCAGTCAGAAACACTGGACTGTAAAGTTTCATCCATACAGCCAGCTCTTCCATACACATGGACCGGATCTCTGGGAGCACATCCCTACAGAAGACAAAATATAAACAATTACTTTTATTACAAGTACAGTATCAGTCAAAAGTTGACACACCTAGAATGCCAAGAGTGTGCAATGCTGTCATTAAGGCAAAGGGTGGCTACTTTAAAGAATCTCACTTGTTTGATTACTACAAGATTCCATGTGTTATTTTATAGTTTTGATGTCTTCACTATTGTTCTACAATGTAGAAAATAGTAAAAATTAAGAAAAATCCTTGAATGAGTAGGTGTGTCCAAACTTACTGTAGATGTAATACACTACATGCAATAGTCTACGTCAACTGTCTAAATACTTATTTCAAAAATGCATTTGAAAGAGATATAATAAATATTTCAATCCAGGTCTGATTGAAAACACAAATGGGGTGAGTAGAGTAAATAGCATGCTTACCGGTATCTCTTCAGGAAGACTCCTTTGAATATGGCATCCATCATGTTCTCTATCTCCACCCTCCTATCCTGCAGCTGAAGCAGTTACATGTAAAATGTGGTGTGACATAACACACACACATACACACACCTGCACTGACACACACACTCACCTCTGTGGTCTTCCTGTGTATTCTCTCCAGTCTTGGTGAGTTGCGTCTTCCTGATGTCTTGGTTCTCTCCACCTCGCCCAGTCTCTGGCTGTTCTCTATACTCACACTCAGACTAAGGGCTACTCCAATCAGAGAGCTTAGCAACTTCATTGCTATGGGGGTCACAACAGGAGGAGGTCATACAGATTCAACATCCCGGTGGAGGTTGCTACAGCTGCATCTCCTTGCTCTATTGCGCTCTTTTTTTAATATGATTAAATACTTTCTTTTATAAATACAAAACATACACATACAAACGACAACATCATACAAACATCAACTACATCACACCTCCCAAGACCCACATCTCCAGCTCCCATACCACTTTTCGCCACATGGCCTCAAAATCTCTGTCGCCCACTTTCAATTTTTAGATTGTAAAGCATTTGATCTTTCCATTGTGTGAACAACAGAGGATTGGAACATTTCCAGTTTAAAGATATATATTTTTTCTTTCTGATTGATGAGAAAAGTATTGTCCAACCCATTGGGTATCTCACTGCACCCTCATTTGACCATCTTGAAATATGCAGACAGATTAAAGAGTACATTTACATTGTAATACTTCTGACACCCATCTTTCCAACCCATAACTTTCGGACGTTATAACATTCCCAGAAGGCATGAATTATTGAGTCATTAGTAGTTTCACACTTCAGACGTCAACAATAAAGCCATTTGATATTTCACACACACACACACACACCCCCCCCTGGGCATCTTTAGAGGTGCTTTGCCATGCGTGTGTGACATCTGCCAGAGTGCAGGGGGGTGTGTGTGTGCGCGCGCAACCTGCCAGTGTGTGTGTTTTTGTTACCTGCCAATGTGCAGGTGTGTCTGAAGGCTCGTACACGGGAGTCGGACAGCTCGGTGAGCAGAGAGATGAGTGTGTCCATGAGGTAGCTGTCAAAGATCACATTGTATTGACACTGGGTTACCAACACCGACACAAACTCACAGAACTCACCACGGAACCGGCGCCAGTACGGACCAGACATGGTGAGAGGATATTCCCCACTGTCCTACACAGACAGACGCACAAACACACAGAGAGAGATGGAAAGAGACACAGAGAGAGGGAAACTAAGTGAGGGAATATTGGTAGCTATGAAAACTTGAACTTGACTAAACTTGAAGTGCGGGACTTAACATGAAAATGGGGAACTAGATTTGTAAAGTGCTTTCATTTCTTAAATGTAAATACGTATCTGAAACTGACCATGTCCATGGGCCACGTGACTGTGAGGATCCAGGGGAAGGCCAGGAATTTTTTATACTGCAGCCCCGAACCCTGACACACACACACTTAAGAGTTCATTTCAGAAAAATAATCATGTTGTTGCAAAACGGTATATATCTCTGCCATAATCTTGAAGCACTGCTAGGGTTTACACAGACAAATGAGACAAATATTTTTTTTAAATAAAAATAACTACAAATTAGGGATTAAACGTTATTTATACAGGTTACATGGAGAAAAATCAGACCTCTCTGAAATGAAAATGGATTGCCCTCCCGTCAGCAAAATATATTTCACCTTAACCCTCCCTGAGCACTTGAAAAAAAAAACAAAAAAAAAGGACACTCCCCTATCCCCAAAATAATAATTGAAAGAAAGTGGATAGCAGAAAACATGTCTACTGAGAAAATAGCCCTCACTTCTTGGACAGACCAGAGCCTTACAGTAGCTTGCGAAAGTATTCATCACCCTTGGCATTTTTCCTATTTTTTTGCCTTACAACCTGGAATTAAAATTTATTTTTGGGGGGTTAGTATCATTTAAATTTACAACATACTACCACTTTGAAGATGCAAATTATTTTTGTGAAACAAACAAGAAATAAGACAAAACAAATTACTGAAAACTTGAGCGTGCATAACTATTCATCCCCCCAAAAGTCAATACTTTGTAAAGCCACCTTTTGCAGCAATTACAGCTGCAAGTCTCTTCGGGTATGTCTCTATAAGCTTGGCACATCTAGCCACTGGGATTTTTGCCCATTCTTCTAGGCAAAACCGCTCCAGCACCTTCAAGTTGGATGGGTTCTGCTGGTGTACAGCAATCTTTAAGTCATACCACATATTCTCAATTGGATTGACGTCTGTGCTTTGACTAGGCCATTCCAAGACATTTAAAAGTTTGAGTGTTGCTTTAGCAGTATGCTTATAGTCATTGTCCTGCTGGAAGGTGAACCTCTGTCCCAGTCTCAAATCTCTGGAAGACTGAAACAGGTTCCCCCTCAAGAATTTCCCTGTATTTAGCGGCATCCATTATGCCTTCAATTCTTACCAGTTTCCCAGTCCCTGCCAATGACAAACATCCCCACGCATGATGCTGCACCACCATGCTTCACTGTGGGGATGGTGGTCTCAAGTGATGAGAGTTGTTGGGTTTTCCTTGATGGCCTAAAAGCTCAATTTCAGTCTCATCTGAGTACCTTCTTCCATATGTTTGGGTAGTCTCCCACATGCCTTTTGGCGAACACCAAACGTGTTTGCTTATTTTTTTTTCTTCAAGCAATGGCTTTTTTCCTGTACAGCTTAAAGTGGTCCTATTGACAGATACTCCAATCTCCGCTGTGGAGCTTTGCAGCTCCTTCAGGGTTATCTTTGGTCTCTTTGTTGCCTCTGATTAATGCCCTCCTTGCTTGGTCCATGAGTCTTGGTGGGAAGCCACTCTTGGCAGGTTTGTTGTGGTGCCATATTCTTTAAAAATAATTATAATGGATTTAATGGTTCTCCGTCTGATATTTTTTAACCCAATCCTGATCTGTACTTCTCCACAACTTTGTCCATGACCTGTTTGGAGAGCTCATTGGTCTTCATGGTGCCGCTTGCTTGATGGTGTTGCAGACTCTGGGGCCTTTCAGAACAGATATATATATATATATATAAAATGAGATCATGTGACAGATCATGTGACTCAGATGGACTTTATTTAACTAATTATGTGACTTCTGAAGGTAATTGGTTGCACCAGATCTTATTTAGGGGTGAATACATATGCACCCCTTTTTTATATTCTTTTTTTAAAGTAATTTTTTTCATTTCACGTCACCAAGTTGGACTATTTTGTGTATGTCCATTACATTAAATCCAAATAAAAATCCATTTAAATTACAGGTTGTAATGCAACAAAATAGGAAAAACGCCAAGGGGGGATGAATACTTTTGCAAGGCACTGTAGCTATGCCGTTTTAGAAACTGTTCTTCGTCCTGTAAGCATTACAAGGCAACTTAGGAATTTTGATAGTGCGCAGTTCAGAAGGTTGTGGGTTCATAGACCACCATGGGCAAGAGTAGGGGCAGAAAGATCTCCTTTAAAGTAAAAGCATTGCATGAATCTATCATCTATCCTATTTCTCAAATGCCAAATCAGTGTGTCTCGTTTGCAATCTGAGCACGGTACTTTCAAAAGTTAGGCCTACCTTTCCACCCCCAAATGTATGCTTTAACTGCTGGCTACTCTTCTTCCGTGGCTTAACCCAACGAGAGAAGGTCACAAGTGTTTCCCTAAAAGCTGTCTGGGTTAAAACATCTTCTATTTTACATAAAGTTAATAGCTTTATCAATTGATAATGACAGAATTAGATTACTTCCCAATCAAAGTCAGCCTCAGAGTGTCAAAGAAACAATAATTAAAGCATCACGGACCAAAGCGCTGTTATAGATCACTTTATATAATCAGATCAGTTTTATTTTCATCAAAATCTTAAGCTAACAAGGGTTAGGCCTGTGCTTTTTGCTGTTTCCTTTCATAAAAAGTAGGCCTATGGCATACCCACTCAAATAGAGTCTTGGTTTTAACTTAACAGCCCTTGACATACAGGCTATTTAAAGAGCACATGGTGGGGGGAGGAATTGACTGACATCTATGGATATAGCAGCCTATAGCCTAACTTTGTTTGTCAAACAGGTAGGCCTCTTGTTTCTTAAATAGGAATAAGAGGTAGGCCTCTTTTGACCAGCAAGAGCAGAGCAGGCCGGGGCTCAGGGTTGGAATATTCATTGCAGTGTGTAAGGCAGGCTAGTTTTAGATACACTATCCCAGAAGCTCTATTAGAAATACAACTTTGCTCTGTGCTTCTCTGAGCATGCACTTCATAGCCTATGGATAATTTGATTGAGACCATACTAAATAGCCTATAGGAGTAATATTAAGCGCCCAGTGGAAAATCAGAGGTGAGGAGCGGCATCAGGCACACACACACAATTCTAAAACATCGAGAAACATGGCACTCCCCTGGAGTAGATTTTTTTTTATAGATTTAAAAAAAATCTAAACCCTTCCCTTGACTGAAATTGAAAAAGCATGAACATTTTCCTCCAGGTAACCGTACTGTAAATTTCAATCAGTCCCTTTCACATTATTTTTATATTTAAAAAAATAAATCAATACATTAATGAGATAGCAGGAATGGAATGTCCATATCATAAATAAGTGGATATATAAACAGCTAAACAATTATTATATACTTTCTGAGAACAGTAATATTTTACATGCAAAAAGGTACCCATAAGCATTTCAGATTTTTGTTGTTGAAAAATGGGTTGGTATTGCATTTTGCAACAAAACTCTTCAAATATAGATGGTAGACAGAAGAGGACACAATGACTGCCAAACCCACACCTCATCCAATTCCTCCACCATCTTCCTCATGACATCATCCTGCCTGCTTTGGAACATCTCAGCTGTCACCAAACCTGGAAAGGGTGACAAGCACTACAGTATGTAACAACTTGTATTCAAATACCTCATACTACATTACATGACTTATTCCCTTATAGTTAACTTCTTCTAATCATGTATGCATTTGGTGGGTGTTGGGGAGGGTTGGGTGTTTTGTGTGTGTGTGTGTGTGTGTGCTTGCCTTTGCAACCGGAACACTGGATGAAGAAGCTAATGAGGTCCAGGAGGCCAGAGTCTCTGTCTGTGATGTACGCCTCAATCCAATCATCAACTACAGCCTGCAGGGAAGACAGACAGACAAACTCTCCCACTTTACATGTAGAAACAAAGGTGTCAGATACAAGACCAAGTCCTAAAGATCATACAGCATTGTTGGAGGGATTATTATGACAAAAAAAATAGATCTTCCCACTAGGCACAGACGTAAATTCAACATCTATTCCACATTGGTTCACTGTAATTTCATTAAAATGACATGGAAACAATGTTGATTCAACCAGTGTGTGCCCAGTGGGTTTATTCGTACCTGCATGGCACTCCTGCCCATGGTGACCACCTCGAACAATGTGACGGCCTCAATGTCCCCATGTTTGAGGTGTCTGTTCTGTGCCCGACCCAGACTGCCATTGGTTACCTTGGTGTGTCTGCGCTTGGCATTCTCAGAGCCCCCCCGTGCCCTCCTCTTCCCTCTCTGAAGGGTTAAATACAGGGAGACCGACAACCAAACACAGACACCCAAACAGGAATATTTACAGACTGTTTCTGGAACATTCTTGGCTGAGTACCCAAAGTCTACATAGTAAATTCTTTACTAAACAATTTTTGATATCCTTATCTGATTATCATGTTAACTGAACAAGAAAGTATCCACCAGTGTTCCCCAATCAAAGCACAACCCATCCTGGTAGTAGGCTATAAAGTAGCCTGTGTAATATGTATCTGTGCCATTGTAGATCTTATCATAGGCGGCCGGTGGCAGCTTAATTGGGAGGACAGCTCATAATAATCCCTAGAACTGAATAAATGGAATCAAACACATCACTCCATTCCAGCTATTATTATGAGCCTGTCCTTCGCTCACCAGTCTCCTGTGGATCCTATTATATGTAAATGACCAGCATTGAAATTCTACAATGTGTAAATGACCAGCATTGAAATTCTACAATGTGTAAATGACCAGCATTGAAGTTCTACATGACCAGAAGTGAGATTGGAATATGTAAATTATCAGCACCCACCAAACTCTGTCTGTTCTCATTCCGGGCTCCGCCCACTGTGTGATTGACAGCTCCAGAGGAGTTTGCGTCCACAGCCAAGTTCTCACTGGGAAATCACAGATGATAATGATGGACAACTACCACACAAGGCATTATTCAGAAAATGATTAACCTAGGCCTGTATTTAATCAATTGTAGATAGTGGATTTTCTGCATAGAGGGCCGGCATTATGGGCAGGCCTTAAGACGTCCGCATGCTTCCCATCCGAAAACAGTTTGGGCATCATTATGATTACATTTTGTGACGTTATTTCAACAACAAAAATGTGTCTTTGATAAGGGTTTTTCCGGCTGTTCGTGAGCACATTTGTTTCTCGAGGCAAGCCGAAGTCGGTAACTGAAGTCTTATGTCCCTCCGTTGGTGATTGGTACCAAAGTAGGGATTCTTCAATTAAGTTTTTGTTGTCATTCAACAAGAGACGACTAGTTTTCAGCTTAAATTTTTCCACTTGTTAAATACGGCACCAAACATATTAGTAAGCTGTAAAATTGCGCAATCTCCTCTGCAAACATCAACAGGAATGACAGTTATTTTAGATGAATTCTGACTACGGCATCTCAAGATGGACAAATAGTACTATTAACGCTTTTTTCACCGAAGGTCTTTTAAGGGAGTATGCGAGCACACGTTCGGTTTGCCTAGTCAGCCGAACCGAAGCAGGCTGATGCCTTTAGGCTAGGGTTACATGAAGCAACTTTCACACAATTTCTGTTGCAGGTGACATCTCAAGCAACTTTGCTGTTACATGAAGCAACTCAAACACAATTAAAATGGCATGCAACAGCCAATCAAATTAAAGCTGCTTGTTCGAAGATTCTAAACTCACCCCATGCCATCTGCTGCATTACATTGTGGTTTCACAAATGATTTGTTTAGCCAACTGTTTGGTTATTGTAACAGCATGTAACAAGAAATGCAGCCTGTACAATTTAGCTAGCTAGCAAATCGGACAATGCAAACACCAATGCAGCTAACTACTGTAGCAATGAGCAAACCAAGCTAGCAACAAACTAGCTATGTTAGCTAGCACAGTTCATGTTGAAACTGGTCAGGGAGAGGTTTGGGTTCACCATGTACAATAATTTGTATACATCTCCTGTTGTGCTAGTCTCTGTTCTCTCAACCCTGATAGCGGGTTGTGCTTCGTAGCACTGACAGCTGTGTTGACATGACAACTCAAGCTCCCGAGTGGCACAGCATCTCAGTGCATCACTACAAACCCTGGTTCGGTTCCAGGCTGTATCACAACCGGCCGTGATTGGGAGTCCCATAGAGCGGCGCACAATTGGCCCAGCGTCGTCCGGGTTAGGGTTTGGCCGGGGTAGGCCGTCATTGTAAATAAGAATTTGTTCTTAACGGACTTGCTTAGTTAAATAAAAAAAATAAAAAACTGGGTCAGAATTCCAAACCTTTGATAAAGCAGCCAAGCGAGTGAAACAGCATCCCTCTTTCCCATTTATCTGATGCTGTCTGGCCAGCATGGCATGTCCCATCATCGCATGATCGTTCACAGAAGTCTTCCAGTGCACGCAATCTAACAATTTCTATATCAGGTGTCAACTCCAGTGGGGCACCAGTAATGTTTTACTTGGGTAGTTTAGGGGTTGCTTGGTTGTAATCTATGGTGTATATACATACGGGGGCTTCAGCACCACCAAGTCCCTCTCTGGAGCCGCCCATCGTCAACTACCCAACTATTCCATCTACTGCTGCGCAACTGAGTGCACATCTGGAAAGCTACTAGGGACATCTATAACTGACTGAATCCCAACATAAGATATATTACTGCTACGACAACAGCATTAGCCTGAGTGCAAGTCTGTTTCTGCTTTAGACAATTTGTTGTCTTATTTGCTAAGACAATACATTTGCATTGTTTATAACAGAAACAGTCAGGCACCCTGGCTACCATCTTTCCATAATCAGCTTGATTAAGAGGTTTCAGAGAGTGGAAAGTTAAAACACCATCTATGAAATAGTGTTAAGAAGAACGTTGCTTACTTCTGTACTGAGGACCTGGAGGTGACTGTAGGTTCTGCTATCATCTCTTCACATCATCCCACAGGAGCTGGTGTGTGTTTCAGTGTAGAGCTATGAGTATAGATGTGTCCAGTGATGTTTCAGAGTTGCTGTTGAAAAGGGAGACATGCAGATACTGCATCACAATAAATCCTCAGATGCACAAGATCTGTACAACTACACCATAGACTTGCAGTGCATTCGGTATATAAAAATTTAAAATACCGGCAAGAGCATGTCCATGCTGTCAGGCAATTGCTCTTAATAAAAGGGGCAATGCCTTATTTAGGGAAGCAAATAATAGCATATCATTAACCAGATATAATAGCTGTAGTTGAATAGAGAGAGAGGCCTATAGGGCCATTGAGATGTACAAGCACTGCCTGAAAAAGACGGTCGAAATGTGTAGCATTAATTTGTTTTCTGTGGACTTTCAATTGGAAGTGTACTCACGGTGGAAATTAGATTAGCCCTGTTGTAGCAGGATTAGATTAGATTAGCCCCCCTATCCACATCGAAGGGACAGCAGCGGAGAAAGTGGAATGTTTAAAAAGTTCCTCGGCATACGCATCAACGACAAACTGAAATGTTTCACCACACTATCTGTGTGGGTGGACAAGGCGCAGTAGCGCCTATTCAACCTCAGGAGGAAGAAGACATTTTATCTTGTCACCCAAAACCCTGACTAACTTTTACATATCCACAAGCGAGAGCATCCTGTCGGGCTGTATCACAGCCTGGTACGGAACTTCTCCGCCCTCAACCGCAAGGCTCTCCAGAGAGTGGTGCAGTCTGCACAACGTATCACCAGGGGCAAACTACCTGCCCTCCATGACACCTATAGCACCCAATGTCACAGGAAGGCAAAAACGATAACGAAAGACAACAACCACCTGCGCCACTGCCTGTTCACACCGCTACCATCCAGAAGGTGAGGTCAGTACAGGTGCATCAAAACTGGGACCAAGAGACTGAAGTACAGCTTCTATCTCAAGCCCATCAGACTGCTAAACAGCAATCACTAACTCAGAGAGGCTGCTGCCAACATGGAGACCCAATCACTGGCCACTTTAACAAATGGATCACCAGTCACTTTAAACAATGCCACTTACATTACTCATCTCATATGTACAGTTGAAAGTCGGAAGTTTACATACACTTAGGTTGGAGTCATTAAAACTCGTTTTTCTAACACGCCACAAAATTCTTGTTAACAAACTATAGTTTTGACAAGTCGGTTAGGACCTCTACTTTGTGCATGACAAGTAATTTTTCCAACAATTGTTTAGACAGATTATTTCACTGTATCACAATTCCAGTGGGTCAGACATTTACATACACTAAGTTGACTATGCCTTTATTAAACAGCTTGGAAAATTCCAGAAAATTATGTGATGGCTTTAGAAGCATCTGATGGGCTAATTTACATCATTTGAGTCAATTGGAGGTGTACCTGTGGATGCATTTCAAGGCCTACCTTCAAACGCAGTGCCTCTTTGCTTGACATCATAGGAAAATCAAAAGAAATCAGCAAAGACCTCAGAAAAAAAATGTGTAGACCTCCACAAGTCTGGTTCATCCTTGGGAGAAATTTCCAAAACGCCTGAAGGTACCACGTTCATCTGTACAAACAATAGTATACAAGTATAAACACCATGGGACCACGCAGCTGTCATACCGCTCAGGAAGGAAACGCGTTCTGTCTCCTAGAGATTAACGTACTTTGGTGAGAAAAGTGCAAATCAATCTCAGAACAACAGCAAAGGACCTTGTGAAGATGCTGGAGGAAACAGGTACAAAAGTATCTATATCCACAGTAAAACGAGTCCTATATCGACATAACCTGAAAGGTCGCTCAGCAAGGAAGAAGCCACTGCTCCAAAACCATCATAAAAAAGCCAGACTGCGGTTTGCAACTGCACATGGGGACAAAGATCATACTTTTTGGAGAAATGTCCTCTGGTCCGATGAAACAAAAATAGAACTGTTTGGCCATAAGGACCATCGTTATGTTTGGAGGAAAAGGGGGAGGCTTGCAAGCCGAAGGACACCATCCCAACCGTGACGCACGCAGGTGGCAGCATCATGTTGTGGGGGTGCTTTGCTGCAGGAGGGACTGGTACACTTCACAAAATAGATGGCATCATGTGGATATATTGAAGCAACATCTTAAGTCATCAGCCAGGAAGTTAAAGCTTGGTCGCAAATGGGTCTTCCAAACGGACAATGACCCCAAGCATACTTCCAATGTTGTGGCAAAATGGCTTAAGGACAACAAAGTCAATTTGTGTGCAGAACTGAAAAAGTGTGTGCGAGCAAGGAGGCCTACAAACCTGACTCAGTTACACAGCTCTGTCAGGATGAATGGGCCAAAATCACCCAACTTATTGTGGGAAGATTGTGGAAGGCTACCTGAAACGTTTGACCCAAGTTAAACAATTTAAAGGCAATGCTACCAAATACGAATTGAGTGTACGCAAAATTCTGACCCCCTGGGAATGTGAAATAAATCACTACTATTATTCTGACATTTCACAATCTTAAAATAAAGTGGTGATCCTAACAGACCTAAAACAGGGAATTTTTTCTCTGATTAAAATGTCAGCAATTGTGAAACTAATTTTAAATGTATTTGACAAGGTGTAACGTAAACCTCCGACTTCAACTGTATGTACTTTATACCATCTATTGCACCTTGCCTATGCTGCTCTACAATCGCTCATCCATATATTTAGATGTACATATTCTCATTCACCCCTTTTAGATGTGTGTGTATTAATTAGGTAGTTGTTGTGGAACTGTTAGATATTACTGCACTATCGGGAACCAGAAGCACAAGCATTTCTCTACACTCACATTAACATCTGCTAACCATGTGTATGTGACAAATACAATTTGATTTGAGATGGCCATGGTAAAGTACAGAAAAACTTGAGATAATATAAAATAGAGAGTGAAGTCACAAATGTGTGTTTTTCTACCAGATACATCTGACTCCTGAAAAATGGCATGGGGCTGTCTTGAATGTGTGCACTAAACAAGACTGCAGATATCTGGAGTAAGAACAATGATGGTGTTTGTTATTTGACTGATTGTGAACTAGACATGCACTTAAAATTAGTTTCAACTGTATCTGCAACATCCTTATCATAGTGCTCTACTGAACAATCCCTTGGTGTGTATTCTGCACCTTGCTGGCTGTCACATATTTAAATAGGATAATTAGTACCCATGCTGTCATCTCCCAGGAGTGTGTGTACCTGGGTGAAAAGACAACGCCTGTTGTCAGAAGAAGAAACAAATAAGCTGTTGGAGTTGCGAATGATATGAATTTAAGCCAAAGGTGTAAATGTAAAGAATGGAGAATGAATGTAAATTCTAATACAATCGCCTGTATCGTGAGTTTTCAGCGGCAGTGTAGCATCACTCAAGTGGGTGCTACACAGTAGAGTATCGACATATGGCTAAACAATGCACTTTTTAGCGTACGTTCTCGAGTGGCGTTTTGGAAAACACAAGTTACATATTCGGTCGTTGTAGGAAAGATGCATGTTAAAACACTCCTAAGTCCACCAAACCGGCTGCGTGCGCCATCGTGCATAAATGTTTTGTCTCCCTACACCAAACGCTATCACGGCACGCAGGTTAAAATATCAAAAACTCTGAACCAATGACATTCATTTGGGGACAGGTCGAAAAGCATTAAACATTTATGGCAATTCAGCTAGTTAGCTTGCACTTGCTAGCTAATTTGTGTTATTTAGCTAGCTTGCTGTTGCTAGCTAATTGGTCCTGGGATATAAACATTGAGTTGTTATTTTACCTGAAATGCACAAGGTCCTCTACTCTGACAATTAATCCACACATAAAACGGCCAACCGAATCGTTTCAAGTCATCTCTCCTCCTTCCAGGCTTTTTCATCTTTGAACTTATATGGTGATCAGCATCTATACTTTCATAGTATTACCACAATACTATGTGTGTACCTGCTTCTATAAACCAATGAGGAAATGGGAGAGGCAGGACTTTCAGCACGATCTGTCAGAAATAGAAAGGAGTTATATTTTAGCCCTTGGCAGCAAAGATGCGCGTGAGCAGTGTGGGTGCAATAATTGAATAACATGGATTTCTACATTTATGTTGCGACCCAAGCGACGTGTCTGGTCTGGTCAGCATGTAATATAAATTCCATCGCTATCGGGAAACCGGGCGTGGAACAGAATAACTATCATATAATCTGAAATGGTCATCATTACAAAATGTTGATTATACTAGGCCCATAGTTTATTAAGTCATGCACCATTAATATAAATACATCTACTTCCAAGCAAGTATTTAAGCAATAAGACACAAGACGCAGTGCTGTATCATGAATAAGGTCATAGGGCGTTGTTCGGCCCGACATGATAGCGAAGCATGAATACAAATTGATCTGAGAATTACTATTGTATTACCGCCACAGGATATAGCCTTCCTGATCAAAATATGAGCAACATGCCCACCTCAACTAGTCATTGGCTATCTGCTAGAAGGATCCCACCTGATCTTCCCTCTTCCCGGAAGCCTTCCATTTTTGAAGATATTTATTTTCATTGTTAGAATGGCCAATGGGGTATCTGGTCAATTTAATGGAAAGTCTGTGGTCCCCTTTACAACGGTGTTCACTACTTACCACAGCCACAAAGTCATAAACACCGCCTATTTCTGCTTTAACCTAATCACACTGCTAACTACATGCCTAATCCTAACCTTAAATTAAGACCAAGCACATTTTTGTCATAAATTTTTACGATATCGCCCACGTTGACTTTGTGGCTGTGGTAAGAAGTGATAGCACGTATTGTACACGGAATTCTGAGTGCTTCTCGAAGCGTTCATTCAAACGGCGTGCTTTATGATCACTGGCAGATAGCCAATAATTACGTGTACAATACGTGTTATCTGCCAGTGACCATAAAGCACGCCGTTTGAATGAACGCTTCGAGAAGCACTCCGAATTCCGTGTTATCACTTCTTACTACAGCCACAAAGTCAACGTGGGCGATATCGTAAAAATGAATGAGACAAAAATGTGCTTCTTGGTCTTAATTTAAGGGTAGGATTAGGCATGAAATTAGCAGTGTGGTTAGGTTAAAGCAGAAATAGGCGGTGTTTATGACTTTGTGGCTGTGGTAACTAGTAAACACAGTGGTAAAGGGGACCACAGATTTTCCATTAAATTGACCAGATACTCCATTGGCCATTCTAACAATGAAAATAAATATCTTCAAAAATGGAAGGCAGCCGGGAAAAGGGAAGATCAGGTGGGATCCTTCTAGCCAATGAGAGGGCACACCGGTTTCCATTAGTTACCAAAAACACAAAGTCAATCATTGACTATTCTTTTTGGTCTTCATTTAACGTTAAAGTTAGGCATACGGTTAGCAGTGTGGTGAAGTTTAGGTTTAAAAATCACAATGTAAGAAGATAGGCTGGGGTAAGAGTGACGACCAGGCTATAAAGTGTTTTTTCTCAGTTGCCGGATGTAACGTGTCCTACTTATATCAGTACATTCGTAACAACCTCGTCGTTAAAACGCTTATATTAGATTAAATAAACCACACCTAGCAAATAAGCCATTACATATTTTGTTAACCAAATTCGACACACTCATTGACCTCGATACAAAAATTCCTCGCTTGGTAAGCGAAAAAAAATACAAAACGCCACCTGCTGGAGAAGACAGATTGTCCATTTTATCCCTCTCTCTTCACCTCTTCCTCTCTGCTGTGACTGCTTCCTCCAGCCTTTCGGTTCCCATCCCCCATGTTTCACTAGTTCATTCCGATACGAATGTCATGGGCTGGCTACTTGTACAGTAAATGTCTTTTGACGGTGTGGCATGATATTTGAATAGTATAGTAGGCCTACCTAACGTTTCTCATCTCGTTTCTATCTCGATGTATTGATAAGAACAAGCTCAAACAACAACATCGATCTCACATAGGGCTGAACAGCTGACTGAAATACTGACTATTGCAAGAAAACATGAGTATAACACGTTCCGTAATAAAAGTCTGAAAACATATCCAGATAAAATGTAATTTTCTTACCAGAAGCATGAGAATTCCAAATAGCAGCTGTCAATAAGCAGTGCCAGGTCCCTGATGTGACAGCGCCATCCAGCGGAATTATATCAACAGAAAGCAGGAGGAGGGACATAGACCTGACCTATCCTAGAAAAAGACTAAAAGTCAAACTTTTGCAGTGTTCCTTTGTAATTTAATTGATATATAGTGTCAGGTGGAAACTTTTTATTGTATAATGACAGGTGGTAAACATTTGGATGTCTAAAGCTTAATTATCAATTACAAAACATATTTGACATTTTCATATGGGTGTCAAAGGCAACCATAGAATAATACAATTTTTAAAACTGCTACAGATCCATTTTAAGTTGAACATAGTATAGGGCTTCATTTGATGTCTAGCACGTCCTATGGAAACCCTCTTCATCATTTTTTTCCCATGTTTCTTTGGCAGTTACTTTGAATTTATATATTTTTTTTCTATTTCCAAATGATGGAACTGTATCAGTCGTAATGGAAGGAAATCAGCTTAAGTGCTCAAGGTGTAGACTTTATTTACAGGTCTTTCATGGTGATCCAACAGTGAAGGCGCCATGTAATAGAAAATATCAAGCAAATCAATGCATATAAATCAGACATGGTTATTCATATTGTAACAAATCTTGATACAAATATTCAGAACTCTGTCTGTCAAGACTCAATATATGCAAAAAAATATTCTGATCAACCACATGGTGGGTCTATAACAGGCACCTATTAATATCTCTTGATCTGTTTGACTCTGAGTTATGGAATTTGGCACACATTCTCAGGGATGTGAGTCTAGCTAACCTGTAGAGCAGGGGTATTCAACTCTTACACTATGAGGTCCGGAGCCTGCTGGTTTTCTGTTCTTCCTGATAATTAATTTTACCCACCTGGTGTCCCAGATATATATCAGTCCCTTTTTAGAGGGGAACAATGAAAAAATGCAGTGGAACTGGCTTCAAGCTTTGGAGTTTAGTATGAGGGCTGTGGAGTATTCTTGTGTTTGGCCTCATGGTGGTGCTGTTGGAAGAAGGAAAGCTGCTGAGCAACAGTTTTCTCTAGAATCTTTGAAAGAAAAGGGAGGTTTGAGATGGGCCTATAATTTTTCTAATCATCTGGATCAATTGTTTTCTAGATATTGTTGTTTAGATTTTCAATATATACACTGGCAACAGCCAAAATAGATAACCTCTAAATCAGGCTCAACCTGTAGCATCTGAACAGACACAGGTTTTCAAGACCCCTCATCTGCTGTGTCTTCGCTCGCTGACCGCGTGGTGTGTTTTCGGGACCACCCACCTGTGGGTGTCTGACTGCCGACATTTTCGGCCATTTCTACTTGTAGAATCGGTTCGTGCTAGGTTTGCAAATTACTACTGGAACTCTGTTAAGAAGTGCTAAGTACTCTCAGCCGGCAAAGGCTACCCGTGTCCATGCCAAGAAACCAAAAGGAATCTGAATCACAGGACCTCAAACCGATACATATGCACTTTCAAAGGCAATTCCCATATCCATCATTACATTGGTGAATGCATCTAAATAAGACAATCTCAACATTTTATCACAGTTCCTAAATTCAACACTTTTCATAGTACTGAACCCAATCGTAGCACACAGGCCATAAAGTTCTCTTTCTATGCACGCTCAGATGTTTATATTTTTACATTTGACTCATTTAGCAGACACTTTTATCCAGAGCGACTTACACTACATTTATCTTAAGATAGCTAGATGGGACGACCATATATCACAGTCATAGTAAAAAGGAAATTCCTCAATAAGAAGTTAATCAGCTAAGTCAGTGCTAGTAGGAAAAGACAAGTGCAATTATTATAATTTTAAAATATATTTACTTATGGAGTGTTCCAATGTTCCACATTGTGAAAATGACATCAAAATCTCAGAGAATGAGACTGGTAAATTAATATTTATTTCATGAATGAATAGAATTTCGTGATTTAAACACCCTAACATTCTAGATGATGGAGATTAACATTAAATTCATTACTGGTGATATAATTAGTGGGGAATGGATGAACATTTAACAAAGGTACCCACTGGGCAGAGAAATCAATTCATTGTCTATTCCACATTGGTTCAATGTCATTTTGTTGAAATTACCCCAGTAGGTAGGTTTAATAATTCACACAATGAAACAATGAATCCGCCCGAATTGGCAGGAGGCAGAGATCACATTCGAGGTAAAAGGAGCATAGCTTTCACTTAGCCACACACATCTCATTGATATCTTTATGCAAGTTGCAACAGTCCTTCACAAAATAAATTACCCTATTTTACTAACTTTTTGAAGCACCATCTAGCCTTGTTTGTTACTGGGTCTATATACAGCACACAAAAACATTCCTGTGAAATTATCTGAACAGGAATGTTTCTCAGTTTTTGTTGTTGTAATTTTTACCCCCTTTTCTCCCCAATTTGAAGTTACAGTCTAGTCCTATCGCTGCAACTCCCATGCGGACTCAGGAAAGGCGAAGGTCAAGACTCATTCGTCCTCTGAAACACAACCCTGCAAAGCCACACTGTTTCTTGACACACTGCTTGCTTAACCCGGAAGCCAGCTGCACCAATCTGTCAGAGGAACGTGCATGCGCCTGGCCCACCACAAGGAGTCGCTAGAGTGTAATGGGACAAAGACATCCCGGCCGGCCAAACCCTCCCCTAACCTGGACGACACTTGGCCAATTGTGCGCCGCCTCATGTGTCTCCCGGTCACGGCCAGCTGCGACAGAACCCGGGTCTGTAATGATGCCTCTAACACTGCAATGCATTGCCTTGGACCGCTGCACCACTCTGGAGGCCCTCTCTCTGTTTTTTAACAGTGTTGTTTAACAGACACTCTGCCGTTCTCTCTACCCTGTCCCTCAGAAACATACTGGGCGGAGTACAGGCTCTCTCTGTGCAGGTCTGTCTTCCCCGTGTCCAGACTGCTCGGTGTTCTCAGCCTTAGCATCTGCCTCAACTTCTTCCGGAACTCCCTAGAGGCAAAGTAGTAGATGAAGGGGTCCAGGCAGCTGTTGAAGCAACTGAGGGAGAGAGTCAGCTTGTAGGCCATGTAGAGGGAGTCCCCATAGAAGAGCCTCCGGATGGTGTGAGCCAGGAGGAGGATGTTGTTGGGAGTGAAGCAGAGCGTAAAAACCGTTAGGACGGTGACCGCGAGACCAATAGCCTTATCCTTCTGTTTGGTCTTGGAGTCTCGGGCCAGCTTGCGGATGATGCTGATGTAGCAGAAAACAGTGATGCAGAACGGGATGAGGAAGAGGATGACAAACAGTGCAAGAAGGAAGGCAGCCCAGGCCACCATGGATGGAAGCATGTCCCTCTTCAGAACGTCGAAGCAGGTGGTAATCCTGAGTTCTGGAACGTGGAACGTCAGGTCGGTTATAGTGAGTGGGTACAGGACCAATAGGACGACTGTCCACATGGCGAAGCAGACAATCACAGCGAATGACTTCCTTTCCCTGGTCTCACAGAAGAGCATGGGCCGGCAGATGCCCAGGTAGCGGTCTCCACTGATGGCGGTCATAGTTAGAATTGAGCAGTACATGTTGGCAAAGAACACCAGGGTCAAGAGCCTGTGGAAGATCAGAATATAATGAATCATTATTAATCCGTGATGAAAGAAAGTTGTTGGCTCTTGTCCAGGGCTTGTAAAAGGCACATCTACCTCAATGGGACTGATCAGGATAAATAAATGATAGTCAAAAGAATAAAACAAGAATACCTGCACATGCCTGGGCCCAGGCTCCAATTATACCCTTGCATCTGATACATGATCTGGAAGGGCAGGACAAGGCCCAAGGTCAGGTCAGTCAGGGTCAGGTTGATCATGAAGATGATGGAGGGAGTTTTGGGAGACGTATGGAAGAGGAGGAGCCACATGGAGAGGCTGTTTCCTACCAGGTTGATGATGGTGACCACAATGTAGACAATGGAGATTGCTGTACTGGCTGTCACGTTCTGGAACAGGGACAAGGTGGTGTTGTCCAGTTTGGTGCTGTTGGAACTCCATGCCATGGTAACAATGACTTCACACAGACAACCTATGATCAGGCAGACATTTAGATTCATGTAAAAAGGTAGCATGGTCCTGTCTGGGATCTGAAAACCGTTTTAAAACAAGATTTGGCAGACTATAGTGCCAATGAATTAAAACCTGTTAAATTCTGAGTATTTGTTTTGGACAAGGTACCAGGTCCAGCGAGTTTGGTACATACCTTTTGTTTACCAACATTAATTTATAATGCTAGCGAGCCAGGCTAGGTATGATACCACAGATGAAAGGGGAATAATACAGTAACTAGCTAAAAACATCAAGCTGAAGTGTAATGTGATGTAGCTTGTCACAACTCAAAATTTGACCATAAAGACCATAAATAATGCGCCATGGTCATATTCATAGAGTAGGAAATGTAGGTCAAGTCACCAGAAGTGCAAGCATTTAGTATGCATGGAAATGGTACACCCTGGTGGTCATTGTAAAGCAATGCATTTCCTTCTCCGTCCACATTACCTTGTATGAGTCCTCCACATGTGCCGTTGATCTAGCTCATCGTTTACAATAGGAAAAGTGAATGGGAAAATACGTTTGAAGTTTCCTCACCTGCCTGTGTCATATTTTAATTAGTTCTACTCCATAACTTGAAAGCCCTGGTTGCTAAGATCGTTTTAAGATGTCAGGTTTGAAAATCCATTTAGCCATTTGGCACAGTGACTCCAAATGGTTTCAAGAAAAAATCCAAATGGTTTCAAGTGGCCAAGAGACATCATGTGATCACCTACTGCTATCTAGTTGACGAACTGGGAATCAGACAGTGGTTATATTTACTGTACATCAATAGATAGATAGAGATTTCAGCTTCCTCCTATGTATATCATTCCTGTAAGAAGAAAACACATTGCACAAGCCCTGTGCATTTAAAATGGCTGCGTTCCTATGAGAATATGTGCATGTTTAGAGCGTCATCATTAGGTCAAAGATCAGAATCTTTGTTTTATGCTTTTGGAACAGTAATTGGTGACATATTTTATTTCAAACCTAGAATTTGAAATCTGTTATTCCCCAACAAAAAATACCCCCGACAAAAAACTAAAACTGTACATTTCAAGGGTTGTAGCTCAGGCTCTGTAGTAGTCACATTGTTTCCCTTATCAGAATCCCACAGTTCTTACCATTCTAACAGTATTAAGCATGTGTAGGACTTATAGTTTTGAAACCAAAATGTACCTTTAGAAAATGCCACCAGTGGGCGTCAGAGTTTGAGGTTAAATGACTGCATACAGTTTGTGCTTCTTCTTTGAAGTGCATTGTTATTTAGACTTCTTTCTGAACTGAAAGCCAATATTAGGCTATCCCTCATCAAGTTGAAATATCATCAAGCCTAGAACAGCCTCCAGGCTTCTGTATCATAACGGTAAATACTGAATGACAAAAAGTATTACATGGGGCAATAATTATAAGGATCTAGTAATACTAGTCCTGTGCAAATATGAACTAGATCATGTGTTATAGATATTGTAATAAAAAAGATTGTCTATTAAATCTATCATTTTTGCACTGAGTGTGATATTTGGCAATTGTTGTGGTGACAATTGATATGCTTTTTGACTCTGGAGTGAACCTCTACCACACTACCATACCTTCACCCACACATTGTGAGGGGGTAAATAACCACACACCAAATGTGACTGTTTCGGAGGCTTCTTGTGTCACATTAGACGAGCCAAAACCTCTCATGTGTTTCCTCTGCTGGCTCTTTCTATATACTATAGAACACATTTCCAGTGCAGTACGAAATGTGAAATTCCAAAGTGTACGATATTCCAACAGTGCATTGGCTCTTGCACAATGAATTCCCCTCCATGTGCAAGTGAAGCGGTACTCTAACCTTATACAAACTACATAACCAAAGCACAAGCTTTGCCAAAAGTAAATAGCACAGGTGCCCACCTGAATGAGTGCCTTGATTCTATACTTAAAATATATAATAGAATATATCTGAATATTATCCCTATTGTCTGAGACAATGTTATCCCTAATTGTAACAAAGAGCAATCATACATTTTAGGCTGACATTTTAACCAAATTGAAGTATCTCTGTATGAAATGTAAAGCAAAGAGACCGAGCAGTACTTACCTCTGACAATACACAGGCTCGAGTCAGAGAGGGGCGGTTGGGGCTGGATGCATTGGTACTTTAACGGGTCAGGAAACTGGTTGTGAGTGCACGTTCCTGTAAAAAAAGGGAAGTGCGTCATGCTTCATATCTAACTCTTTTGCCATCATATGCAGGCAACACTAATAAACAGATTGCACATCTTATTAGTAATATGTGCACTGTTTGTGTTTGGTATTTACTTTTCATTTATTAGGTAAGTTGATTGTGGACACATTCTCATTTACAACAACGACCAGGGGGAAAAATGCTGGTGACAAAAAAAATGTGTCATTTGGCAGCACAAATATGTCTTATTATACATGTAAATGCAGGTTAAGACCACCCCAAATTGTAGTTACAGTGCCTTCGGAAAGTATTCAGACCCCTTGACTTTTTCCAAATGTTGTTTATCTTACAACCTTATTCTAAAATGGATTGAATTGTTCATTTTTTTCTACATCAATCTAAACACAATACCACATAATGAAAAAATAACAACATTTTTTTTAAATCCCACATTTATTACAAATAAAAACCAGAAATATTAAATTTACATAAGTATTCAGAACCTTTACTCAGTACTTTGTTGAAGCACCTTTGGCAGCGAGTCTCGAGTCTTCTTGGGTATGACGTTACAAGCTTCGCACACCTGTATTTGGGGAGTTTCTCCCATTCTTCTCTGCAGATCCTCTCAAGCTCGGTCAGGTTAGATGGGGAGCGTCGCTGCATGGCTATTTTCAGGTCTCTCCAGAGATGTTAGATTGGGTTCAAATCCGGGCTCTGGCTGGACCACTCAAGGACATTCAGAGACTTGTCCTAAGCCACTCCTGCATTGTCTTGGCTGTTTGCTTAGGGTCATTGTCCTGTTGGAAGATTAACCTTCACACCAGTCTGAGGTCCTGAGAGCTCTGTAGCAGGTTTTCATCGAGGATCTCTCTGGACTTTGCTCCGTTTATCTTTTCCCTCGATCCTGACTAGTCTCCCGGTCCCTGTCACTGAATAATATTCCCATAGCATGATTCTGCCATCACCATGGTTCACAATAGGGATGGTGCCAGGTTTCCTGCAGATGTTAAGTTGGCATTCAGGCCAAAGAGTTCAATTTTGGTTTCATCAGACCAAAGAATCTTGTTTCTCATGGTCTGAGTCTTTAGGTGCCTTTTGGCAAACTCTAAGCCGGCTGTCATCTGCCTTTTACTGAGTGGCTTCCATCTGGCCACTCTGCAATATAGGCCTGATTGCTGGAGTGCTGCATAGATTGTTGTCCTTCTGGAAGGTTCTCCCATCTCCACAGAGGAACTCCGGAGCTCTGTCAGAGTGACCATCAGGTTCTTGGTCACCTCCCTGACCAAGGCCCTTCTCCCCCAATTGCTCGGTTTGACTGGGTGGCCAGCTCTAGGGACAGTCTTGGTGCATCCAAATTCTTCCATTTAAGAATGATGGAGGCCGCTGTGTTTTTGGGGATCTTCAATGCGGCAGATTTTTTTTTTCTACCCTTCCCCAGATCTGTGCCTCAACACATGGCTTGTTTTTTTCTCTTGCATGCACTGTCAACTGTGGGACCGTATATAGACAGGTGTGTGCCTTTCCAAATCATGTCCAATCTATTGAATTTACCACAGGTGGACTCCAGTCAAGTTGTAGAAACATCTCAAGGATGATCAATGGAAACAGGATGCATCTGAGCTCAATTTTGAGTGTCATAGCAAAGGGCCTGAATACTAACGTAAATAAGACATTTCTTAAAACCTGTCATTATGGGGTATTTTGTGTAGACTGATGAAAAAATATGCTTAATCCGTTTTAAAATAAGTCTGTAACGTAACAAAAGGTGGAAAAAGTTAAGGGGTCTGAATACTTTCCGAATGCACTGTAAATATCATAAATTAATAAAAAATGGAGGTATATTGTAGTGTGTGGCGATCACCTAAAGATGGCATGACTAGCTAAAGGTCTATATTCTTACCACAGAGGTAGATAGATAAAAAACTACAGCTGAGCTCTTGGGTGGTGAAAAAGACAAAGAAATAGGATTATACACACCTCATCATGTTGGATAACGCTGAAATGGGGAGATACACACATACACGTGTGCACATCAATACAGGCATGTGCACATATCCACATGCTTCCAACCTAGTAGCTTTCATCTTTCATCTTTCTCACCACATCCTTTCACACCTCCAGCCTGTGAGTGATATAACCAGCTAACACCCCTGTGAGCAATACCACCCATCCTCACATTTCAACATCCAGACACAATGCTAGACTAATTATTAAACAGGATGTCACTATACATTATACGTATAACAAGCAATACATCTACAAAGTAAGGTCGCTCTCATTATAAGGGTGTCCGGTATTTTGCAGAGTTAAGTTAATGATACTCTATATATGTAGACCTACATGTAGTCTTACAGTTACAGTGAGGCAGGTCATTGATGACTATAGCACAACTTTACACACATGGGCCAACACACAGGCTTAAATATTCAACTGGAGGAGTGGATAAAAATTGTATCAATGAAAAGAGAATAATATAGAAAAGCAGAGATATGCTTAACATATTATAAGAAATATATAAAGTTGTCATGATAGGTCACTCTTCTGTGTTGTTACAATAACCCCATGATTATAGGGTACGGTAAAAGCAGAACTGTCGCTATCAACAGGAAGACATCCCATGCCTGCCCATAAACAGATGTCTCGTGAATCTGGTGAACAACAATAAGGAAAGCACACTGTAGCCTGCTCTCACTTCAGTCTCATGACATCACATTTCACAGTTGTAACCCAGCTGACACATAATGTTCTGAGAACCACATGTTTCTTCAAACTTGGTGAGAGCGTTGTTGTCCTATTGTTATCTTGCATTCAACCTTCCCACAACTTTCTGGGAATGGTGCATGATGGTTGCTTGGCTTTGGAACATTCTGAGCACATTTAAGGAACTTCACAAAAAAAAAATTATATTCTTGGTATTTCAATACTTTAACAGAATATTTCCTAAAAGTTGGTTACATGTATTTTAAATTTTGGTAATGTTCTAGGAATGTTCTCCAACTGGTTTGACATTGGAAATGTTCACAAACGTTAAGAAACAATGTCCTTCTATGGGAATTTCAATACTCCAGCATAACATTTCCTACAGGTTTCCTCATGGTGCTATTTAAAGTTATGTTCTCAAATTGTTCAGAGAACGATAAGAAACGTTCTTCTAAGGGTATGTACGTACTCCAGCATAACATTTTCTGCAAGTTTCCTCATGGTTGTATTTAAAGCCATGTTCTCAAATTGTTCCGAGAACGTTAAGAAAACTTTCCATAAAAACCACAAGAAATCTTTAGTAACGTTCAGGGAACATTCTAAGATTGGTATTTAACCTTTTCACATGTAACAACAAATGGGTGTGATCATTCTACAGTGGTCTCTGCAGCGTACGCTTAAACCGGTATGATTAGAACGCTTATTTAGAACGTCCAGTTTCGATTGATGCAACAGTCAGCATTTGAGGTAGCCACACTGTTTTTTCACAGAAACATTTAGCAGAAACACAGTCCTTACAAAGTTATGTCCTGAATGTGACAAGTTTATTTTTGGATGCAATGTTCAGACATTCACAGAAGTAAGAACAGTATACACAATCATCCAAACCGTAAAATGTAAGCTACATTAGTAATTCATCACATCACGGTGAGCTCAAAATTGATCGAAATAATTGAGTAAAACACTTTATAGAAATCGCAAGTAATCCAATGATGGGTAGTTTGTGCGCGCCGTTTGTTTGTTTTTCACGTCAACCAAAAATAATAAGAGGAGACAAGATGAGGTTGGTCTGTTTGCAGTATGCATGTTGAAGGGGGTGTGTCGTCTACGATCATTCACCTTTTACCCGAAAGATGAGTGAACCATTCCTTCACCTTATTATAAAATATTTGGTCTGACAGACGTTTACGTGACACTCACAATGCATTGCATGATGTCAGCAAACATGGTGCCACACATAGCTAGCAAATAGCTTAGCATTAGCTAATTATAATCAGTACAACCTTCAAAAAAGTATTTTACACTCATCAAAGGTGTCCATTACAATCTATGCAATAATCGGAATGCATTGTTTGTAACCAGTACTTGAAAACATGTGAATAAAACTGTAAATACATTATGCTCCATACATACATACACTACCGTTCAAAAGTTTGGGGTCACTTAGAAATGTCCTTGTTTTTTAAAGTAAAGCACATTTTTTTGTCTATTAAAATAACATCAAAGTGATCAAAAATACAAATACTGTTAATCTTATAAATGACTATTGTACCTGAAAACGCCAGTTTTTTTATGGAATATCTACATAGGTGTACAGAGGCCCATTATCAGCAACCATCACTCCTGTGTTCCAATGGAACGTTGTGTTAGCTAATCCAAGTTTATCATTTTAAAAGGCTAATTGATCATTAGAAAACCCTTTTGCAATTATGTTAGCACAGCTGAAAACTATTGTTCAGATTAAAGAAGCAATAAAACTGGCCTTCTTAAGACAAGTTCAATATCTGGAGCTTCAGCATTTGTGGGTTCAATTACAGGCTCAAAACAAATAACTTTCTTCTGAAACTCGTCAGTTTATTCTTGTTCTGCGAAATGAAGGCTATTCCATGCAAGAAATTGCCAAGAAACTGAAGATCTGGTTCAATGCTGTGTACTACTCCCTTCACAGAACAGTGCAAACTTGCTCTAACCAGAATAGAAAGAGGAGTGGGAGGCCCGGTGCACAACTGAGCAAGAGGACAAGTACATTAGAGTGTCTAGTCCTCAACTAGCAGCTTCATTAAATAGTACCTGCAAAACACCAGTCTCAACGTCAACAGTGAAGAGGCGACTCCGGGATGCTGGCCTTCTAGACAGAGTTCCTCTGTCCAGTGTCTGTGTTCTTTTGTCCATCTTAATCTTTTCCTTTAATTGGCCAGTCTGAGATATGGCTTTGTCTTTGCAACTCTGCCTAGAAGGCCAGCATCCCGGAATCGCCACTTCACTGTTGATGTTGAGACTGGTGGGAAGGGCAGGGGGGGAAGGGATCTCCTCGAAGAGAGAAGTTTGTCCGGCTCAGTAAAGCCTCAAACAAATTGAAATGGGCTACTTCTATGTGAATTAACGAGGAGGTGAATTAACACCTCAGTTCAAACTGTTGTTAGAAAATACAACTTGTTAGAAAATAATTTGAAATTGACAAGTTGAAACATACATAACTAGCAAGCAGCGAGTGTTAACTGTC
Source organism: Oncorhynchus kisutch (assembly GCF_002021735.2). Taxonomy (NCBI): domain Eukaryota; kingdom Metazoa; phylum Chordata; class Actinopteri; order Salmoniformes; family Salmonidae; genus Oncorhynchus; species Oncorhynchus kisutch. The sequence goes on from NC_034199.2 coordinate 4,431,599, forward strand.
CTGTTGCATAACAATCACATTTTGGAACAGTGAGTGCATTCTGACATCGCGTACATAAAACAGCTCAAGCTGGAGCAACCGTTAGAGATATTTGGAACTCACGTTAGAAAAGGTTAAAAGCATATTCATTCCGTTCTCAGCATCAACAAAACTCTATCCTATTAAGTGTCTTGGCTATGCCCACTTATTGGCCACACCCGATCTTAAACAGATACTTTGGGATTTTGGCAATGAGGCCCTTTATCTAATTCCCCATAGTCAGATGATCCAGTGGATACCCTTTTTATGTATGTGTGTCCAGTAAGTTAGACATAGTTTTGTGAGCCAATGCTAACTAGCATTAGCGCAATGAGCAGATACCCATAAACTTCCAGTCATCCAGCAACTTCCTTCAAACTGCACGCAGAGACATATAAATGATATCCACGAGTTAATTTCACTCTGGGGAAGTAAAGGGCTTCATTGCCAGATGGAGTCTCTTTCAATAGACTAAAATGAACAACTTTGAATGAGTAAAAAAAAACATAGCATGCTGGCTCCATCTTGGTGGCGCAGTGGACTCATTCCATGGCTATAAATCAGAAGATTTAAATCTCACTGACGTCATGCTACAATAAAACATTCATGTGTTTGCATGATTAATACTTAAGCAAATACATTTTCATGTGTCCTATCTGTGCTTGAAGTAGAGGCGTTCTCGGGCCTAAAAGTTGGACCCGTTCTGAAATAGTCCTAGGGCCTTCCCATCTGGAATCGATATATAGATTTTTTAAATTTAAATATAGAGACCCGTTCTGAACGGACCTGATCCAAGTGAGGGAAGCAGTAGAAAAGTATATTTTTAAGTTACTTTATTAACCAGAGCTGATAAAGCGCGAGGGAGAGGATGTAGATAGAGGTGACGCTATAGCAGGGGCCGTGCAGTGTATGTAGGCTACTGTGAGTGTGAGGGAGTGACACAGGGATCAGGGAGGAGGAAGAGAGAGATGAGAGACAGCAACCAACTAACTCTATAATATAATAGCTACCATAGCTAGATTATTTATCATCTAATATGATTACATAGTACCTGTCTTGCCTGCATCACACCGGGAGAAGCTAGTTAAGCTTACTAGTTAGCAGCTAGCTAGGCTATTTGAGACTGCATGCGCTTTCTCATCCTACACAGTTACAAACAACAACAACTCAATTTAGAATATAAAGTAGCAGCCTATCTGTAGGCTCTTGGTCGTTGTAGTCTATCCTTCTCCTTAAATGTTTTATTCCATCATTTTAATTCCCTCTTCCATTGATTAGATATCCCATAACTTTTGCCCCACACGGAGGCTCTATCACTGCAGCCTACTGTCACTTTGATGACTTAGGATTGTCCAACAACAGCAACAAGCTACATGCGCCACTCAATTTATCTCTCTCTCTAGCTCTCTCTTTCTAATAGAGCAGCTGCGTTCGGATCTGTATGGTTCCTTCTGGACAAGTCAGTTAAAATTACACATACCCGAGACCCGTGACAATCATATCAGAACCGACCCAGACATTATTTCGAATTCGTGACGTTATTTAGAATTCTGTATCCAGACCCGCTCTGGTCCCGGATCAGGTCTCGGGTATTCGGTGACTGGTGGATCCCGGATCAGGTCTCAGGTATTCGGTGACTGGTGGATCCGTGAAGACCTCTAGCTTGGAGTTTAAAAAAAGTTAACAAGCAGTGTTATTTAAAAGTCTTATTGAAACATGTTCTCAGAATGTTATTTAATTACCTTCAAATAACCTATAATTTCCTTTCTGAGAATGGTAATAAAACCTCACAGGAAAACTTTCAGAGAACAATAGTAAAACGTTCTCAGAAGCTCTCTGCAACTTCTGTTCTCAGAACGTTTTAAAAATGGCTTCGTTCCCAGAACCAATGTGAAGCATAAAACGTATGTTCCCACAACATGCAAGGAACAAAATTTGCTAGCTGGGGAGGCAGTTAGCTAGTTCTTCCCCACCCACTCTCCACACACACACACGCACACACACATACACTGTTCGATACAGATCTGACTCACACTAATGCCGGTGAGGAGTATCATTCCACAATTAGATTACCTTTTACAGTGCCTTCAGAAAGTGTTCACACTGTTGACTTTTTCCACATTTTCTTGTGTTACAGCCTGAATTTAAAATGGATTCAATTTAGTTTTTTTGTCACTGGCCTACACACAATACCCAATATTTTCAAATGATGACTTTTGAAAATTTGACAAATTATTATAAAAGGAAAATCTGTAATGTCTTCAGTCAATAAGTTTCAACACCTTTGTTATGGCAAGCCTAAATAAATTCAGGAGTTAAAATGTGCTTAAGAAGGTACATAATAATAAGTATGTACAATAATAGTGTTTAACATGATTTATGAATGACTACCTCATCTCTGTCCCCCACACATATAATTATCTTTCAGGTCCCTCAGTTGAGCAGTGAATTTCAAACACAGATTCAACCAGAAAGACCATGGAGGATTTCAAATTCCTCACAAAGGAGGGCCCATTTAGTAGATCTTTAAAAAAAAGCAGCAGACAGTGAATAACCCTTTGAGCATGGTGAAGTTATTAAATACAGGTTTCCTTCCTAACTCAGTTGCCGGAGAGGAAGGAAAACTGTCAGAGATATCACAATGAGGTCAATGGTGATAGGGGAAAACTGAAGATGGATCAAAAAACATTGTAGTTACTCCACAACAATGTTCCCTCTAAGCTGTGCTTGTGTTCGCACAGCTCCCCTCGGACTGCTGCACAGAAGAAATGTTAGCCAGTGCAGAGAAGCAAGAGATTGAACTTCACTCAACTTTCCCATTTAGTTAACACTATCAATGTTTCGCTCCACTGTGGGAATTGTGATCGAATCAATGCAATATTAGCCCCTTTCAATGTAACATACCGAAAGAAAATGATCTATGTAAGACTATCTATACAAAACAAACAGTGTAAAAGATTTTGCTGCAGCATTGGAGTCAGTGTTTGTATTTGTATTTATTATGGATCCCCATTAGCTGCTGCCAAGGCAGTTCTGGACTTGGTGACTGTGAAGAGACCTATGGTGGCATGTCTTGTGGGGTTTGCATGGGTGTCAATACCTCTCACAAATACACTGCTCAAAAAAATAAAGGGAACACTAAAATAACACATCCTAGATCTGAATGAATGAAATATTTGTATTAAATACTTTCTTTTTACATAGTTGAATGTGCTGACAACAAAATCACACAAAAATTATCAATGGAAATCAAATTTATCAACCCATGGAGGTCTGGATTTGGAGTCACACTCAAAATTAAAGTGGAAAACCACACTACAGGCTAATCCAACTTTGATGTAATGTCCTTAAAACAAGTAAAAATGAGGCTCAGTAGTGTGCCTGTATGACCTCCATACAATGCCTGGGCATGCTCCTGATGAGGTGGCCTGGACAGTCTGTGGTGGATGGAGCGAGACATGATGTCCCTGATGTGCTCGATTGGATTCAGGTCTGGGGAACCAGCGGGCCAGTCCATAGCATCAATGCCTTCCTCTTGCAGGAACTATTGACACACTCCAGCCACATGAGGTCTAGATTTGTCTTGCATGAGGTCTAGATTTGTCTTGCATTAGTAGGAACCCAGGGCCAACCACACCAGCATATGGTCTCACAAGGGGTCTAATGGCAGTCAGGCTACCTCTGGCGAGCACATGGAGGGCTGTGCGGCCCCCCCAAAGAAATGCCACCCCACACCATGACTGACCCACCGCCAAACCGGTCATGCTGGAGGATGTTGCAGGCAGCAGAACGTTCTCCATGGCGTCTCCAGACTGTCACGTCTGTCACATGTGCTCAGTGTGAACCTGCTTTCATCTGTGAAGAGCACATGGCGCCAGTGGCGAATTTGCCAATCTTGGTGTTCTCTGGCAAATGCCAAACGTCCTGCACGGTGTTGGGCTGTAAGCACAACCCCCACCTGTGGACGTCGGGCCCTCATACCACCCTCATAGAGTCTGTTTCTGTCCGTTTGAGCAGACACATGCACATTTGTGGCCTGCTGGAGGTCATTTTGCAGGGCTCTGGCAGTGCTCCTCCTTCCACAAAGGCGGAGGTAGCGGTCCGGCTACTGGGTTGTTGCCCTCCTACGGTCTCCTCCACGTATCCTGATGTACTGGCCTGTCTCCTGGTAGCGCCTCCATGCTCTGGACACTACGCTGACAGACACAGCAAACCTTCTTGCCATAGCTCGCATTGATGTGCCATCCTGGATGAGCTGCACTACCTGAGCCACTTGTGTGGGTTGTAGACTCCGTCTCATGCTACCACTAGAGTGAAAGCACCGCCAGCATTCAAAAGTGACCAAAACATCAGCCAGGAAGCATAGGAACTGAGAAGTGGTCTGTAGTCACCACCTGCAGAACCACTCCTTTATTGGGGGTGTCTTGCTAATTGCCTATAATTTGCACCTGTTGTCTATTCCATTTGCACAACAGCATGTGAAATTTATTGTCAATCAGTGTTGCTTCCTAAGTGGACAGTTTGATTTCACAGAAGTGTGATTGACTTGGAGTTACATTGTGTTGTTTAAGTGTTCCCTTTATTTTTTTGAGCAGTGTACAAGTAGGGATGAAGTCAATCTCTCCTCCACTTTGAGCCAGGAGAGATGAACATGCATATTATTAATGTTAGCTCTCTGTGTACATCAAAGGGCCAGCCATGCTGCCCTGTTTTGAGCCAAATGAAATTGTCCTAAGTCCTTCTTTTGTGGAACCTGACCACACGACTGAACAGTAGTCCAGGTTCGAAAAAACTAGGGCATGTAGGACCTGCCTTGTTGACAGTGTTGTTAAGAATGCAAAGGAGCGCTTTATTATAGACAGACTTTTCCCCATCCTAGCTACTATTGTATCAATATGTTTTGACCATGGCCGTTTACAATCCTGGGTTACTCCAAGTAGTTTAGTCTCCTCAACTTGCTCAATTTCCACATTATTCATTACGAGGTTTAGAGTTTAGTAAATTATTTGTCCCAAGTACAATGCTTTTAGTTTTTGAAATATTTAGGACTAACTTTTTCCTTACCACCTATTCTGAAACTAACTGCAGCTCTTTGTTAAGTGTTGCTGTCATTTCAGTCGCTGTGGTAGCTGACGTGTATAGTGTTGAGTCATCTGCATATAAAGACACACAGGCTTTACTCAAATCCAGTGGCATGTCCTTCGTTAAGATTGAAAAAAGTAAGGGGCCTAGACAATTGCCCTGGGGAATTCCCGATTCTATCTGGATTCTGTTGGAGAGGCTTCCATTAAAGAATACACTCTGTGTTCTGTTAGACAGGTAACTCTTTATCCACAATATAGCCGAGGGTGTAAAGCCATGACAGACGTTTTTCCAGCAACAGATTATGATCGATAATGTCAAAAGCCAGACTGAAGTCTAACAAAACAGCCCACCCAATCTTTTTATAATCAATTTATCTTAGCCAATCATCAGTCATTTGTTTGTGCTGTGCCTGTTTAAAAACTTCAGGATAGAGTCTATTTTTCTCAATTTCCACCTGTGCCCAAAGTAAAGTGCCTGTTGCTCAGCTCCTGAAGCCAGGATATGCATATACAGTGGGGCAAAAAAGTAATTAGTCAGCCACCAATTGTGCAAGTTCTCCCACTTAAAAAGATGAGAGAGACCTGTAATTTTCATCATAGGTACACTTCCACTATGACAGACAAAATGAGAAAAAGAAATCCAGAAAATCAAATTGTAGGATTTTTTATGAATTTATTTGCAAATTATGGTGGAAAGTAAGTATTTGGTCAATAACAAAAGTTTATCTCAATACTTTGTTATATACCCTTTGTTGGCAATGACAGAGGTCAAACGTTTTCTGTAAGTTTTCACAAGGTTTTCACACACTGTTGCTGGTATTTTGGCCCATTCCCCCATGCAGATCTCCTCTAGAGCAGTGATGTTTTGGGGCTGTTGCTGGGCAACACGGACTTTCAACTCCCTCCAAAGATTTTCTATGGAGTTGAGATCTGGAAATGCTTCTTATGAAGCCACTCCTTCGTTGCCCGGGCGGTATGTTTGTGATCATTGTCATGCTGAAAGTCCCAGCCACGTTTCATCTTCAATGCCCTTGCTGATGGAAGAAGGTTTTCACTCAAAATCTCACGATACACGGCCCCATTCATTATTTCCTTTACACGGATCAGTCGTCCTGGTCCCTTTGCAGAAAAACAGCCCCAAAGCATGATGTTTCCAGCCCCATGCTTCACAGTAGGTATGGTGTTTTTTGGATGCAACTCAACATTCTTTGTCCTCCAAACACGACGAGTTGAGTTTTTACCAAAAAGTTATATTTTGGTTTCATCTGACCATATGACATTCTCCCAATCTTCTTCTGGATCATCCAAATGCTCTCTAGCAAACTTCAGATGGGCCTGGACATGTACTGGCTTAAGCAGGGGGACACGTCTGGCACTGCAGGAGTTGAGTCCCTGGCGGCGTAGTGTGTTACTGATGGTAGGCTTTGTTACTTTGGTCCCAGCTCTCTGCAGGTCATTCACTAGGTCCCCCCATGTGGTTCTGGGATTTTTGCACACCGTTCTTGTGATCATTTTGACCCCGCGGGGTGAGATCTTGCGAGGAGCCCCAGATCGAGGGCGATTATCAGTGGTCTTGTATGTCTTCCATTTCCTAATAATTGCTCCCACAGTTGATTTCTTCAAACCAAGCTGCTTCCCTATTGCAGATTCAGTCTTCCCAGCCTGGTGCAGGTCTACAATTTTGTTTCTGGTGTCCTTTGACAGCTCTTTGGTCTTGGCCAAAGTGGAGTTTGGAGTGTGACTGTTTGAGGTTGTGGACAGGTGTCTTTTATACTGATAACAAGTTCAAACAGGTGCCATTAATACAGGTAACGAGAGTGGAGAACAGAGGAGTCTCTTAAAGAAGAAGTTACAGGTCTGAGACAGAAATCTTGCTTGTTTGTAGGTGACCAAATACTTATTTTCCACCATAATTTGCAAATAAATTCATAAAAAATCCTACAATGTGATTTTCTGGATTGTTTTCCTTATTTTGTCTGTCATAGTTGAAGTGTACCTATGATGACAATTACAGGCCTCTCTCATCTTTTTAAGTGGGAGAACTTGCACAATTGGTGGCTGACTAAATACTTTTTTTGCCCCACTGTAATTGGTACCATTGGAAAGAAGACACTTTGAAGTTTGTAGAAATGTTAAAATAATGTAGGAGACTATAACACAATAGATATGGTAGGAGAAAATCCAAAGAAAAACCACCCGGAAATTATTTTATTTTTGAGAGCCCATGCTCTACAATGGAAATAATTGGGGCATTCTGAAATCTAGCTCTCAGGATGCAATTCCTATGGCTTCCACTGGGCTTCCACTCAATGGTCAAGGTTTCAGGCTTGTTTCTTCCTAAACGAGGAAGAATAATATGTTTTACCACAGGGATACAGACTTGGAAATTCATGTATGCTCGCGCGAGGAAGAGGACACGCACCTGCTAATATTGTTTTCCTATTGAACATACTTCTTTCCAGATGAAATATTATAGTTGAATTACATTTTAGGGTATCTGAGGATGAAATAGAAATTAATTTTGACCTGTTGAAACAAAGTTTAGGGGAAGATTTTTCGGATTCCTACCTTGGCATGTTGAACAAGTGGAATACTCAAATCGATGGCGCCAACTAAACGGACTTTGTGAGATATAAAGAAGGATTTTATCTAACAAAATGACACTACATGTTATAGCTGGGACCCTTTGGGTGACAAATCAGAGGAATATTTTGAAAAGGTAAGTGAATATTTAATCGCTATTTGTGAATTTATGAAGCCGGAGAGAAAACATTTTGATGTGGGGCGCCATCTTCAAACAATCGCATGGCATGCTTTCGTTGTAAAGCCTATTGTAAATCGGACAGTGCAGTTAGATGAACAAGAATTTAGGCTTTTAACCGATATACGGTATGTTCCTAAATGTTTAATATCTATAATTTGTATGATTATTAATTTGAATTGCTCGCCCTCCAGTTTCACCGGAAGTTGTCCCGCTAGTGGGACGCCTAGCCTTAAAATTAAGAAGCTTTATTGTCCTTCCCTATAAGCATGCTGAAAATCTGGCACCAATTTGTTTACTGTAAAATAGCATTGTATCTGGTCAAACACCATTTTTTCCAAGGGGTGGTTCTGTGAGCCACAGAACTCACCTGAGAAGAGGGCTGCTGAGACATCGGCTGCGTGCAGGCCACAACAGCCAAAGGGACAGATCTCTGATTCAGAGAGCATGGCCCTGCAGAGAGGGGCCATGGTGGTACAGGCTGTGCCCAGGCAGTTGATTGACTAGGGCAGGGAGAGGTAGCTGGAAGGGCATCCACAGCCATGGCATCCACAGCCATGGCCAAGCCCCTGGCAGAAGACAGCTGGTACAGGAGCTCAAAGTGATTTGAAAGTCTAAAGTCCGGACACGGAGGAAGAAGGCAGGCACACCGAGAATGATTCTTCTCCTTCTTTCTGGTTATGTCACACATCCATTTACATTCACCTGGAGTCGAACAATGATCAGCCATTTTCTGGGTCAAGCTAGTAGAGGGGTGCAATGTTGGAAATGTATCATAGTCCAGGAAGGTCCCATTATGATCCTCTTGGATGTTGGATAGGAAGCATTTAAAGATGCCGATAGTCTCATAGAATCCTTATTCAGTTCAAGGGTTAGGCTTGGTCAAATATTTTATTTATTCATGAAGACTAATAATCCTTTCTTTAGCTGCATCAAGTTCAATACATTTTTCACAAATGAAGGTATCCATCGGACCTTACCCCGTGACAACAACAGACATACATTTAATAGCACGCGATCCCCAGCAGATTCAAATTAGTTTTCACTGCTGCACGCCAATAGTCCAAGGGAACAAACATTTCCCTCCATGGCCGTAGACCCCCCCACAACTGTGCTGTCTCTCATTGAATGTGAAGAGCAAGAGAGAAGTGCAGGGGGGTGGGTGATGTCTTGAAAGGCTGTCATTGGCAGGTTGCCGGCTGTACCTTGCTATGCACTGGCTCGGCTGAGTATTAGTGTTCGGTGTAGCCTCTCAGAGCTTTGTCGGCATGTCCCCAGTGTCTTGTACCTATGTTTGTCCTCTGTAGTTGAGTGCCTTTCTTTGTTTGCTTTCAGTTGTCGCAGCAGAAGGATAAGGACAGAGAATGATGATGTGTAGCTATCACAATGTATCTTGTCACCTATTCTGTTCTCTGTGACCACGAACTTCAAAACCACCCCTTGGTTGGAAAATGGGTTTGTTCATTCATAAAAACAGCGACACAGTGGGGGGTTGGCTTCTGTTGCCTCCCTTTGGCCAGCAGTGGCACATGTGTCATGAAGAACATTAGCGTGATCAATAATAATGGAATCGGTGGTCTGGTTGGAGGAGCTTTAGGAGGACAGGCTCATTGTAATGGCTGGAATGTAATAAATGGAATGATATCACACACATCCAACATATGGAAACACCATTGAATCAGTTCCATTGCAGCAATTGCAATGAGCCTGTCCTCCTATAACCCCTCCCATCAGCCTCCTCTGATTGGAGTAGGATTCCATTGCATTGACAGGCACGACTCAGGCCCATACTCTACACAGACCAGTGTGCCATAACCAATCAAAGCTGCAGTAGGCATAAATGCAAATAGCCATTGCCATACACGGATCTGTGCCATTCACTCTGAACTGGACTGTGTTTACAGCATGAGTGGTCGCGAGTAGATGCACTTGTTTTGAGATCAAATAGAGAGCTGCATATAGCCACCTGTGCATATTTGTTAACCTCTACTGGATCGGTCTCCCCCCCCCCCCCCCCCCCCCCCTCCCCCCATGGGACAGTTGATCTAACGTAGGCTAATATGATTAGCATGAGATTGTAAGTAACAAAAAAAAAAATCCTAGGACATAGACTTATCTGATATGGGCAGAAAGCTTTTAAACTCTTGTTAATCTAACTGCACTGTCCAATTTACAGTAGCTATTACTTGAAAATGTATTAATAAACAAATTAGGCACATTTGGGCTGTCTTGATACAACATTTTCAACAGATATGCAATGGTTCATTGGATCAACCAATGACATTAATTTGGGGACAGGTCGAAAAGCATTAAACATGTATGGCAATTTAGCTAGTTAGCTTGCACTTGCTAGCTAATTTGTGATATTTAGCTAGCATGCTGTTGTTAGCTAATTTGTCCTGGGATATAAACATTGAGTTGTTATTTTACCTGAAATGCACAAGGTCCTCTACTCTGACAATTAATCCACGCATAAAACGGTCAACCGAATCGTTTCAAGTCATCTCTCCTCCTTCCAGGCTTTTTCATCTTTGAACTTATATGGTGATTGGCATCTACACTTTCATAGTACTACCACGACAACCGTCAAAACAGTTCGTCTTTCAATCACCCAGGTGGGTATAACCAATGAGGAGATGGAAGAGGCAGGACTTGCAGTGCGATCTGCGTCAGAAATAGGAGTGACTTCTATGCTCGTTGGCGCGCGCGAGCAGTGTGGGTGCAATAATTTAATAACATATATTCCTATATTTATTTTGCAACGCGAGCAGTGTAGTCAGGGTATAATCCTCACATGTTTTACCCTTGCCTGTTTCTGGACTCTGTTCCCGCCTGCCTGACCATTCTGCCTGCCCCAACCTCGAGCCTGACTGCCACACTGTACCTCGTGGACTCTGAACAGGTTTTGACCTTTTGCCTGTCCACGACCGTTCTCTTGCCTACCCTTTTGGAATATAATAAATATCAAAGACTCAAGCCATTTGCCTCCCGTGTCTGCATCTGGGTCTGGCCTTGTGCCCTTATATCAAAGGTGATTTTCTCAAAAGTGAGTTCACAAGTTGATCGACTTTCAAAGCAGAATGACTTTCCCATTGTTCCTCAAATGCAGTGTATGATATACCATTTTGTAGCTCCGAGTCTCAACTTTTATCCAATGTCAGAAACACCATTTCACATTTTGCTACATAAGACCGAATCCAGATGGTGAGTCACAAATAGCCACTGTATCCTTGGTCACTGTTAAAACTGATCATATGAAGAAGGAGATAATCTGCCGGACATAAAACAATATAAAGATAAGATTGATATTGATTTTGAGACATGACATGTAGTATTTTCCTATTTTAGTATACGCTTTTCATATTAATTCGAAATTCCTGTTCTTTTCCCGAAGATTTCTCGCAAAAACAAGCATACTGTATCTCTGTGAAATGTCAACGGAACACTGATGGTGAATTTTATATTTTGTAGAGGAATCTTTTAGCCTGTGCTGGCGCTGCAGACGGCTATATCGGTCCACTAATAAAGGACTATTAAAGGCCCAGTGCACTACTTTTGTTAATAATTTTTTATTAATATTATTTCAGTGGGCGCTGCAGCACCCTCAGCACCATTACTTCCCACAGCTATGGTTGGAGATGTCCAAGCGCTATTGAACATCTGGGCAGACTCCAGCATCCAGAGGCATGGTTAGCCAAGGTTGGAATCCATCGGTCAGTCAAATTTAAGAAACTCAAACAATAATATTAAAAGATGAAAGACCCCCAAAAAAGTGGATCAGACTGAAAAACATACTGTGCTTAGATGCAGACCAGTGATGTCTAGTCGGGGGACGCTGTATTCGACATCCCCGATAGCAATATTTGAAGCCATGTTGATGCCGAACAGCGATGATCAGCACGGTAATACATTGTCTTTAGCCAAATTACTATCTAGCTAGCTAGCAATGACTTTAGTGTAGCTGGCTCTAGCATGTGAGAGTGAGCACTGCGCAAGACATGAACCAGGGTCGATAACTTATAAACATCCATGATCCACTGAGGCAAAAACTCTGCTAAAATGGAGAGTTGGAAATAACGAGAAGGGAAGAGATTTAGTGAAGTTATAAAAGAGGATGATAGCAGTGCCTATGTTGTGTGATGATTGATGATTGTGAGGTGCTATATAAATTAGACAGTCACAAGATGGGGACTTCAAATAGGCCTATGCCACATCAAGGGAACTGTAGCCTACTGATCAGATGGATTAAATGGAAACTGAAATCTGGACACTGACTGTAGGTCTATAACCTCTCACATAGTCTTAATATTAACTCCTGCAGAATTAAGCATTTCTTTCAGTAAATTGACACACCTGAATGTACATTTTGACCTGGGAACAGGAGTGGAGAAATATTATTTATTTATTTCAGCATCTTGAGAGATACGGACCCGTCTGTAGAGGTGCTTACTTTTTCAGCGTCACAAAAGCTGATATTATTTTAACCACATAAAATATGCATCCAAGCGGAACTGAAATGTTATCAAAAACATCTTGGGTCATTTACACAGCATTCTATTTCATTAAAACCAGTCAAACTGATCTTTCCCATTTTTTAAATTTTTTTGTTATTGCATTTTCTCCCTGGTCCCTAAATGTCTTTGCTCCACGAAAGAAGAAGAGATGACAGAGAAAACTCTACAGATGTCAGTAGATTGAAGCATTCATTCGATAATATATGACATTAGTCTGGTGAGCAAGGGTTTCTAGGGCAATATATAATGACAGAAGAGAAGCTGCATGTACAGTGCCTTTGGAAAGTATTCAGACCCATTGACTTTTTCCACATTTTGATACGTTACAGCCTTATTCTAAAATTGATTTAAAAAATATAAATCGTCAGCAATCTACCCTATAATGACAAGCGAAAACAGGAATACGTTATTTACATAACAATGCGATTCGAAATTGAGCTCAGGTGCATCCTGTTTCCATTGATCATCCTTGATGTTTCTACAACTTGACTGAAGTTTTTGACTGTAGTCTAAGGCACATTTTCTATGTTTGCAGTTCGGGTGCGGGCTTCAGATTTTCACTTTATCACTTTATTCCTTCAGAAAATATTCACACCCCTAGACTTTTTCCACATTTTGTTGTGTTACTGACTGAATTTAAAATAGATTACATTTAGATTTTTTGCGTCACTGGCCTACACACAGTATCCCATAATGTTTTACAAATGAATTACAAATGAAAAGCTGAAATGTCTTGAGTCAACAAGTATTCAACCCCTTTGTTATGGCAAGCCTAAATAAGTTCAGTACAAAAAATATCCCTAATAAGTAACATAATAAGTTGCATGGACTCAATCTTTGTGCTATAATAGTGTTTAACTGCTTCCCGGGAACAGATGGCATCAATTAAGGCAGCCCCCTCGCACCACTCTGATTCAGAGGGGTTGTGTTAAATGTGGAAGACATATTTTGGTTGAATGCATTCAGTTGGTCAACTGACTATCCTTTTGTGCTAATTGATGGCTGTCATCCCATGACTGATATACTAGCCCATTGTGTTTGTGGTTTTTATGTTTCTCGTCTCATGTGCTCCTCTGCGGCAAAACCAATTGCCTTGTGTAATACTGAGCCCATCAACCATAACCATGCCTGGTGCTTGTATCCTACTATTTAGGATACAATAAACCTACACAGTAAGCAGTTAATAAAACAATCTCAACCTTCTTATAAAACGTTTATTTTGGAAGAACAAACAAAATCGCAGATGATAGGGTGGGACTCAAGGCATTACCTCCGGATTTCGACAAACTAACAGCGAGCATAACGTTGTGTTTCTTCAAATATCAACAAACAACCGAGTGCAATAAGATAATATATTTTTAATAACAAAAACAACAATGAGAGAAAAAACCTTTAGGCTTTGTGGAATCGAAATGACTTGCAAATTGCCTCGTGCTACACCACAATAGGACAGTAAAAGGGGAAAACAGTGTAGCCTATGAAACACAAGCAAAATATAACAAAACAATTCAATTAAAAATAAAACACATAAATTACAACAATAAGACTTGTTCAGCATCTAATATTGCACATACTGAGCAACAATAAGATATAAATAGCCTTAGGTCTTCCAAATTACCAGTAGCTGCCATATCAAAATCGGACTGTAAAAATAGTAAATTGTTAGGCTGTACACCTGCGTTAAAAACATAGAAGTATATTAAAACAATTAAATAAGAAATAATCTAAATATATAAATAACAACAATAAGAATGGTTTAGCATCTACTATAGCCTAGGGCTGGGATGGGCAACTGCGGCCCGCTGACCTTCTGTAGGCCAGCGGATCAATTACCCCAACAAATATTTGTTCTCTAATTTATTTTTGGAGCTCAATCAGGGTCTCAAGTTACTGTTGAGAGTTAGAATAGTAGGGATATGCATCTTTGCCTTTCAAGACAATTCGATATGTATCTAGCTAGCTCCTTGATCTCCGACACGATACAGGAACGACACGTTTTAGTTTGATTAAACACATTCACTATCCATTCAAATCTAATCCATTCAATACAGCCTAGTAGTCACCAACCTTTTCTGAGTCAAGATCCAAAATTAAGCTGAGATGTAACTTCCAGATAAAAAAAAAACATGACTTAAGAAACATAATCCTATGCAACGTTAACGTTCTTTGCTTCACGGAAACATGGCTCACAGGAGAGACACTATCGGAGTCGGTGCAGCCAGCTGGTTTCTCCACGCATCGCGCCGACAGAAACAAACATCTTTCTGGTAAGAAGAGGGGCGGGGGCGTATGCCTTATGGCTAACGAGACGTGGTGTGGCCACAACAATATACAGGAACTCAAGTCCTTCTGTTCATCTGATTTAGAATTCCTCACAATCAAATGTCGACCGCATTATCTACCAAGGGAATTCTCCTTTCAGAAAAGCTGACCACGACTCCATTTTGTTGATCCCTGCCTACAGACAGAAACTAAAACAAGAAGTTCCCACGCTGAGGTCTGTCCAATGCTGGTCCGACCAATCTGATTCCACACTCCAAGACTGCTTCCATCACGTGGACTGGGATAGGTTTCGTATTGCGTCAGACAACAACATTGACGTATACGCTGATTCGGTGTGCGAGTTCATTAGAACGTGCGTTGAAGATGTCGTTCCCATAGCAACGATTAAAACATTCCCAAACCAGAAACTGTGGATTGATGGCAGCATTCGCGTGAAACTGAAAGCCCGAACCACTGCTTTTAATCAGGGCAAGGTGACCGGAAACATGACCGAATACAAACAGTGTAGCTATTCCCTCCACAAGGCAATCAAACAAGCTAAGCGTCAGTATAGAGACAAAGTAGAATCGCAACTCAATGGCCTCAGGAGGCTGAAGAAATTCGGCTTGTCACCAAAAGCGCTCAAACTTCTACAGATGCACAATCGAGAGCATCCTGTCGGGCTGTATCACCGCCTGGTACGGCAACTGCTCCGCCCACAACCGTAAGGCTCTCCAGAGGGTAGTGAGGTCTGCACAACGCATCACCGGGGGCAAACTACCTGCCCTCCAGGACACCTACACCACCCGATGTTACAGGAAGGCCATAAAGATCATCAAGGACAACAACCACCCGAGCCACTGCCTGTTCACCCCGCTATCATCCAGAAGGCAAGGTCAGTACAGGTGCATCAAAGCTGGGACCGAGAGACTGAAAAACAGCTTCTATCTTAAGGCCATCAGACTGTTAAACAGCCACCACTAACATTGAGTGGCTGCTGCCAACACACTGACTCAACTCCAGCAACTTTAATAATGGGAATTGATGGGAAATTATGTAAAATATATCACTAGCCACTTTAAACAATGCTACCTAATAAAATGTTTACATACCCTACATTATACATCTCATATGTATACGTATATACTGTACTCTATATCATCTACTGCATCTTTATGTAATACATGTATCACTAGCCACTTTAACTATCCCACTTTGTTTACATACTCATCTCATATGTATATACTGTACTCGATACCATCTACTGTATCTTGCCTATGCCGCTCTGTACCATCACTCATTCATATATCTTTATGTACATATTCTTTATCCCCCTACACTTGTGTGTATAAGACAATAGTTTTGGAATTGTTAGTTAGATTACTTGTTGGTTATTACTGCATTGTCAGAACTAGAAGCACAAGCATTTCGCTACACTCGCATAAACATCTGCTAACCATGTGTATGTGACAAATAAAATTTGATTTGATGTTGATTGATTTGATTTGATTTGAACCTATTAAAAACAGATATGTAGCAATGAGGTTTGTGCAGTAGGCTATAGGCCCAATACATTATCACTACATATTGGCTGTGCTTGAATTGCCCTGCCAATGTTGTTCTTCTCAGACCATTTTGAAATTATATTTCAAAACTTTTGGCATATGATCACACTGGTAATAGATCATTGTTGTATTACTTTTGAAGCACAGCTGAATGAGCATAATAATGAGGTTTTTAACATTTTACTGGACTGATGGCCTGCATCTGATGGTCAGTCTGAGGGAGGGAGGGAGGGAGGGAGGGAGGGAGGGAGACTCACCCAACTCACCATACCTTCACTGTTCCTCCCTCCGCTGAGAAAAGGGGGCACAGTCTTCCAGCTGATGGCGAAGACTTACGTCACACTGCATTATTTCTGTTTTAATCACCAGTTCATGTTGTTACTCCTATGACCAGAGACAGTGAAATATTCCTTGACATTAAAAAGACACAAGCTGCTAATAATAACAATGCAAGCTTACCGGAACACTTTGCTATACTCATTCATTGCAGCTGTAGTGCTGGTTGTAGCTTGAGTGGAGTAAAAATGCATGGGTCAGAGATTGAGGACAATGTGGTGATGAGATTGGACAATGGCCATATACTTCAGAGACTAACGTACTGAGACCAACATAGCAGACAGCGGTAAAAGAGGACTCAGTAAAACACTTGCTGTTAGGAAACTATCAAATTACAATACTTTTGTTTTTAGGTCTGTGCCTGTCCAGTTTGGTTTTGGTCAGTTTGTTTTTATTTATTTTATTTATGAGTGGAAGTAGGGAGAATGTGCATTTAATGGCTTATAAATGTGTTGACCGTGCTGAATAACAACTTGAACTTACTTACTTATTACTGATAACTTATGGTTTTAAAAGTTTTGAAATCTCACAGTATCAACTTTGCTGTGCACTCAAGGCTTCTTTCTAACCTGTGCAGACATAGTGATCTGAGCTATCTGATTGGCCAGCGTTAGGCCTATAGGTGCAATTGATTTGCTCTCTGGGCCTGCCGGGTATGCAGAGTTCTACCGTCACACATTAAATGATTCAAAATTGGAAAAAACTTTGCCTTCCAAGCGCTAGGGCTGCTGAATAAAGTGCTACATTTGGCATCAGCAGCCACTCCATATTTTTTAAATGTATTTTACTAGGCAAGTAATTTAAGAACAACTTCTAATTTTAAATTATGGCTTAGGAACAGTGGGTTAACTGCCTTGGTCAGGGGCAGAACAACAGATTTTTACCTTGTCAGCTCAGGGATTAGATCTTGCAACCTTTCGGTTACTAGTCCAACACTCTAACCACTAGGCTACCTGCTACCCCACGCACTCTTGCTCCGGAATGGGAAAAATATCCTTTCTATTGTATTCAAGTTAAATTATATTTTTCTTACTATAAAATAATGGCATGGTGCATAGCCAGATAACATACTGTAGGCCAACTCATATTCTGTTCTTCTGAAATACATTTTCTTCATATCATGTTTCTTTAGACCTGCCTAAAATAAATAATGGATGTGTTGTGATGGTGTATAGTCAATTGATTCATTAAGACTTAAAAATTGTAGATGTTCCAACGACGCCATCGGCTTGTATGGGGCTTCCCAGTGTTATTCTGGTCGCAAACTGGTTGAAAAATGACTTTTTAAAATGTATTTTCACTGACGTGTTCTTTTGGAAACCAAAAGGGTTCTTCAAAGGGTTTCCTTATGGGACCAGCCAAATATCCCTTTTATTTTCTAAATAGCACTTTTTTTTACTAAGACTGTACTGTAAACGGAATTGCAGAGGATAAAGTTGGGTATTGAAAACATTGTTCATTACATTTCTATTTGTTTCCATCGTCCACAATTAAAGTTCATCTGCAACATATTCTTACATTTAAAATAGATCAAGCAATGGCAAAAACAAATCTACATCACCATTTTTCATACATCTGCATAAGGTAATTGTTTCACAATGAATATAAATACTGAGAGAATATAAAGGTACATTCCTTTATTTGATTAATAAGAGTGGCGTGATGGGGCAGATCCTCTTTACGGACTTCTGTGCACAGAAGGACATATGGAGTGTAGCGGTCCTCTTGGAAGAGTCGTGTGATGGGTCAGATCTGCAGTGAAGAGAATCAGTGCATTACAGCTTTATACATTTGAGATTTTATAAGCAAACAAGAAAAGGACATTCTTGAAGAAACTTTGTGGACTCTCAGCTGGCTAAAAGTATTTCTATGGTACTAGTTGAAGAATTCTGTGGCAGGTATAGATGTTGAGGCTACACTTGCTCATAGGCTACACTTGCTCATATACATTGCATACATACCTTGCGTCCTTCTCCAACAAGGCTCAGGGGCATATTTCAGGACTTTCCAGAGGGCCCACAACAAATATCTTTAACAGTCAGAATCTACTAAAAGTGGTAGCAAAGGTGTGTTTTCTCCCCTGTCCCTTGTATTGTTGTGGGACATTAATTAATTGATCATCAATCTAAAACATTTTAAGAAAGATAGTTGGATAATGGATAACTCCTCTCTCAATGGTAAAGTTTTGTTTAATACTAATACATTTTGTAATATTCAAACAACTTTTTATAAACACACCACTCCATAATCCTAAGGATATTGTCCCGGACAGCGGTTCCCCAATTGAGGACAGCTTTACAGTCTTAAAAAATAAATGTAAGTATGTGTAATGAGGCAATAAAGAGACAATAAAATGTTATATTGTTCAAAAGTTAGGTCTGTCATGTAATCCTGCAACAAACAGTGTTTGAGTTTGAGTATGCGACAGGGAGAGTGAGCAAGAGAGAAATGGGAGAAACTTTACAAGGAGGTGTCTGTTGAATCAAGACAAGGGTTTTGCACCTGAAAAAAGCTGAGTTAAAACCTCTTTGGGATCAGTGTACCACTAGCGTGTCACTACGACAACATCCAGTGAAATTGCAGAGCGGGGAATTCAAAATACAAAAATCATAATATTAAACATTCATGAAAATACAAGTGTCTTACATTGTTTAAAAGCTTAACTTCTTGTTAATTTAACCGCATTGTCAGATTTCAAAAAGGCTTTACGGCGAAAGCATACCATGCGATTATCTGAGGACAGGGCCCCACATCAAAATACTTTTTCAAACCAGCAAAGGCGTCACAAAATCTCAAATAGCGATAAAATAAATCACTTACCTTTGAAGATCGTCCTCTGTTCGCAATCACAAGGGTCTGAAAACGAATGATCGTTTTCTTCGATAAAGTCTCTCTTTATATCCAAAAAAGTCTGTTTAGTTGGAGCCATTGCTTTCAGTAATCCACTCGTTCAACATGCATACAAACGAATCTAAAAAGTTACCGGTAAAGTTCGTCCAAACAAGTCAAAGGATGTTTCTAATTAATACTCAGGTACTCTAATATCTAAATAAAAATAACATTTTAGACGGAGAATAGTATGTTCAATAGGGAAGATAAGTAACGAAGAGCGGCACCTCATTCACGTGTGTAACTTTTCTAATGAGGGACACCTTGGAAAAACAACAAGCCTGAAACCCTTCCTAAAGACTGTTGACATCTAGTGGAAGCCATAGGAACTGAAATCTGGGTCCTATCGGTTTGTTTATCCCATAGGTTAGCATGAAAAAGGCCTGTGATGTCGGACCAAAGTGCAGCGTGGTATGGGTTCAACATATTTATTTATTGAACCGGCACAAAAAAACAATAAAGCACAAACGAAACGTGAAGCTATGGCTTGCTCACAAGCCATAGCTTCTAACAACTAACCAAAAACAAGATCCCACAAAAACCCAGTGGGAAAAGGCTGCCTAAATATGATCCCCAATCAGAGACAATGATAGACAGCTGCCTTTGATTGGGAACCATACCAGGCCAACATAGAAATAAAAAAACTAGAGTACCCACCCTAGTCACACCCCGACCTCACCAAATTAGAGAATAAATGGCTCTCTAAGGTCAGGGCGTGACACCATATCAGTTCGGTTATACTCACAAACATTATTTTAACAGTTATAGAAACTTCAGAGTATTTTCTATCCAATGCTACCAATATATGCATATCCTAGCTTCTGGGCCTGAGTAACAGGCAGTTTACTTTGGGCACGTCATTCATCCTTCCGAACACTCCCCCCGAGCCTTAAGAGGACCGGTGCCCCCCGCGGGACGGTTGAGCTAACGTAGGCTAATGTGATTAGAATGAGATTGTAAGTAACAAAAAAAATCCTGGTACATAGACATATTGTTTCTGATATGGGCAGAAAGCTTAAATTATTGTTAATCTAACTGCACTGTCCAATTGTAGCTATTACAGTGAAAGAAAACCATGCACAACTATAAACTTGAAAATATTTTAATAACCCAATTAGGCACATTTGGGCAGTCTTGATACAACATTTTGAACAGATATGCAATGGTTCATTTGATCAGCATAAAACTTTGCACATACACTGCTGCCATCTCGTGGGGAAAATTGTAATTGCACCAGGGCTGGAAGAATGCGATATGGCCTTTCCCTTGCGTTTCAAAGATGGTACAATTTTAAAAAATTTAAACATGTTTTTTTATTTGTCTTATCTTTTACAACATCTAATGTGTTATATTCTCCTACATTAATTTCACATTTCCACAAACTTCAAATTGTTTCCTTTCAAATGGTATCAAGAATATGCATATCCTTGCTTCAGGTCCTGAGCTACAAGCAGTTAGATTTGGGTATGTCATTTTAGGCGAAAATTTATAAAAGGGTCGGATCCTTAAGAGGATCTAGAAATTAAACTAGGTTGTACCAATGATAGGTGTTGACCCTCCACATCTTTCAAGACAATTGGAGCACTGAGCACTCTTAAATATCACCAGGGCCAGCACAGGTAAACCACCTTCTCACTAATGAGATGGACAAGCCAGCACAGGTGTGACACATTCTGACTAACAAGGTGACACCAATCAATGCGCCCTATGTGCTAACGAGCTATAAGTGCTAAAGTCCAATCTCAAAATGGATGAAAATGTTATTTTGAAAAAACAAAACCTGTAACGCCTTCCCCCTAAGGACAACAAATATATCATTTTTTTTTGTTGGACAAGTTTGCTCACCACTAACAGAAAACAACTTCCATTGCACAACATAACCATCTTAAATGCATGGCCTTCTCCAATGTGAACATGGTTACTGGCTGTCAACAATTAAGTCTATGACAACACACCTTTTTTTGTAAATATATATTATTGTCACGCCCTGACCATAGTTTGCTTTGTATGTTTATATGTTTTGTTTGGTCAGGGTGTGATCTGAGTGGGCATTCTATGTTGTATGTCTAGTTTGTCTGTTTCTGTGTTTGGCCTGATATGGTTCTCAATCAGCCCGGTGCGGTACATTCCAGCTCCTCGTATCGGCCGGGCTAGAATGGGCATCGAGCCAGGTGCCATGAAGCCGGCTCTACGCATCTGGTCTCCAGTGCGTCTCCTTGGGCCGGCGTACATGGCACCAGCCTTACGCATGGTGTCCCCGGTTTGCCAGCACAGCCCAGTGCGGGCTATTCCACCTCGCCGCACTGGCCTGGCTACCGGGAGCATGCAACCAGGTAAGCTTGGGCAGGCTCGGTGCTCAAGAGCTCCAGTGCGCCTGCACGGTCCGGTCTATCCAGTGCCGCCTCCACGCACAAGCCCTCCGGTGGCAGCCCCCCGCACCAGGATGTCTCTCCGTCTTCTGCCTACAGGTGCTTCCTCCTCTCCAGTGCTGCCAGAGCCTTCCTCCTCTCCAGTGCTGCCAGAGTCTCCCGTCTGTCCAGAGCTGCCAGAGTCTCCCGTCTGTCCGGAGCTGCCAGAGTCTCCCGTCTGTCCGGAGCTGCCAGAGTCTCCCGTCTGTCCGGAGCTGCCAGAGTCTCCCGTCTGTCCGGAGCTGCCAGAGTCTCCCGTCTGTCCGGAGCTGCTAGAGCCGCAAGTCTGTCCTGAGCCGTCAGTCAGCCAGGAGCCGCCAGAGCCGTCAGTCAGCCAGAGCCGCCAGCCAGCCAGGAGCCGCCAGAGCCGCCAGCCAGCCAGGAGCTGCCAGAGCTGCCAGCCAGGAGCCGCCAGCCAGCCAGGAGCCGCCAGAGCCGCCAGCCAGGAGCCGCCAGAGCCGTCAGCCAGACAGGAGCCACCAGAGCCGCCAGCCAGCCAGGAGCCGCCAGAGCCTCCAGCCAGCCAGGAGCCGCCAGAGTTGCCAGCCAGCCAGGAGCTGCCAGAGCCGCCAGCCAGGAGCTGCCAGAGCCGCCAGCCAGGAGCCGCCGGAGCCGTCAGCCAGCCAGGAGCCGCCAGAGCCGCCAGCCAGCCAGGAGCCGCCAGAGCCGCCAGCCAGCCAGGAGCCGCCAGAGCCTCCAGCCAGCCAGGAGCCGCCAGAGCCGCCAGCCAGGAGCCGCCGGAGCCGTCAGCCAGCCAGGAGCCGCCAGAGCCGTCAGCCAGCCAGGAGCCGTCAGCCAGCCAGGAGCCGTCATAGCCCCTCTGCCCCTCAGTCCTGAGCTGCCCCTCAGTCCGGAGCTGCCCATCAGTCGGGAGCTGCCCATCAGCCCGGGGGCTGCCCCTCTGTCCGGAGCTGCCCATCAGTCCAGTGGGGCCCTTTAGTAGGGTTGCCAGTCCTAGGTTGGCGGCGAGGGTCGCCGTTCCTAGGAGGCCACAGAAGCGGAGTAAGACCACGTCCAGCGCCAGAGCAGCCACTGCGGACAGATGACCACCCAGACCCTCCCCTATAGGTTCAGGTTTTGCGGCCGGAGTCCGCACCTGGGGGGGGGGGGGGGTTACTGTCACGGCCTGACCATAGTTTGCTTTGTATGTTTATATGTTTTGTTTGGTCAGGTGTGATCTGAGTGGGCATTCTATGTTGTATGTCTGTCTCTGTGTTTGGCCTGATATGGTTCTCAATCAGAGGCAGGTGTTAGTCATTGTCTCTGATTGGGAACCATATTTAGGTAGCCTGTTTTGTCCTTGTGGGTGATTGTCTATGTTATGTTGTTTGTTAGCACAGTGTTTGATTAGCGTCACGGTTGTCACTGTTGTTTTGTAGTGTTCCATTAAAATGACGAACACTTACCACGCCGCATCTTGGTCCTCTTTATCTCCAGACGACATCCGTGACAATTATATATATACTTTTTTTTGTAAATATATATTTTTCTATAGTTGCCTAAAATTCACAAGTTTTTCAGAAACTTTCGGTTGAAGGCAACTAAAACAAAACTTATAGTAAAAACGTATTGCCTGCCCACCCTTGAAAGACAATCAGCAACCAAGTTATCCTTAACACAGACATGTCTGATTTCATGGGGAAACTCCTGCAAAGTCCATAGTAGCTCTGCTTAGGATTTTTCTCAGTGGAATTTGTTTGATTGGGGCAGAGTTTCCAACGTCAATGTCATGCTCTAGTACATTTGTCTGGGTTGTCACATTGGAGAATAAACCCTGACATTTGAAATGCAGTGCAACAATATCGCCTTTTTCCTTCGGAGACAAGTGATCCAAAAAGAAATCTAAGTTTTCTTGAATCTCCGTGTTACTCAACCGTCCAAACGGCACAGGGTGTATCGGGCGAGATGGGGAGGGGGCGGGGGTAGGTTGACCTCAGGTCTCCCCACTGGAAGCCCGAGGTAGGGGGAGCAGGGGAATCTATCAAATAGCTCACCTCTAACTTTGTACAGTAGTAATTCAATTAGTAATACTATTAGTTGTGCAAGTTAGTTTGTGTTTCTTGTTTGAAGTGCAATAGTGTAATAATCAGGTTCTCTTCTTTAAAAGTGTGTTATTCTATTTGTGTATTTGTGTGATATAGGATTTGTGCAAGTTAGTTTTATTTGTGTTTTTTGTTTTTTGTTAATAGGGTAATAGTGTAATAATTTGATTCACTTTTTTATTTGTATTTATATACTACAATTTGTTTCTATTTGTATTTGTTACTTATTTTTGATATTTATGAGTCTTAGTTTTTTTTGGGGGGGGGGGCTGAAGGGGGGGTTTGCCCAGGGAGCCATACAAGCTAGAACCGCCACTGGTCAACGGTGACAGCAGTGGCCACAGGTAGAACATCAATACCAGTTTCCACCAACTTTGCCACCTGATCGTAGAGGGTAAAGTATGGTTTAAACATGTTGACATGACACAGATAGGTTTTTTGTTTCCTGCTCTGCAATGTGGCGATGATGTAATTTAAAATTCCCTATGGGGTAAGAGCCTTAAAAGTGAGCCTGCAACGGTGACCCCAGAACTGGCAACAAAACCAGGACTTTGTCACCCACATCGAAAGTGCTGTTTCTGACCTACCGATCGTACCAAACGTTCATTTTCTTTTGCGCCTGTGAAATCTGAAACCCCTTGAAGCAGGGATGTCCTTCCTATCATATAATTCGCTCTTCTGTCTGTCAATCAACTTATGGCTGAACCCTACATCACAGCCACAGACAAAGTACATGCCTGCAATCCTTACATCAGCGCAGCAGGATAGAGTGGGTTCATCACTGAGTACGCTTACCTACATACTAATAATTTGATAAACTGATTGTCAGTAGGCAGTTTATGCAATAGTCATATAAAAACCTTATTCTGTTTATCTTAAATCGATATAAGGTAAAAATTGAAGTAAGCATAAGCAAATTATAACACCTGGTTTTCTGAGCAATCTTTCAAATTATTAGGAAATGTAACACCTTAATCAGCATTCCAGCGTTGTGTTTGATCTGCCCGTGTGCTAGCACCAGCTGAGGAAGCCTACCTCTTTAGCTCGAGTGAAGTGTGTTCAGAACAACTCAATGTATGCCTCTTAGAAGTCGTTTTAACATACAAACTTTATATATCCGAACTCAGAATCAAATCTGCTCCCCAAAAATAATATATTTTCTGTGGTATAATTTTTATTTTGATTGGCGATTTTCTGCCATTAGGTAGCCTGATTTCAGATGTGTCCATGTAAACAGGATTATGAGGGAAATCGTTCTTCTTGCAAAGTATGTAAACGTTTTAATCAAACTATTATATTAACCTGAATATGCACAATAAATCGTATTATTGTGTGCATATAACCACACTGTCATGCCCTGACCGTAGGGAGCTTTTTATATCTCTATTTTTGGGTTGGTCAGGGTGTGATTTGGGTGGACATTCTATGTTATTTTTCTGTGTGTTTGTATGTCTGTTTAGTGTTTGTTTCACCTTGCTGGACTGTTTCGGGTTTTCCTTTTGTTATTTTTGTATTCAGTGTTCAGTTCCTTAAAATAAGGATGAACACGTATCCCGCTGCAAAGAAGAACTGAAGGCAGCTAAAGATGAGCGGCGGCGATATGAGGCAAGGCAACACAGCAGGCACGAGAGGCAGCCCCCCCCAAAAATGTTGGGGGGTGGCACACGGGGTGATTGGCGGAGACAGGCAATAGACCTAAGCCAACTCCCCGTGCTTACCGGAAGCAGCGTGGTACTGGTCAGGCACCGTGTTATGCGGTGAAGCGCACGGTGTCTCCAGAGCGCGCTCTTAGCCCGGAGCGCTACATGCCAGCCCCCCGCAAGTGCCATGTGAGAGTGGGCATCCAGCCAGGGCAGATTGTGCCAGCTCAGCGCGTTTGGTCTCCCAGGGTATCCTGCGCCGGCTCTGTGTACTGTGTCTCCGGGGCACTGGAAGGGTTCAGTTCGTCCTATGCCTGCGCTCCGCCCGTCCCGGGCGAAAGTGGGTATTGAGCCTAAGGGAGAGGTGCCAGTGGTAAGCACCAGATCTGCAGTGGTCCCCCACAGCCCGGTTTGACCTGTGCCTGCACTCTGGAGGGGCCAGGCTAAAGTGGGCATTCAGCCTGGAGGAGTGGTGCCAAGGCTGCGCACCAGAACTCCAGTGCTCCCCCACAGCCCAGTTCATCCGTTGCCTCCTCCACGCACCAGGCCTCCTGTAGGTCTCCCCAATGGCGACTCTGGCAGCTCCGGCAGGAGGGCGACTCTGGCAGCTCCGGACAGGAGGGCGACTCTGGCAGCTCCGGACAGGAGGGCGACTCTGGCAGCTCCGGACAGGAGGGCGACTCTGGCAGCTCCGGACAGGAGGGCGACTCTGGCAGCTCCGGACAGGAGGGCGACTCTGGCAGCTCCGGACAGGAGGGCGACTCTGGCAGCTCCGGACAGGAGGGCGACTCTGGCAGCTCCGGACAGGAGGGCGACTCTGGCAGCTCCGGACAGGAGGGCGACTCTGGCAGCTCCGGACAGGAGGGCGACTCTGGCAGCTCCGGACAGGAGGGCGACTCTGGCAGCTCCGGACAGGAGGGCGACTCTGGCAGCTCCGGACAGGAGGGCGACTCTGGCAGCTCCGGACAGGAGGGCGACTCTGGCAGCTCCGGACAGGAGGGCGACTCTGGCAGCTCCGGACAGGAGGGCGACTCTGGCAGCTCCGGACAGGAGGGCGACTCTGGCAGCTCCGGACAGGAGGGCGACTCTGGCAGCTCCGGACAGGAGGGCGACTCTGGCAGGTCCGGACAGGAGGGCGACTCTGGCAGCTCCGGACAGGAGGGCGACTCTGGCAGCTCCGGACAGGAGGGCGACTCTGGCAGCTCCGGACAGGAGGGCGACTCTGGCAGCTCCGGACAGGAGGGCGACTCTGGCAGCTCCGGACAGGAGGGCGACTCTGGCAGCTCCGGACAGGAGGGCGACTCTGGCAGCTCCGGACAGGAGGGCGACTCTGGCAGCTCCGGACAGGAGGGCGACTCTGGCAGCTCCGGACAGGAGGGCGACTCTGGCAGCTCCGGACAGGAGGGCGACTCTGGCAGCTCCGGACAGGAGGGCGACTCTGGCAGCTCCGGACAGGAGGGCGACTCTGGCAGCTCCGGACAGGAGGGCGACTCTGGCAGCTCCGGACAGGAGGGCGACTCTGGCAGCTCCGGACAGGAGGGCGACTCTGGCAGCTCCGGACAGGAGGGCGACTCTGGCAGCTCCGGACAGGAGGGCGACTCTGGCAGCTCCGGACAGGAGGGCGACTCTGGCAGCTCCGGACAGGAGGGCGACTCTGGCAGCTCCGGACAGGAGGGCGACTCTGGCAGCTCCGGACAGGAGGGCGACTCTGGCAGCTCCGGACAGGAGGGCGACTCTGGCAGCTCCGGACAGGAGGGCGACTCTGGCAGCTCCGGACAGGAGGGCGACTCTGGCAGCTCCGGACAGGAGGGCGACTCTGGCAGCTCCGGACAGGAGGGCGACTCTGGCAGCTCCGGACAGGAGGGCGACTCTGGCAGCTCCGGACAGGAGGGCGACTCTGGCAGCTCCGGACAGGAGGGCGACTCTGGCAGCTCCGGACAGGAGGGCGACTCTGGCAGCTCCGGACAGGAGGGCGACTCTGGCAGCTCCGGACAGGAGGGCGACTCTGGCAGCTCCGGACAGGAGGGCGACTCTGGCAGCTCCGGACAGGAGGGCGACTCTGGCAGCTCCGGACAGGAGGGCGACTCTGGCAGCTCCGGACAGGAGGGCGACTCTGGCAGCTCCGGACAGGAGGGCGACTCTGGCAGCTCCGGACAGGAGGGCGACTCTGGCAGCTCCGGACAGGAGGGCGACTCTGGCAGCTCCGGACAGGAGGGCGACTCTGGCAGCTCCGGACAGGAGGGCGACTCTGGCAGCTCCGGACAGGAGGGCGACTCTGGCAGCTCCGGACAGGAGGGCGACTCTGGCAGTTTCACCTTGCAGGACTGTTTCATGTTTTCCTTTTGTTATTTTTGTATTCAGTGTTCAGTTCCTTAAAATTAGGATGAACACGTATCTCGCTGCATTTTGGTCTGACGATTCCTCTTCTTGTGATGAAAGCCGCTACACACACTCACTATAGCACATTCAGAGGTTGATTTTTTAGACATGAATCAAAAATCATTTATAGATTTTAGGCACAAAAAAAACACTTTCTGATTGTCATAGATGGACAAGATTAATATGAGATGAAAGGCGAGTTTCCCAAACAAGTTCATTAGGCCAAACTGGAGCTCTGTGTGACGTTCACAGCGGTGAGGGCAGAGACCTTTAGAAAATATGCACATTTTCTTTAACACTAATCATACAAATATGTATTTTACAGTTATAAGTGTCCTTTAGACACTTATTGGTGTCCTTTAGGAGTGGTTTCTTTGCAGCAATTCAACCATGAAGGCCTGATTCACAGTCTCCTCTGAACAGTTGACGTTGAGATGTGTCTGTTACTTGAACTCTGTGAAACATTTATTTGGGCTGCAATTTCTGAGGCTGGTAAATCTAATGAACTTATCTTCTGCAGCAGAGGTAACTCTGGGTCTTCCATTCCTGAGTCGGTCCTCATGAGAGACAGTTTCATCATAGCACCTGGTGATTTTTGTGTCTGCAGTAACATTTTCAGGACTGACTGACCTTCGTGTCTTAAGGTAATGATGGACTGTCATTTCTCTTTGCTTATTTGAGCTGTTCTTGCCATAATAAGGACTTAGTCTTTTACCAAATATGGCTATCTTCTGTATATCAGCCCTACCATGTCACAACACAACTGATTGTTTCAAACGCATTAAGAAAGAAAGACAATCCCCGAATTCACTTTCAACAAGGCACACCTGTTAATTGAAATGCATTCCAGGTGACTACCTCGTGAAGCTGTCATCAAGGCAAAGGGTGGCTACTTTGAAGAATCTCAAATATAAAATATATTTTGATTTGTTTAGCACTTTTTTGGTTACTACATGATTCCATATGTGTTATTTCAGAGTTTTAATGTCTTCACTATTATTTTACACTGTATAAAATAAAAAAATTAAGAAAAACCTTGGAATGAGTAGGTGTGTCCAAACTGACTGGTACTGTATATCATTTCTTGAACTTTCTTATCTCTCAGATATAGGAGAGACATTTTAAAACATACTTCCTTTTGATTTATTTTTGAATATCTGTTTTGCCATGTATGAATATGTCATTCAATGCGTTTATATGGGCGAATAGCCATAAACCAAATTCATCGTTTAGTCAAGTAATTCATTTTCATAATTGTTTTATACTTACAGGGATTCCCATTTTTTATCCCATATGTTGGCTTAGTAGAAACCCAGCCCCGGCCCCTTAGACCTTAAAGGGTTTTAACTCAATGCTACTGTCATGACGTTGCCCTCTTTGGGAACAGCAAGCCCCATCCCCCTGTCCCTGTCTCCTGCACCCAAGCTGCTGTGGTCAGAGAGAGGTCGTAAATTCCTGGAGGAGATTTATCTCCTTGCCACAGTATAGAGAACAAAGGAATTTCTTCCATCTCACAGAACTTGAGGTCTGAACAACATTTATGTTCTAGAGAAGGTATAAAAGATCGGTGAAGAATCCAGCAATGAACTGGTCTGTTTGGTACGATTTTGTGAAACTCATGGGAGGCAATACGGCCACATTACCATAATGCTGTTTATATAATAGTTTCAGATATGAGGCTTACATCTAATTGTTGTATAAGATGAATGAGTGAGGATGATAATGTTTGTGAAATTGTGTAATGTGATTTTGGACTGTTTTAATGAAGGAAACCCAAATTCCCTTTGGAGTTTAACTAAATCAGAGGACCGCCCATGAGCACAGTTATGGTCGGGCATCCTGGGACAGGCCCTTTTCTGCTCTCCCGAATAAAACCCCCACTTTGAGAATTTCTCAACAGACCATGTTGCTCTCAATTACGAGAGGACAAAGGTTGCAGACCAGCTTACCTCGATAACGAGAGGGCCAAGGTTTGAGACCAGACTGCTGAATCTTTTAACCATCAGATATGAAAATATCTGAAAAGTTACAGTATATTAGGAAAATTATAACTTTGTAGTCTGAATATTTTCCTTGGTGCCCCGACTTTCTAGTTAATTACAGTTACATGATTAATCAGTTTAATCCCGTAATACTAATTACAGAGAATCTTTGATAAAAACTAAAAGTCTTCATTTAATGATAGTTAAGACATATATTTCATACAGTAGGGTCATTTTTACAATGGCACTGTCACAAAGTGGGAAAGCAGACAGTGGCAGGGGTAATGAACAATGTTTCAAAGATGTCATTCGAAGAATAACCTACAGAAAAAGTATGTTTCCTAAACCTGCTACGAGACATTTTTCCTACTGTCCCATTCATCCCATCACATTGGATCATTGGAATGTGCACATCGCTGTCTTAACAGGTTAAAAATCACATTTCAGCATGAAGCCTTTATCAGGGGTGCAATGCATCACACTAATGGGCAATACCATGTAGAGATAACACACAATAACAAAAGTATCCTATCTAATTCTGTGGGCAGTACCTTATACTGGCAATTGGGAGCAGTGTGGACCTGCAGCAGGACACCAGAGGTGTTGTCAGGACGACTTGTATGGAGCATGACTGATATTTCTGTTACTGAGGGAACACTGAAGAGAGATGCAGAGGGGTAGACCAGATAAAAATGTGTAAAAGTTTAATATGTTTTCCATTGAGTTACCAGTAAATATATTAGATACAGTATATTAATGGCCAATTGTGATAGGAATGGACAGACAGATGGAGCTAGTAACTGAACGTGGTAACTGAGTCCTCCCTAAATTATGGCACCTTTATTCTGTAGACATTGGGCAGTCTGACAATACATATATACTAACTCCAAAATTACTAGTATGTTTGCATGTTAAACCATTACCAAAATTATACACTATACCAAAATTACATCACTGACCAATAATTGCCTAATGTAAAACTATGGAATTTATTGAGATGATTAAGAGCAACTGTCAACCAAAACACTACTGTCAAAAACAAACACGCACCCTATCAGTTTCTAAAAATGTACTCCTGCAAAACTGTAGACCTCTGCTTACCTCCTTTGGTTATTTTGCAGTGGCTTACGACTGAGATTCTGAACGCCTGATAGACCTGACGATACAGAGGTCAGTAAGTATAAGACCAAATATCTTTGTCTTGTTCTGCCAGTACTGTATGTAGGTTGTTGTCGTTGTTCAGGCTCCTGATAGAATGCACTGACTGCAAGTAGTGGATAATTAATTGACCAAACGTATTATAGAGATATATAATTCAGATAGGCTTACCTGGTGAACGTGCTGCAGTTCAATGGTGTGCAGAAGTCCAGTGGTGTTGAGTGTGACATCACTAACAGTCATGGACAAGGTTTTTGGAGAAATGTCCTCTGGTCTGATGAAACAAAATAGAACCTACTTGGCTATTATGACCATCGTTATTTTTGGAGGAAAAAGGGGGGAGGCTTGCAAGCCGAAGAATACCATCCCAACCGTGAAACACTGGGGTGGTAGCATCATGTTGTGGGAGTGCTTTGCTGCAGGAGGAACTGGTGCACTTCTCAAAATAGATGGCATCATTTGGTAGGAAAATTATGCGGATATATTGAAGCAACATCTCAAGACATCAGTCAGGAAAAAAAAGCTTGGTCGCGAACTATGACAGACAAAATGAGAAAAAGAAATCCAGAAAATCACATTATAGGATTTTTAATTAATTAATTTGCAAATTATGGTGGAAAATAAGTATTTGGTCACCTACAAACAAGCAAGATGTGGCTCTCACAGACCTGTAACTTCTTCTTTATGAGGCTCCTCTGTCCTCCACTCGTTACCTGTATTAATGGCACCTGTTTGAACATGTTACCAGTATAAAATACACCTGTCCACAACCTCAAACAGTCACCCTCCAAACTCCACTATGGCCAAGACCAAAGAGCTGTCAAAGGACACCAGAAACAAAATTGTAGACCTGCACCAGGCTGGGAAGACTGAATCTGCAATAGGTAAGCAGCTTGGTTTGAAGAAATCAACTGTGGGAGCAATTATTAGGAAATGGAAGACATACAAGACCACTGATAATCTCCCTCGATCTGGGGCTCCACGCAAGATCTCACCCCGTGGGGTCAAAATGATCACAAGAACGGTGAGCAAAAATCCCAGAACCACACGGGGGGACCTAGTGTATGACCTGCAGAGAGCTGGGTTGCTCCCCCTCGGGCTCCTGCGGTAGAGATCTTTCGTGGGCTATACTCAGCCGGTCTCAGGGTAAGTAAGTTGTTTGGCTGTTGATATCCCTCTAGTGGTGTGGGGGCTGTGCTTTGGCAAAGTGGGCGTGGTTATTATATCCTGCCTGGTTGGCCCTGTCCTGGGTTTTGTCAGATAGGGCCACAGTGTCCTCCGACCCCCCTGTCTCAGCCTCCAGTATCTATGCTGCAATAGTCTATGTGCTGGGGGCTAGGTTCAGTCTGTACTATCTGGTGAAATTGTCTTTTATGAACTTAAGAATGCTCCCTCTTAATCTCTCTCTCCCGGAGGACCAAAGCCCTAGGACCATGACTCGGGACAACTTGGCATGATAACTCTGATAGAGTTCAGTGTGTCAAATCGGAGGGCCTGTTGTCCGGGCCCCTGGCAGTCTCTATGGGAGTGCCACAGGGTTCAATTCTTGGACCGACTCTCTTCTCTGTATACATCAATGATGTCGCTCTTGCTGCTGGTGAGTCTCTGATCCGCCTCTACGCAGACGACACCATTCTGTATACTTCCGGCCCTTCTTTGGACACTGTGTTAACAACCCTCCAGACGAGCTTCAATGCCATACAACTCTCCTTCCATGGCCTCCAATTGCTCTTAAATACAAGTAAGACTAAATGCATGCTCTTCAACTGCTCGCTGCCTGCACCTGCCCGCCCGTCCAACATCACTACTCTGGACGGTTCTGACTTAGAATATGTGGACAACTACAAATACCTTGGTGTCTGGTTAGACTGTAACTCTCCTTCCAGACTCACATCAAACATCTCCACTACAAAGTTAAATCTAGAATTGTCTTCCTAATTCGCAACAAAGCATCCTTCACTCATGCTGCCAAACATACCCTTGTAAAACTGACCATCCTACCGATCCTCGACTTCGGCGATGTCATTTACAAAATAGCCTCCAATAACCTACTCAACAAATTGGATGCAGTCTATCACAGTGCATCCGTTTTTTCACCAAAGCCCCATATACTACCCACCACTGCGACCTGTACGCTCTCATTGGCTGGCCCTCGCTTCATACTCGTCGCCAAACCCACTGGCTCCAGGTCCTCTACAAGATCCTGCTAGGTAAAGTCCCCCCTTATCTCAGCTCGCTGGTCACCATAGCAGCACCCACCTGTAGCACGCGCTCCAGCAGGTATATCTTTCTGGTCACCCCCAAAACCAATTCTTCCTTTGGCAGCCTCTCCTTCCAGTTCTCTGCTGCCAATGACTGGAACAAACTACATAATCTCTGAAACTGGAAACACTTATCTCCCTCACTAGCTTTAAGCACCAGCTGTCAGAGCAGCTCACAGATTACTGCACCTGTACATAGCCCATCTATAATTTTGCCCAAACAACTACCTCTCCCCCTACTGTATTTATTTATTTTGCTCCTTTGAACCCCATTATTTGTCTCTACCTTGCACATTCTTCCACTGCAAATCTACCATTCCAGTGTTTTACTTGCTATATTGTATTTACTTCGCCACCATGGCCCTTTTTTTGCCTTTACCTCCCTTATCTCACCTCATTTTCTCACATTGTATATAGACTTATTTTTCTAACCGATATTCAATATACTGTCAGTGATTTATTTAGAATTCGAGGCACACTTAACCAGCATGGCTACCACAGCATTCTGCAGTGATACGCTATCCCATCTGGTTTTTGGCTTAGTGGGATTATTCTTTGTTGACCCAAAACACACCTCCAGAGTTTAAATGTATTTGGCTAAAGTGTATGTAAACTCTTGACTTCAACTGTAGCTGCTGCTGCACTGGCACTTAAAGAGTTAAGAGGCAAGGTCAACTTGGTGAGTGGGGATATGTCAGGATGGTGAGCAAACACCAGATACAGCATCATTATTACACGCTTGCACTGTACATGTTCTAAATGCTTAAGTTTCAGTTTAAGGGACTGTATTATGACCTAAAAATTAACCTGAGCCATGTGGAAGGGGAGCCAAGTCAGACTGTACTGTAGTCTACATGAAAATCTGATGAATTGTTGTATTTTCAATTTGTCTTCAACAAAACATTTTTACAAAATCAAAAACACCTTTGTGATTTTCTGAATTAAGAGGACTACAGTTCCCATAGTACACCTGATGTTATGGACGTCTAATATGGACTTGTATTACAGGTGACCTGGCTGAAACGCAGATATGTCATTTTTCTTAAAGTTGACGAAATGCCATGTGTGTCCACATATCAGTGCATTCGTATAGACATAACCATTACAAACTTCCATTCAATCAAATAAGCCTCACGTAGCAAATTAGCAATAAAATTCAACACTCATTGACCTCCATACAAAAATTCCTAATTTCATGGTTGTATTTTTGTGGACAGATTTTGGGTGGAGTAAACGCTCTCGCTTCGCCACTTCCTCTCTGACCTAATGTAGCAGGCGAAAAATGGACAGTGATGTCATATAAAATATTTGTTCTATGGAAGGAGTTGGCCAAATTAAATAGTGCCCACATTTAAGGCACTATTTGTATCCATTTATCCCAAGTTTGAAACATATGTAAACCATATGTTCTTGATAGATATATATATATATATATATACACACATACATACATACACACACACACACAACCGGTCAAAAGTTTTAGAACCAACTCATTCAAGGGTTTTTCTTTATTAGTAATTTTCTACATTGTAGAATAATAGTGAAGACATCAAAACTATGAAATAACACATGGAATCATGTAGTAACCAAAAACGCTTTAAACAAGTAAAAACATTTTATATTCGAGATTCTTCAAATAGCCACCCTTTGCCTTGATGACAGCTTTGCACACTCTTGAGATTCTCTCAACCAGCTTCCTGAGGTAGTCACTTCTTAAAAGTTAATGTGTGGAATTTATATAATTCTTAATGCATTCGAGCCAATTGGTTGTGTTGTGACAAGGTAGGGGTGGTATACAGAAGATTGCCCAATTTGGTAAAAGACCACATCTATATTATATCAAGAACAGCTCAAATAAGGGCTGAGGGAAGCTGAGGGTTGGGATGTGGAATTGGAGACAAGTGGGAGTGGAGTTGCTGGGCGGAGGATAGAATGATGGTCAAAGATAAAAGTAAAACAATTAAGTCAAAATAAAACAAAAAGTTTGAATGACACTGAGGGGCAGTGTTGTTACAGCTAATTCCTGTTTTCCTGAGGCTGATGTCGTGCAGGTGTTTGTATACATGCATATACACACTCTCATTCAAATGCACACACACACGTAGATAACGCCATACATGCACTCAAACATATTCAGTTGGCCTTGCTGTTATGATTTTTGTTGCCCTTGATGTCTTTAGTTTATTGCATTGGCTTTTATTTTATTTTTCCTCAGATGGTTGAGGGGCAGCTGTTGGGGAACTGGGGTGTGGGGGGCATTAAAAACTTTTGAGAGAGAGAGAGAATATATAAAACCTGTATTTTCTCTTTTTTGGTGGTGGGGGGGGGGGGTTTAGTCTATACATTTCAACTTCACTCAAATGTTTAGGAGAACAACATGTGACAGTTGTCCCTTGCCTACCCTCCCCATTGAACAGAAGGAAGATTCTCAGGCTCTAAAAGCAGAGCTGATTGCGGTGCTGCCTGAGACAAGTGGGAACAACTGGTCTTGCATGGATGTCTCTTCGTAGTTTACTACTGTTCAGACATGTTTGACTTTTGTACTTTTTCTACAGCGGATAGTATGTGACTTCTGGCAGATAGAAAGTTGGCCTCAAATATTCTCTCCTGGTCTTGGCTTTGAGAGTCATTTTGCTCCTGAGGGCCATCAAGATTTTAGCAGGGGGGGTGAGCAGGAAGTCTTCTGTTTCCTGCTTCTCTACCACTCTCCATCTCCATTCAATCCAAGTTTAATCCAGCAGCTTCGAGTGCTCTATCCTGGTGATGGTCCAGTCTGGCAACACTCCCTTAGTAAACTCCCTTTGGAATCTGCCAACAGCCATGATAGATAAAGAGTTGTTAAAACAGGAAGTCTATACATTAAACACTTGAGTCATTTGAGAGTCATGCAAAGGTGGTTAATGCAGGTAGTTGTTCCTAGGGAACAGATATAGGATCTCAGTGGGCTCATCCCTGAGAAACTGTTTGCAGACTTTGTAAATGCAGCCTAAGACAGCCCAATTCTGATCTGTTGCACAATTATTGGCAAAAGATCTGATCTGTTGCACAATTATTGGCAAAAGATCTGATCTGTTGCACAATTATTGGCAAAAGATCTGATCTGTTGCACAATTATTGGCAAAAGATCTGATCTGTTGCACAATTATTGGCAAAAGATCTGATCTGTTGCACAATTATTGGCAAAAGATCTGATCTGTTGCACAATTATTGGCAAAAGATCTGATCTGTTGCACAATTATTGGCAAAAGATCTGATCTGTTGCACAATTATTGGCAAAAGATCTGATCTGTTGCACAATTATTGGCAAAAGATCTGATCTGTTGCACAATTATTGGCAAAAGATCTGATCTGTTGCACAATTATTGGCAAAAGATCTGATCTGTTGCACAATTATTGGCAAAAGATCTGATCTGTTGCACAATTATTGGCAAAAGATCTGATCTGTTGCACAATTATTGGCAAAAGATCTGATCTGTTGCACAATTATTGGCAAAAGATCTGATCTGTTGCACAATTATTGGCAAAAGATCTGATCTGTTGCACAATTATTGGCAAAAGATCTGATCTGTTGCACAATTATTGGCAAAAGATCTGATCTGTTGCACAATTATTGGCAAAAGATCTGATCTGTTGCACAATTATTGGCAAAAGATCTGATCTGTTGCACAATTATTGGCAAAAGATCTGATCTGTTGCACAATTATTGGCAAAAGATCTGATCTGTTGCACAATTATTGGCAAAAGATCTGATCTGTTGCACAATTATTGGCAAAAGATCTGATCTGTTGCACAATTATTGGCAAAAGATCTGATCTGTTGCACAATTATTGGCAAAAGATCTGATCTGTTGCACAATTATTGGCAAAAGATCTGATCTGTTGCACAATTATTGGCAAAAGATCTGATCTGTTGCACAATTATTGGCAAAAGATCTGATCTGTTGCACAATTATTGGCAAAAGATCTGATCTGTTGCACAATTATTGGCAAAAGATCTGATCTGTTTGGTCGAAACACCAATTAGTGGCAAAAATATCAGAATGGGTTGCCTGTGTAAACACAGCCTCAGTGTTCTCTCTTTGTCAGATTAAGTATGAATGCTTTATCACAGCTACCTCCAACTGTAGACAAATCAACTGTAACATTGTACTTCAGCAAAAACAAACTACAAAGAAAACTCACTCATAGTTGGCTGTGAGCAGTCTCTTTGTCTCCGGCTCACCCTCACCACCTATGGCCACCTGAAAGATACGTGTTCCCTCCAATGATTCCTCAGGCAACCGGGCACTTGTCAGATACCAGTATCTCATCAGAATACTGACAAACTTCCGCCCTGAAAGAGGAGAGAAATGTTTTTAGAACAATGACAAAACAACTATTTCACTAAGAAGGAGAGTGACGGAGAGCTGCATCAGATGACCTGGCCTCCACAATCAACCGACCTCAACACAATTGACATGGTTAGAGATGAGTTGGACTGCAGAGTGAAGGAAAAGCAGCCAACAAGTGCTCAGCATATATGGGAACTCCTTCAAGACTGTTGGAAAAGCATTACAGGTGAAGCTGGTTGAGAGAATGCCAAGACTGTGCAAAGCTGTCATCAAGGCAAAGGGTGGCTATTTGAAAAATCTCAAATATAAAATATACTCGGATTTGTTTAACACTTTTTTGGTTACTACATGATTCCATGTGTGTTATTTCATAGTTTTGATGTCCTCACTATTATCCTACAAAGTAAAAAATAGTTTTAAAAAATAAAGAAAAACCCTTGAATGAGTAGGTGTGGCCAAGCTTTTGACTGGTACTGTTTATGAAGATATGCATTCTCTGAGAACCACCAGTGTTAGCGAATTGCATAACAGTCATCTGCCATGTTTATATTGCTTTCTGCCCATTCCAGCCAATATGCTCTTCTGTCTCAGCATACATGTTGCTTTGTTAGTAAGTGTTATTATTTTCTGTACTATGCTGGTTATTAAAGTTTAAACAAGGATGTGTTCTTAAGGCCTCATCAGCCTGGTTATTAGTTGGGTCACAGTCAACAGTTACTAAATTAAGTCATTATTAGTATAATCATTGCATGTTCAGCCTAGGAGAGCCTGTAGTGTGTGTGCGCCAGCCTGTGTGTGTGTCTTGACCATCTGATCTTGATCCGCATGTTCGTGTGTGTGAGAAAGAGCAATTCTTCTTCATTAGCTTAGTTACATTCCCCAACAGTATCGCTCTGTATGCAGTAGTGACTATGATATTATTTAAGACAAATGTAAAAGACATTAAAAAAACACAATATGTGACACGTTTCAGGAAACTAGTCGTATATCGCGCGTCACTACTCCACGGGATAGGCATTTGAAAGTAAAAATGTATTTTTTTTTTATCAATGATTTTTTTGGGCAGAAATGTGAACTTTCATGTGCCTTAATAACAAACTTGTATGCCATCTTTAAATACAAATAAAATTGTTCAATTACGAGCCCAGTTTGTTTTATAACTGAAAAAAACAAACAATGTCAACCATTGCATCCCTCACACACATGGAGAAGCGTTCAACCATCTATACAGGAAAGAGAGTCAAGCTAGCTACATTTTCAAATATTATACGTTTCTAATTTTGTCAAAGTCGTTTTCATTGCAAAAACGTTGATTTTATTTGATATGGTGTGTCTTTACCAGAGACAGTAATGTGAAGAACAACATGACCTGCACCAAAGTCAAATTTGGATATAACGTTAGGCCAACGAGACATGTGTACAAGTAAAAACATTATCTGGTAGAATGCCCTGCTTTTATTTCATCACACTGACAACTATAAGCCATTTTCTGTAATTACTTCGCCATTGTCTGGTAAATAAGGATCTTGTTGTTTGTTTATTGTCCTGTAATAATGAATACAAATTAGCTAAAGTTAAGATGACAGCTAAATGATAAGGTCATTATTTGAACTGGCTAGCTAGCTAACAAGCTAGAATCTAATCAAAACATTGTTTAGAAAGTTGCTTTTAGTTGCCTGGTTTGCTAGATATATAGATATAGATATTTGCTAATATTGCCTGCTAACATGAATTTATTTTAACAAAATATGCCGGTTTAAAAATATATACTTGTGCATTGATTTTAAGAAAGGCATTGATGTTTATGGTTAGGTACATTGGTGCAACGATAGTGCTTTTTTCACAAATGAGCTTTTGTTAAATAATCACTTGTTTGGAGAAGTAGGCTGTGATTCGATGATAATGCGGTGCCTGTTATTTTGATTATATGCAACGCAGGACAAGCTAGTTAAACTAGTAATATCATCAAGCCTGTGTAGTTGACTAGTGATTATGTTAAGATTTTTTAATAATATAAGTTTAATGCTAGCTAGCAACTTACCTTGGCTCCTTGCTGAACTCACGTAACAGGTGGTCAGCCTACCACGCAGTCTCTTCGTGGATTGCAATGTAATCGGCGTCCAAAAATGCGGATGACCTATTGTTATGAAAACTTGAAATTGGCCATGCCAATTAATCGGTCAACCTCTAGTACGGGACTATAAAAAGTTTGGGAATCACCGGTTTAGGACATGGCCTCACATGTGAATCATCAAATAGATGGGTGGGGCTAAGGCTTAAGAGGGTGTGAACAATGCTCAATGGGTGTAGACAAAGAAGAGCTCTCCAGTAGGTGTACCAAAACAATTCAGGGGCCATTTTCTCAAAAGTGGGGTTACAAGTTGATCAACTTTCAAAGCAGAATTACTTTCCCCATTTTGCCTCAACTGTAGTGTATGATATCCCATGTTCTAGCTCTGAGTCTCTACTTTAATTAAATGTAAAATATATATATTATTTTTTAATCTATTTTTTCTACATAAGAAAAATGTATTCAAAAAATTAGCAGGACAGTCACATATAAGAACAACAAAAAAAATACACTAACATAATCTGGCTCTTACCATCATCATCATAATAGATGCCAACATCCCCTGGTGTTGTGTACACCAAGTCTTCCAGATCTGCAGAAAGCGCTTGCAGGTGACTTGGAGGGAGCAGAGCACATTTCTCTTCCAGTTTTGCAATCAGCTGTGTGGGAGAAAATTGAAGGAGGAAATATGATCAAGGGCCGAATGTCTGCAGAGAATGCTGTTGAAACTACCAGGTATCATATCAATGCTACACATAAATTATTTTAGCAAAAATGTTTGAATATATCATACTTACGTCTTTAGCAACCAGACCTTCAAGCGACTCAAATTGACTCCCTGACAATAGTCTTGAAACATGGGAGAATGCCTGCAACAACACACGGCGGGGACGACGACACAGTCACTTATTTAACCAGAACTGAACTGTGCACAGTTTGCAGTAACGCCCACCTTGTCTAGCTGGATGTGTCTATGGCATAAATACTTTAAGAAATAAAGTATTTCTGGTATAGCTAGCTTCCACTTGCTAAAGACCACTCATTCCACGGATTGTAACCTACCTACCTGTTTCGATCCCTCTGTGAATTCTTCGATGTTGAATTCCTTGTCTAAATAAACCCGAATCAAAAAGTAGTATAATCGGGTTCGGAACCATATTAAAGGGTTGGGGATGCCGAGCACAACCACTTTCTGGTTTTGTTTACCTCCACCTCGATCAGAGCTGTAAGGTCGGACGGTGGACACAACACCACCGGACAAAGTAGGACCCAGGCGGGTGGTCTTGTTGGGCCGGGGAAGCACAACGTGCTCGGGTTTCAAGAAACGACTCAGCACTGAAGGCAGTCTGCTACAGTTGCAACCTCTTAACATGGGCAGCGCCATCTTTTTTTGTCCTACAGTTTCGTTCCAAACGCTTAAAAGACACACCCTATTCCCTCAGCCCTCAAATTAAGTGGACACTTCTGATGACGTTTCATGACGTCTGACGAGTATACACTTGCAGGGCGAGGGAGGAAGCAATGATTTTTAAATGGACCATCCTTGCCCGTAAATTCATCACTCGTTCATCCCGCGATGATTGTGTTTTCAGCCACGGGTGACTTGTGGGTGCTTTATATGCGCCACATTCAATTATGAGTGGATGTCTACTTATATGAAATATATAATTATTAATATACGCCTACAGTATGATAGCTATCAAATTAATTAGCTAACTTACGTTAGCTTGCCAAGCTGGAACTTCTGAAGAAGGGAAATGTTTATTTCTACAATTACCAAAATATAACAAAATAAACAAACAAAAAAATATATTTTTATGCAGTAGGAAAATGTCTAACTTATTTGCATTCGTTTTTACTTACACTTGTATGTGGACTTCTCCATTGATGTTGTTTTATGGGGAGTTTCAGGACCGGAGTGAACATAATTGTACATTCTTAAAGTCAACTATAAACGAGGGCTGAGGGGCTTAGGTTGCAAACTTCCCTTGCTTGGCTAATCATTTGGACCACCCGCCAAGATGGCGACGGGGATTCCCCAAGAGCATCATTGTTTTATTTATTACAACTGCGACCTGGCCAAGATAAAGCAAAGCAGTTCACAAAAACAATAACACAGATTTACACATGGGTTAAACAAACGTAGAGTCAATAACACAATAGAAAAAAACATACAGTGTGTGCAAATGTAGTACGATTAGGGAGGTAAGGCAATAAATAGGCCATAGTGGCGAAATAATTACAATGTAGCATTAACACTGGAGTGATAGATATGCAGATGATGATGTGCAAATCGGGGGAGACTTGGGTGCAAAAGAGCAAAAAATAACAATATCTAGGTTTCTTCCTAGGTTTTGGCCTTTCTAGGGAGTTTTTCCTAGCCACCGTGCTTCTACACCTGCATTGCTTGATGTTTGGGGTGTTAGGCTGGGTTTCTGTACAGCACTTTGAGATAGCAGCTGATGTACGAAGGGCTATATAAATACATTTGATTTGATTTGATTATGTAGTTGGGGGGTCTATTTACAGATGGGCTGTGTACAGGTGCAGTGATCGGTAAGCTGATCTGACAGCTGATGCTTAAAGCTAGTGAGGGAGATATAGTTCTCCAGCTTCAGTGATTGTTCCAATTCTTTCCAGTCATTGGCAACAGAGAACTGGAAGGAAAGGTGGCCAAAGGAGTTGTTGGCTTTTGGGGTGACCAGTGAAATATACCTGCTGGAGCGCGCGCTACGGGTAGGTGTTGCTATGGTGACCAGTGAGCTGAGATAAGGCGGGGCTTTATAGATGACCTGGAGCCAGTGGGTTTGGCGAGGAATATGAAGTGAGGGCCAGCCAATGACAGCATACAGGTCGCAATGGTGGGTAGTATATGGGGCTTTGGTGACAAAACGGATGGCACTGTGATAGACTACATCCAATTTGCTGAGTAGTGTTGGAGGCTATTTTGTAAATGACGTCACCGAAGTCAAGGATCAGTAGGATAGTCCGTTTTATGAGGGTATATTTAACAGCATGAGTGAAGGAGACTTTGTTTGCGAAATAGGAAGCCGATTCTAGATTTAATTTAGGATTGGAGATGCTTAATGTGAGTCTGGAAGGAGAGTTTACAGTCTAACCAGACACCTAGGTATTTGTAGTTCTTCACATATTCAAAGTCAGAACCGTCCAGAGTAGTGATGCTAGTCGGGCGGGCAGGTGCGGGCAGCAATCAGTTGAAGAGCATGCATTTAGTTTTACTAGCATTTAAGAACAGTTGGAGGCCACGGAAGGAGAGTTGTATGGCATTGAAGCTCGTTCAGAGGTTAGTTAACACAGTGTCCAAAGAAGGGCCAGAAGTATACAGAATGGTGGCGTCTGCGTAGAGGTGGATCAGAGAATCACCAGCAGCAAGAGCGACATTATTGACATATACAGAGAAAAGTGTCAGCCCGAGAATTGAACCCTGTGGAACCCCCATAGAGACTGCCAGAGGTACGGACAATAGGCCCTCCGATTTGACACACTGAACTGAGAAGTAGTTGATGAACCAGGCGAGGCAGTCATTAGAGAAACAAAAGCTATTGAGTC
The DNA here is from genome assembly GCF_002021735.2 of Oncorhynchus kisutch. Taxonomy (NCBI): domain Eukaryota; kingdom Metazoa; phylum Chordata; class Actinopteri; order Salmoniformes; family Salmonidae; genus Oncorhynchus; species Oncorhynchus kisutch. The sequence goes on from NC_034199.2 coordinate 4,474,872, forward strand.
TGCCGATAAGAATGCTGTGATTGACAGTCGAAAGCCTTGGCCAGGTCGATGAAGATGGCTGCACAGTACTATATTTTATAGATGGCGGTTATGATATCGTTTAGGACCTTGAGCGTGGCTGAGGTGCAACCCATGACCAGATCGGAAACCAGATTGCATAAGGGAGAGTGAAGGGTGGGATTCAAAATGGTTGGTGTTCTGTTTACTTGGCTTTTGAAGACTGTAGAAAGGCAGGGCAGGATAGATATCGGTCTAACAGTTTGGGTCTAAAGTATCTCCCCCTTTGCAGAGGGGGATGACCGCGGCAGCTTTCCAATCTTTAGGGATCTCAGACGATTTGAAAGAGAGGTTGAGCAGGCTAGTAATAGGGGTTGCAACAATTGCTGCGGATAATTTTAGAAAGAGAGGGTCCAGATTGTCCAGCCCAATTGATTTGTAGGGGTTCAGATTTTGCAGCTCTTTCAGAACATCAGCTATCTGGACTTGTGTGAAGGAGAAGCAGGGGGGCTTGGGCAAGTTGCTGCGGTGGGTGCAGAGCTGTGGGGTAGGGGTAGCCAGGTGAAAAGCATGGCCAGCCGTAGAAAAGTGCTTATTGAAATTCTCGATTATCGGTGGTGAAAGTGTTTCCTAGCCTAGTGCAGTGGGCAGCTGGGAGGAGGTGCTCTGTTCTCCATGGACTTTACAGTGTCCCAAAACGTTTTGGAATTTGTGCTACAGGATGCAAATTTCTGTTTGAAAAAGCTAGCCTTTACTTTCCTAACTGACTGTGTATAATGGTTCCTAACTTCCCTGAAAAGTTGCATATTGCGGGGGCTATTCGATGCTAATGCAGTACGCCACATGATGTTTTTGTGCTGATCAATGGCAGTCAAGTCTGGAGTGAACCAAGGGCTATATCTGTTCTTAGTTCTACATTTTTCGAATGGGGCATGCTTATTTAACATGGTGAGGAAGGCGAGGGTAAGTGGACAAGGGTGTGTCTTTTAAGTGTTTGGACCTCAACCTGAATCTCTGCTATTCACTCTGTATCATCCGACAGCGAACAAGGGTACGCATTACTTGGTTCCTACTTTATAAAAGCTCTGACACATAACATTCAAAAGTATGAGCTAATGCCATTTAATTCATACTTTACTTAACAATGTACTTGTAGATTCTTATGACTGACGGTAAGTCAGCTTGACTTTAAATACAAACGTGGTCGACCTCAGATTGCATGTTGAATCAGAGAGGAAGAGGCAAAGTGAGAAGGTTTACTACCATCAAAATCTGTCCATGATAAGAAGACTGATATACCAGGGGTGTTCAGCGTAGGGTCCACGACCCCCTAGGGGTCTGTGTAGGAACTGCAGGGGTCCACACAAAGTTATTTTATTTATGTTTTTATGAATATCGCTAGCAAAAACAGAATAAACAAACTTTGAATCACATACCTACAGTACAAAAGAGAATACCTTCTTTCTAATGATGTCAACTTTATTTCTCCCCCACACCTGCTGTCACGACGTCAGAACGCACAGCTATGAAAAGACAACTGACATTTACTCCTGAGGGGCCGACCTTTTTCACCCTCTATAACCCTCTATAACCCTAGCCTGCCTTCCCACCTTTGGGCTCCCGAGTGGCACAGCGGTCTAAGGCACTGCATCTCAGTGCTAGAGGTGTCACTACAGACCCTGGTTCAACTACTGTTGAGCAAATTAGACTCATTGGAGCAGTCTGTCATAGCTGGTGTACTTCTCCTGTCTTATCTGGTGTCCTGTGTGATCTTAGGTATTCTCCCATCTCGCTCTCTCTCTCCCCCCCAGGAGGACCTGAGCCCTAGGACCATGCTTCGGGACTACCTGCCCTGACGACTTCTGTCTGTCCACGTCCCCAGTCCACACGGTTGTGCTGCTGATCCAGTTTCTACTTTTCTGCCCTGACCAGTTCACCGGTCGTGCTACCTTGTCCCGGACCTGCTGTTTCGACCCTCTCTCTCTCCCCCGCACCTGCTGTCTTGACGTCGGAACGCTCGGCTATGAAAAGACATCTGACATTTACTCCTGAGGTGCTAACCTTTTTCACCCTCTATAACCCTAGCTTGCCTCTGGGGTTTTAGGCTTGGTTTCTGTATAAGCACTTTGTGACATCTATTCATGTAAAAGGGCCTTATAAACACATTTGATTACATCAAAAATGAGTTTTATAAATAAATACATGTGGATTGATTGATTTACACTTACTGCAGTATTTGACATAAGCTTTGAAAAAGCACCCACGATTTCCAGGTGTGGCAAGTGCCGTTGGCTGCTGGTCAGCTTTCTTGACTTGGACATATTTTTTTTCTCCAAAACATGGCTAACCTTTCTTTAACGAGCTAAACAGCCACAATTAGCAAAAATGTGTTTGGAATTACCTTTCTAGGTAATTGGCTATGCTATAGTTTACACTCCCTCTTCCAATTAGAATGTCGAGAGGTCAAAATAATGATAAACTATTCATTAGAAAATGTTGATTACTTCTCCTTGCCATTATCATTCACCTGATAAGACAAGACATGCAAAAAAAATTTGATAACATATGATTGGGGTCCCTGGATCACCGGTTTGATGGGCGGGGGTCCCTGGGCAAGAAAAGGTTGAAGACCCCTGCGATAGACCGATAACCATACTGCCTGCTTCCCCGCCTTTGGGATAACGACTCCCATTGTTAGGATGGGAGACAAGGCCATCTTGTCATTATATCTCTGGTTGAACTCATCAAGACCGGAACTACTTTCAGACTGCATGACAACCCTGTATTACTATGTGCTTGTCACTGGTAGTATACATGCACAATACTATATACAGTGCCTTGCGAAAGTATTCGCCCCCCTTGAACTTTGCGACCTTTTGCCACATTTCAGGCTTCAAACATAAAGATATAAAACTGTATTTTTTTGTGAGGAATCAACAACAAGTGGGACACAATCATGAAGTGGAACGACATTTATTGGATATTTCAAACTTTTTTAACAATTCAAAAACTGAAAAATTGGGCGTGCAAAATTATTCAGCCCCCTTAAGTTAATACTTTGTAGCGCCACCTTTTGCTGTGATTACAACTGTAAGTCGCTTGGGGTATGTCTCTATCAGTTTTGCACATCGAGAGACTGACATTTTTTCCCATTCCTCCTTGCAAAACAGCTCGAGCTCAGTGAGGTTGGATGGAGAGCATTTGTGAACAGCAGTTTTCAGTTCTTTCCACAGATTCTCGATTGGATTCAGGTCTGGACTTTGACTTGGCCATTCTAACACCTGGATATGTTTATTTTTGAACCATTCCATTGTAGATTTTGCTTTCTGTTTTGGATCATTGTCTTGTTGGAAGACAAATCTCCGTCGCAGTCTCAGGTCTTTTGCAGACTCCATCAGGTTTTCTTCCAGAATGGTCCTGTATTTGGCTCCATCCATCTTCCCATCAATTTTAACCATCTTCCCTGTCCCTGCTGAAGAAAAGCAGGCCCAAACCATGATGCTGCCACCACCATGTTTGACAGTGGGGATGGTGTGTTCAGGGTGATGAGCTGTGTTGCTTTTATGCCAAACATAACGTTTTGCATTGTTGCCAAAAAGTTCAATTTTGGTTTCATCTGACCAGAGCACCTTCTTCCACATGTTTGGTGTGTCTCCCAGGTGGCTTGTGGCAAACTTTAAACAACACTTTTTATGGATATCTTTAAGAAATGGCTTTCTTCTTGCCACTCTTCCATAAAGGACAGATTTGTGCAATATATGACTGATTGTTGTCCTATGGACAGAGTCTCCCACCTCAGCTGTAGATCTCTGCAGTTCATCCAGAGTGATCATGGGCCTCTTGGCTGCATCTCTGATCAGTCTTCTCCTTGTATGAGCTGAAAGTTTAGAGGGACGGCCAGGTCTTGGTAGATTTGCAGTGGTCTGATACTCCTTCCATTTCAATATTATCGCTTGCACAGTGCTCCTTGGGATGTTTAAAGCTTGGGAAATCTTTTTGTATCCAAATCCGGCTTTAAACTTCTTCACAACAGTATCTCGGGCCTGCCTGGTGTGTTCCTTGTTCTTCATGATGCTCTCTGCGCTTTTAACGGACCTCTGAGACTATCACAGTGCAGGTGCATTTATACGGAGACTTGATTACACACAGGTGGATTGTATTTATCATCATTAGTCATTTAGGTCAACATTGGATCATTCAGAGATCCTCACTGAACTTCTGGAGAGAGTTTGCTGCACTGAAAGTAAAGGGGCTGAATAATTTTGCACACCCAATTTTTCAGTTTTTGATTTGTTAAAAAAGTTTGAAATATCGTTCCACTTCATGATTGTGTCCCACTTGTTGATTCTTCACAAAAAAATACAGTTTTATATCTTTATGTTTGAAGCCTGAAATGTGGCAAAAGGTCGCAAAGTTCAAGGGGGGCGAATACTTTCGCAAGGTCAAAGTCAAAGTCCAGACCTGAATCCAATCGAGAATCTGTGGAAAGAACTGAAAACTGCTGTTCACAAATGCTCTCCATCCAACCTCACTGAGCTCGAGCTGTTTTGCAAGGAGGAATGGGAAAAAATGTCAGTCTCTCGATGTGCAAAACTCATAGAGACATACCCCAAGCGACTTACAGCTGTAATCGCAGCAAAAGGTGGCGCTACAAAGTATTAACTTAAGGGGGCTGAACAATTTTGCACGCCCAATTTTTCAGTTTTTGATTTGTTAAAAAAGTTAGAAATATCCAATAAGTGTCGTTCCACTTCATGATTGTGTCCCACTTGTTGTTGATTCTTCACAAAAATATACAGTTTTATAACTTTATGTTTGAAGCCTGAAATGTGGCAAAAGGTTGCAAAGTTCAAGGGGCCCGAATACTTTCGCAAGGCACTGTACCTATGATGCAAATTACAGGCCTCTCTCATCTTATTAAGTGGGAGAACTTGCACAATTGGTGGCTGACTAAATACTTTTTTGCCCCACTGTATTGAACAAACATCTCAAGACATCAGTCAGGAAGTTAAAGCTTGGTTGCAAATGGGTCTTCCAAATGGACAATGACCTCAAGCATACTTACAAAGTTGTGGAAAAATGACAAAGTCAAGGTATTGGAGTGGCCATCAAAAGCCCTGACCTCAATCGCATAGAACATTTGTGGGCAGAACTGAAAAACCGTGTGCGAGCAAGGAGGCCTACAAACCTGACTTAGTTACACCAGCTCTGTCAGGAGGAATGGGCCAAAATTCACCCAAAATGTATTCATTGTGTGAAGCTTGTGGAAGGCTACCTGAAACGTTTGACCCAAGTTAATCAATTTAAAGGCAACGCTGCCAAATACTAATTGAGTGTATGTAAACTTCTGACCCACTGGGAATGTGATGAAAGAAATAAAAGCTGAAATAAATCATTATCTGTACTATTATTCTGACATTTCACATTCTTAAAATAAAGTGGTGATCCTAACTGACCTAAGACAGGGATTTTTTAAAACGAGGATTAAAGGTCAGGAATTGTGAAAAACTGAGTTTAAATGCATATGTAAACTTCCGACTTCAACTGTAAACCATGCCAGGAAAATGCACCCCATACCATAACAGAGCCAGGCCGCCCCCAGGTGGTAAGGGTAGGCAAAAACACATCTGCCACGCTGATGCTCAAAACAGGGGCCCCTCAGGGGTGCGTGCTTAGTCCCCTCCCATACTCCCTGTTCACCCACGACTGCGTGGCCAAGCACGACTCCAACACCATCAAGGTTGCTGACGACACAGCAGTGGTAGGCCTGATCACCGACAACGATGACACAGCCTATAGGGAGGTGGTCAGAGACCTGGCAGTGTGGTGCCAGGACAAAAACCTCTCCTTCAACGTGAGCAAGACAAAGGAGATGATTGTGGACTACAGAAAAAGGAGGGCCAAACACGCTCCCAGTCACATCGAGCGGGTCGAGAGTTTCAAGTTCCTTGGTGTCCACATCACCAACTAACTATCATGGTCTAAACACACAAAGAAAGTCACGAAGAGGGCACAACAACGCCTTTTTCCCCTCAGGAGACTGAAAAGATTTATCATTTTTATTTTATTTCACCTTTATTTAACCAGGTAGGCTAGTTGAGAACAAGTTCTCATTTACAACTGCGACCTGGCTAAGATAAAGCACAGCAGTTCGACACATACAACAGAATAAACAAAACATACAGTCAATAATACAGTAGAAAAAGAAATATATATATATATACAGTGAGTGCAAATGAGGTAAGGGAGGTAAAGGCAATAAATAGGCCACGGTGGCAAAGTAATTACAATATATCAATTAAACACTGGAATGGTAGATTTGCAGGGAGACAGGGAATTTTTACTAGGATTAAATGTCAGGAATTGTGAAAAACTGAGTGTAAATGTATTTTGCTAAGGTGTATGTACATTTCTGACTTCAACTTTATTCCCTGCAATCCCTACCACCCCTCCCCCAATTGGAGTAAAGCAATAAACAATAACACTTAGGCTTCTATCTTCAGTTTATTCATACTATACACATTTTACAGACACAATCTATTTTAAAATGGTTATATTTTGTTTGTTTTTAGTCCTAGCCTTCCTCTGTTTCTGATGTCAATCCAGTTCTATTTGTAATTGTGCTATTTCACAGAATTTCTGAACCTATATACATTTACAGACCCCGTATGTTTTACATTGGTTATCTTGTTATTAGTACCACCCTTCAGGTCCATTCAACCCCTCCCATCCATCTCTTAACACTATCCATTTTGGATTTCTATTTTCCATATATTTTTCAACTGTGCTGTTTCACAAAAGTACTGAACCTTTCTACTCTCATAGCTTCTACAGATTGTAAATTAAAGATAATCATTTTTGCTAAAATAATAATACGTTATTTAACAATTGACTATGGCTTTTCAAATCACCCAGTATTGCTATCTGCAGCGTTAGTTCTAGTTAAATGTTGCAATTCTTCAGCCATTCTAGGACCTGTGACCAAAAAGGAGCTACATATGGACAGTACCAAAATAAATTCTAATGACTCTGCCTCCTCACAGCAAAATCTGCAGAGCTAGGAAGATTGTATCCTCCTACATATAATATTCTATTGGTTGCAAGAATTCTTTGTATAAGAATTTAAATTGAAACATTTGAAATGTTGAATCCGGCGTTGTTTTGCGTGTCAATTCATAAACCATGTGCCATGGAATCGGTACATCGAAAATCTCTTCCAAACTATTTTGCAATTTATATGGCACATCACAAAATCAACTGTTCAAAGGAGACTGGGTGAATCAGGCCTTCATGGTCAAATTGCAGCAATGAAACCACTACTGAGGGACATAAATATGAAGAGGAGACTTGCTTGGACCAAGAAACACAAGCAATAGACATTAGACTGATGGAAATCTGTCCTTTGGTCTGATAAGTTAAGATGTGAGATTTTTGGTTCCAACCGCGGTGTTTTTGTGAGATGCAGAGTAGGTGGACGGATGTGTGATGGTGCTTTGCTTGTGAGACTGTCAGTGATTTATTTGCCTGACTGTGGCCTGCCTGTTAGCTTGCACGATTCTTGCCCTTATCCTTCGACCTCTCATCAACAAGCTGTTTTTCGCCCACAGGAACGTAGTTACGAAAGTTCAATCAGTAAGTCTGGTCTGAATGGATGGTCACTTTTCATTCATCTAGTAAACTCTTAACTCACATTGCTTTCTCTCACTCAGGGCGGGGGGTGAATGCTTCATGATTAACGACTCATGGTGTAATCATAACAACATACAGGAACTCAAGTCCTTCTGCTCACCCGACCTAGAATTCCTTACAATCAAATGCCGGCCATTTTACCTACCAAGATAATTCTCGTCAGTTATAGTCACAGCTGTGCCTATCAGACACCAAGACACCAAGACGGCCGTCAAGGAACTTCACTGGACTATATGCAAACTGGAGATTTTAACAAAGCAAATTTGAGAACAAGGCTACCTAAATTCTACCTGCATATTGATTGCGCTATGTGCATGGGCAATAACCTCTACCACTGCTACTCTAACTTCCGCGATGCATACAAAGCCCTCCCTCGACCTCCCTTCAGCAAATCCGACCACGACTCCATCTTGCTCCTACCGTCTTATAGGCAGAAACTCAAACAGGATGTACCAGTGATGAGAACCATTCAATGCTGGTCTGACCAATTTCATTCATCACCACGCTTCAAGATTGTTTTGATCACGCGGACTGTAAAAGTTTCCGGTCAGCCTCAGAGAACAACATCGACCTATATGCTGACTCGGTGAGAGCGTTTATAAAGAAGTGCATTGGAGATGTTGTACCCACTGTGACTATTAAAATTTACCCTAACCAGAAGCCGTGGGTGGATGGTGGAATTCGTGCAAAACTGAAAGCTCGATCCACCGGATTTAACCATAGAAAGAGGTCTGGGAATATGACCGAATATAAACAGTGTAGTTATTCCCACCGCAAAGCAATCAAACAAGCGAAATGCCAGAACAAGGACAGCGTGGAGTCGCAATTCAATGGCTCAGACACGAGATGTATGTGGCAAGGTCTACAGGAAATCACGGACTACAAAAAGAAAACCAGCCACGTCATGGACACCGACATCACGCTTCCAGACAAACTAAACACCTTCTTTGCTCGCTTTGAGGATAATACAGTGCCACAGTTGCGGACCGCTAACAAGGACTGCGCCCCCCTCACAAGGCTGCTGGCCCAGATGGCACCCCTAGCCGCATCCTTAGAGAATGCGCAGACCAGCTGGCTGGTGGGTTTAAGGACATATTCAAATCACTCCCTATCCCATTCTGTTGTCCCCACATGCTTCAAGATGGCTACCATTTTTCCTGTACCCAAGAAGGCAACGTTAACTGAACTAAATGACTACCACCCTGTAGCACTTACTTCTGTCATCATGAAGTGCTATGAGAGACTAGTCAAGGATCATATCACCTCCACCTCCACCCTAGACCCACTTCAGTTTGCATACCGCCCCAACAGGTCCACAGACGACTTAATCGCCATCACACTGCCCTATCCCATCTGTTCATGGACTGCAGCTCAGCATTCAACACCATAGTACCCTCCAAGCTCATCATTAAGCTGGAGGCCATGGGTCTCAACCCCGCCCTGTGAAATTGGGTCCTGGAATTTCTGAAGGGCTGCCCCCAGGCAGTGAAGGTAGGAAACAACACCTACACTTCGCCGACCCTCAACACTGGGGCCCCACAAGGGTGTGTGCTCAGCCCCCTCCTGTACTCCCTGTTCACCCAGGACTGTGTGGCCATGCACACCGCCAACCCAATCATCAAGTTTGCAGACGACACAACAGTAGTGGGCTTGATTACCAACAACAACGAGACAGCCTATAGGAAGGAGGTGAGGGCACTCGGAGTGTGGTGTCAGGAAAACAACCTCTCACTCAACGTCAACAAAACAAAGGAGATGATCGTGGACTTCAGGAAACAGCAGAGGGAGCACCCCCCTTTCCACATCGAAAGTACAGCAGTGGAGAAGGTGGAAAGTTAAGTTCCTCGGCGTACAAAGACAAACTGAAATGGGCCACCCACAGAGACAGTGTGGAGAAGAAGGCGCAATGGCTCCTTTTCAACCTCAGGAGGCTGAAGAAATTTGTCTTATCACCCAAAACCCTGACAAACTTTTACAGATGCACAATCGAGAGCATCCTGTCAGGCTGTATCACAGCCTGGTACAGCAACTGCACCGCAGTAAGGCTCTCCAGAGGGTGGTGAGGTCTGCACAATGCATCACCGGGGGCATGCCCTACCTGCCCTTCATGACACCTACAGCACCCAATGTCACAGGAAGGCACAGGAAGGCCCAAAAAATCATCAAGGACATCAACCACCCGAGTCACTGCCTGTTCACATCGCTACCATCCAGAAGGGGAGGTCAGTACAGGTACATCAAAGCTGGGGCTGAGAGACTGAAAAACAGCTTCTATCTCAAGGCCATCAGACTGCTTAACAGCAATCACTATCTCAGAGAGGCTGCTGCCTACATTGAGACCCAATCACTGGCCACTTTAATAAATGGATCACAAGTCACTTTTTACAATGCCCCTCCAAATGATGCCACTTTAATAATGTTCACATATGTTACATTACTCATATCACATGTATATACTGTATTTTAGACCATCTATTGCATCTCGCCTATGCCACTCAGCCATCTATCCATATACTTACATGTACATTTTCTCATTCACCCCTTTAGATGTGTGTATTAGGTAGTTGTTGGGGAATTGTTAGATTACTTGTTAGATGTTATTGTACTGTAGGAACTATAAGAACAAGCATTTCACTAGACTCACATTAATATCTGCTAACCATGTGTATGTGACAAATAAAATTTGATAAGCTGAAGGAGATGTGGTAATACATTTTGCCATGACCTTGACCAATAAGACACTAACAAAAGTGATGGTCCTCTGAATGGGCGACTAAGCTGCCTGACTAGAACTAACAAGAAAGGATGACTAGAATCAGCTGACTGAAGCTGGCCGTTTTTAACAAGTAGAGAAGCTCTAGCTAATTAACAAATGAGTTTTCATTATCTGTTCTGCCTTGATTAGTGTGCTGAGTTCTACAGCACAGCTGACTGCAATCTTCAACGTTATTGCATTGGCCAAATGTTACAAAGTAGCGAGGCACAGACTCAGATACATTTAGATTTCTGGGAACAGTCTCATATCGTTGGTGCCGTACACCTTCATCAACAAGCTGGCAAACTAGCGATCATATGGCCAGTCAGAAAAGCTTGTGCTAGGCTGCTGGCTGGAGCAAATTTGCTCAGCTGATCAAGCATGGTTTGCAGTAGTAGCCATAGCTACAGAGTGGAGTGATTTTCAGAATGATTTATCTATTGTGTGTGTGTCATTGAAGCAAGGATTACATGGCCAAATAACAAAACTACTGAGAGTCTTATTTGTTTCATGTAGATGTGTTTATAAGGGTACAAACACGACAAATTGGCGACAAGATTGAACCTGCAATTTACCGATGTGCCACCCGATGCATGCAACGTCAGAATGCACCGTCTATTATAGGGAGAGGGATGCGTGTGTCAAGTGAAAAAACACAGAATTACTTTGCATGAAAGTTAGCTAAAGAATGTGAAAACCTTTACCTGAATAAACATTTCAGGATATATTGGAACATTTGCTGCTTTTGATAGCAGCTGTATTGACGATTGGACAACCTATACTGGACAAAAATATAAATGCAACATGTCAAGTTTTGTTCGCATGTATCATGAGCTGAAATAAAATATCCTAGAAATGTTCCATACACACAAAAGCTTATTTCTCTTACGTTTTGTGCAGAAATGTGTTTACATCCCTGTTAGTGAGCATATTATTATTTGTCAAGATAAGAGATATGCTTACTTAAGTCATTCAAGTTCAACATAGCTAGTCAGCTAGCAAGCGATCCCCATTTCTTGCTAGCTAACCAAATGACACCAGCATCTCTAGCTGTAGCCACTGAAAAAAAGATGGGGAAAAGCTGGTCATTCACACACTCCTCCAATGACATGACATCCTCCCAGCAGCTAGCTAGCTAATGTTATACTCCATGTTTTTAGCTTGCTAAATAAATAGCTAGCTACATAAATACGCAAGACCAGGGGTGTCAAACTCAATCAGCTCACGGACCATATTGAAAAAACACATTGAATTCGCAGGCCAGACATAGCCTATTTATATATACAAAAAAAACATGTAACTGCGACCCAAACTAGCAATTGTTTTATTTGAAAAAATGTCCCTTTAATGTCCACTTATGTACATAGGATACTGTATATAGCATTTCCCCTTTCTAGTTTGATTGTATTGACATTCCCAGCCTTAGAGTCATCCATTTTTGTTCAAAATATTGAGTCATTGAAACTGAAAGTGCATCCCGAACGGTTGTGGCAGCAAACAATGTACCAGGCCAGCTGTGATTTACAATCTGATAGCAATATATTTTGACTACCAAAGAATGTATTGGTGAATTATATGAACTGCATCTATCTATTCTGCCAACAATGCCCAACTCTACATCATGGAATTTGTAGTCAAATAGTTGGTTTTAAAGCATAAACTGGGAATTCAATATTTTCGACTGATATGATTGTCTCTTTCATTTATGCAAAGTAGTTAAAACACTGTCAGTTCCACTTTTATAGGATGATCCCTTATAGGATACTTCAAAATGACTCAATCTCTGTTCTGTGGTGTCCTTCCATCTATCCTCGTGGTCAGGGGATGTACAACCTGCTGGCCCAGGTGACGGGGAGGGAGCGTGTGATGCTCTACAGCCCCCAGGATACATTGCACTTCAACCTGATGGGTAAGACCCCTGGAGGGAGATTTTATCTCCTTGTGTCAGGAAAATGGTATAATACTTCCACAGTAACGAAAGCAAAGTTTCTACATGTACATACCCATCTATTTACTTTCACTACTAACTTAGTATCAGGTGACAAATCTGAGGGTCTGGCCATAGACTGTTCAGACCTGGGGTGGTTCCCAGAGTTTGTGAAGGCTTGGTGGTACTGGTGTACTAGAACCTGGTTTTTCCAATCGCTGGTATGGGCAGGCTGGATGATGAAGGTAAGGGCTCTATTCAAATCTGTAAATCTGAAGAGTTACAGACTCTGCACTAGAAATGTAAAGGTCCTTTCCGATTGAGCTGACATATGCAGTGCTTACCGTGAATGCGGTCTACACTCAAGTGGGAACATTGCCTTTAAATTGCAATCACTCTGTAAAGCTGAACTTCTGCTATGCGGATTGAATAGAGCCCTAAATTCTGATTACACACAAGTCAAACAAACTGAATTAAATTAATTAAACACTAAATAGTATGGAATTTACTGTAATTACCAGAATATACACTGTAAACAGAAGTGTGCAGTTATTGTACATGAGTTACATCAGTTCAATATTGTCCCCGTTTCTCCATCAGACCTGTGATTTCATAACACCATGGCGTTACAGTTTGGCATGGGTGTCAACATCTTCTGGTGCCACCTGCCTGCAGAAGGTTACAACAAGAATGACCCCTATGGAAAATGTTGCAGTTTTACAGCTAATTTCCTGCAATGATTTGATTTAAACACTCAACTGCCGGTACAGCATGGTTGGACATTTTATTGCACAGCGATTACAATTCCTTGAGTCTTCTTAAACATTTTAAAGCTTTGTAAACAGTGAAGCAGCGTCTCCCCAGAGTGTGTTTGAGGGTTATCCTATTAACATTCGCCCCTTATTTGTGTAGTCTTCTTCATCACCATAAGCATCATCAGCAGCAGCATGTCTCAACAAGCAAGAGTATGTGAGGTGGCCTTTTTACATTATTGCTTGAGACAAACGTCAGTGAGGCTCTACCTGATTGGAGGGGGGGGGGGGGGTTACGCAGGCTGTCATTGACTGCTTTGAGGCTCACTCATAGCGGTGGCTGTAATAGACAGGTCCTAAACAGTCTGCCCAAACGAATGAACCAAACACCTGGGTCATATTCATTAGGGCACCTGCACACTGTAGCAAAACATTTCAAACCAATGGCAACAGAATTAAAATAAGCGTATCTTATTGGACAATTCTAGGTAGTCCCTCCTTGTTTGAGCTTTTCTTCAATTTGGCGCCTAATAAACATGATCTGGGTACATTCAAAGACACATCAGTCTTTCAATTCTATTATTTTGTCCCCCCCAAAAAACGAATCAAAAAATGAATAAATCTGAAGTAGAAAGCGGGTGAAATCACAGGTGAAGTTAAATACTGTACATTCTGTTTGTGTGACAATGATTATATCAATTGTGGTAAGAAAGAAGGTGTAGCTTGGGAAGGTGGGATGCATACACAACCTCCTGTGTCCTCTAGACAACACAAGCTTTTGGACTTAAAAGGGCAACTACAACTTTTCGACCTCATCTCCATATGGGAAAACACTTTTCTATGACCTGTGGTCTTAAAATAACGTTTCCTTGTGACATTACAGGGTAGTATTAAAAGTTTTTAAAAATAAATGGATTTTCAAAACCTCCAATGAGTTTCTAACCGAAGGTTGGGTGTTTTCTTGCTCCCCACGTCACCACAACTGTTTGAAAATCACTGTTTTTAAATAACTTGTAATCGGGTAGAAATTTTTACTTTATATACAGTTGAAGTCAGAAGTTTACATACACTTAGGTTGGACTCATTAAAAATTGTTTTTCAACCACTCCACAAATTTCTTGTTAACAAACTATAGTTTTGGCAAGTAGGTTAGGATATCTACTTTGTGCATGACACAAGTAATTTTTACAACGATTGTTTACAGACAGATTATTTCACTGTATTACAATTCTAGTAGGTCAGAAGTTTACATAAACTAAGTTGACTGTGCCTTTAAACAGCTTGGAAAATTCCAGAAAATTATGTCATGGCTTTAGAAGCTTCTGATAGGCTAACTGACATCATTTAAGTCAATTGGAGGTGTACCAATGCCTACCTTGAAACTCAGTGCCTCTTTGCTTGACATCATGGGAAAATCAAAAGAAATCAGCCAAGACCTCAGAAAAAATTGTAGCCCTCCCCAAGTCTGGTTCATCCTTGGAAGAAATGTCCAAACACCTGAAGGTACCACATTCATCTGTACAAACAATAGTACGCAAGTATAAACACCATGGGACCACGCAGCTGTCATACCGCTCAGGAAGGAGACACGTTCTGTCTCCTAGAGATGAACGTAATTTGGTGCGAAAAGTGCAAATCAATCCCAGAACAGCAGCAAAGGACTTTGTGAAGATGCTGGAGGAAACTGGTACAAAAGTATTTATATCCACAGTAAAACGAGTCCTATATCGACATAACCTGAAAGGCCGCTCAGCAAGGAAGAAGGCACTGCTCCAAAACCGCCATAAAAAAGCCAGACTATGGTTTGCAACTGCACATGGAGACAAAGATAGTACTTTTTCATCTGGTCTGATGAAACAAAAAACAGAACTGTTGGCCATAATGACTAGCGTTATGTTTGGAGGAAAAAGGGAGAGGCTTGCAAGCTGAAGAACACCATCCCAACCGTGAAGCACGGGGTTGGCAGCATCATGTTGTGGGGGGGCTTTGCTGCAGGAGGGACTGGTGCACTTCACAAAATAGATGGCTTCATGACGAAGGAAAATTATGTGGATATACTGAAGCAACATCTCAAGACATCAGTCAGAAAGTTAAAGCTTGGTCGCAAATGGGTCTTCCAAATGGACAATGACCCCAAGCATACTTCCAAAGTTGTGGCAAAATGGCTTAAGGACAACAAAGTCAAGGTATTGGAGTGGCCATCACAAAGCCCTGACCTCAATCCCATAGAAAATGTGTGGGCAGAACTGAAAAAGCGTGTGCGAGCAAATTCACCCAACTTATTGTTAGCTTGTGGAAGGCTACCCAAAACGTTTGACCCAAGTTACACAATTTAAAGGCAATGCTACCAAATACTAATTGAGTGTATGTAAACTTCCGACCCACTGGGAATGTGATGAAAGAAATAAAATCTGAAATAAAAATAATTCATTCTCTCTACTATTATTCTGACTTTTCACATTCTTAAAATAAAATGGTGATCCTAACAGACCTAAAACAGGAATAGTGAAAAACTGAGTTTAAATGTATTTGGCTAAGGTGTCTGTAAACTTCTGACTTCAACTGTATATGTTTTTTGTACAAATGCGCCATTGACACTGGTAATGTGCTGGAGATCATGAAAACGAGGTTGAAAAGTGGTGGAGTTGCCCTTTAAGAGACAACAGGTAAACACAAAAAGAGACAAACATACACACCCATGTGCTCATAATTTGGCTTTTAGGACACAGATAAGAGAAATGCAGGGTATAAGAGGGAAAAAAATGTAAATACACACAAAAAAAATGCTTTCACATCCACAGCACACCATGGTAACCCAGTTCAGTTCAGTCCACTGAGACTTTGGGCCATGTCCTCTCTGTTTAGTCAAGGTGAACATAGGGGTTTGAGTGAGGAGGAGGATAGTTCCGGACAGAGGGACATTCAGTGTTATTCTGGAAACAGGGGATGGGATAGCAAAATTATGTAGCCCAAGTAGCCAGTCGCGGTCCAAAGAACCCTATCCAGTCCCAGGTCGCCCCTAGTCGCACTGTATTTCCCCAAATTCTCTGGTGCAGAGCAGTGCCTTCCCCCAGAAAATAAGACATACAGACTTACTCTTCCCCGACAATTAGTGCTTGGTAAGGGCTTTCTGGGTGTCATATATACACCTATGAAGAATTCTCATCATTGGAAAAACAAACAAAAACAAAGACATTAAGAATATGGCACATTGCGCGTGTTTGTGTTCTGTGTTGTGTGCGCTAGCGATTAGGAGAACTGAAGTTACTTAAAGTTTTTTTTCATAAGGTTGCGAAGCAGATGGAGAGGCAAGCCCAATGCAAGGCAGGACACTCCTTCCAACGTGGGCAGCCATTGGTGGACAGACAGGATAGGGACGGAGTTATGCTGCCAGGTCATCATTAAGGAGTCGTTGCCGTGGAGCGATTGGCCTTCATCTTGTCCAACCGTTTAGAGAGGTGGCTGTTGTTCGACTCAAGTTCATCTATCTTGTCCAGCGCTGACCGCAACTGCCATCAAGGGACAGAAAGAACAATAATTTGATTTTATTCAGAGATTCATTCAAAATCAACAATGAATCAAAAACACAAATTGTGTACATTATAACCCAAGTGTGCACTTGTTCACTCCCCCTAAGATTCGAAAGGATTAGGCCATTCCTTTTAAATCCATGCAGGGAAGTCTATTAGTGCACACTTCGGGTAAAGGAGGGAGAAACTATTCCATTCTATTCCACATGACCATGTAATTCTGTCCATTTCAGAAGCAATGTTCTGAACATTGCAGACCCCTGACATCTGGTCTCTGCATAGGAGCTTGATTTAAGCCACATAACTGACAGCTGGGGGGCATACTTCTCTCTGCAGCTTGCGTTTCTCAGCCTTCAACTCGTCCTCCACTTTCTCTGAGTTCTCCGACGCACCCTTGTAGCGGGTCACCTGACCCTCTAGCCTAGTAACCTGCAGATTGGTGATTGGATATGAGTACATGAGAATCTCAGCCTATAACGAGTCAAATTAGCAGTACTTGGACCTGTGATAATTATCTCTTTCCAATCAACTAGGTTAATGACAGTACACTTACATTCTGTTCCAAAGCTGTCACTTCCTGCTCCGATTTGACAAGTTTGAACTTTAGGTCACTAAGTTGCCTGCTGGCATCTCCTGCAAATGTGGGAAAAAAGAAAACAAGGTCTGATGTGCCAATGCAGTAGATACTGAATATGAATCCTATTAAAATAACATAGTTAGGACTAACATACATTTTTATCTTGAGTTATTAATTTCAGTCATAACACGTTACAGTGTCTGTGAATCTTACTCTGCAGGTCTTGTATGTGTGGGTCTGTGCCGTTCTCCAGAACCTCGCCCTCCGGGCTGGAATCCTCCTCAGTCTCGTTCCTCTGTTTCTTCTGCTCTACTTGGGCCTTCAGTTTCTTCACCTATAGAGAGGACCACATTCAGGACAGTTAAAACCTATTAAAATGGTAGCTGTATAAAAACAACAAACATACAGGTAACTGCCAAAATAAAGGAAACACCAACATGAATTGTCTTAATAGGGCGTTGGGCCACCACGAGCCGCCAGAACAGCTTTATTGCACCTTGGCATAGATTCTACAAGTGTCTGGAACTCTATTGGAGGGTTGCGACATTAATCTTCCACGAGAAAATACACTTTTGGTGTTTTGTTGAAGGTGGTAGGATTGTTGTGAGAAGCTTGTGGAAGGCTACCCGAAACGTTTCACCCAAGTTAAACAATTTAAAGACAATACCACCAAATACTAATTGAGTGTATGTAAACTTCTGACACACTGACAATGTGATGAAAGAAATAAAAGCTGAAATAAATCATTATCTGTACTATTATTCTGACATTTCACATTCTTAAAATAAAGTGGTGATCCTAACTGACCTAAGACAGGGATTTTTTTAACGAGGATTAAAGGTCAGGAATTGTGAAAAACTGAGTTTAAATGCATATGTGTATGTAAACTTCCGACTTCAACTGTAAACCATGCCAGGAAAATGCACCCCATACCATAACAGAGCCAGGCCGCCCCCAGGTGGTAAGGGTAGGCAAAAACACATCTGCCACGCTGATGCTCAAAACAGGGGCCCCTCAGGGGTGCGTGCTTAGTCCCCTCCCATACTCCCTGTTCACCCACGACTGCGTGGCCAAGCACGACTCCAACACCATCAAGGTTGCTGACGACACAGCAGTGGTAGGCCTGATCACCGACAACGATGACACAGCCTATAGGGAGGTGGTCAGAGACCTGGCAGTGTGGTCCCAGGACAGAAACCTCTCCTTCAACGTGAGCAAGACAAAGGAGATGATTGTGGACTACAGGAAAAGGAGGGCCAAACACGCTCCCAGTCACATCGAGCGGGTCGAGACTTTCAAGTTCCTTGGTGTCCACATCACCAACTAACTATCATGGTCTAAACACACAAAGAAAGTCACGAAGAGGGCACAACAACGCCTTTTTCCCCTCAGGAGACTGAAAAGATTTATCATTTTTATTTTATTTCACCTTTATTTAACCAGGTAGGCTAGTTGAGAACAAGTTCTCATTTACAACTGCGACCTGGCTAAGATAAAGCACAGCACACATACAACAGAATAAACAAAACATACAGTCAATAATACAGTAGAAAAAGAAATATATATATATATATATATATATATATATACACAATGAGTGCAAATTAGGTAAGGGAGGTAAGGCAATAAATAGGCCACGGTGGCAAAGTAATTACAATATATCAATTAAACACTGGAATGGTAGATTTGCAGAATATGAATGTGCAAGTAGAGATACTGGGGTGCAAAGGAGCAAGATAAATAAATAAATACAGTATTGGGGTAAGGTAGTTGGATAGGCTGTTTACATATGGGCTATGTACAGGTGCAGTGATCTGTGAGCTGCTCTGACAGCTGGTGCTTAAAGCTAGTGAGGGAGATATGAGTCTCCAGCTTCAGAGATTTTTGCAGTTCGCAGCAGAGAACTGGAAGGATAGGGGGCCAAAGGAGGAATTGGCTTTGGGGGTGACCAATTGAGATATACCTGCTGGAGCGTGTGGTACGGGTGGGTGCTGCTATGGTGACCAGAGAGCTGAGATAAGGCGGGGCTTTACCGAGCAGAGACTTGTAGATGACCTGGAGCCAGTGGGTTTGGCGACGAGTATGAAGCGATGGCCAGCCAACGAGCGCATACAGGTCGCAGTGGTGGGTAATATATAGGGCTTTGGTGACAAAACGGATGGCACTGTGATAGACTGCATCGAATTTGTTGAGTAGAGTTTGAGGCTATTTTATAAGATTCCAGTCACCCAATTCATAGATTGTTTTCTCTGCTACCGCACGACAAGCGGTACCGGAGCGCTAAGTCTTGGTCCAAAAGGCTCCTTAACAGCTTCTACCCCCAAGCCATTAGACTGCTGAACAATTAATCAAAATGGCCACCTGGACTATTTGCATTTACGCCCCACCCCCTGTTTTTACACTGCAGCTACTCGCTGTTTATTATCTATGCAAAGCCACTTTACCCCTACCTACACATGCAAATTACCTTGACTAATCTGTACTCCTGCACACTGACTCAGTACTTGTATATAGCCTCATTATTGTTATTTTATTGTGTTACTTTAAACAAAAAACTAAAAAACAAATGTAACTTGTTTATTTAGTAAATATTTTATCTACTCTATTTTCTTAACTGCATTGTTGGCCATGGGCTTGTAAGTAAGCATTTCACTGTAAGGTCTACTACACCTGTTGTATTCAGCATATGCGACAAATACAATTTCATTTCATTTGCCTGATGCCTCTATGGCCAATTCAGTTGAAGAGTTCAGCTAGCGTAATGGGTGACAGACTATGGATAGATGGATGTCCTTACTCACCTGTCCTATCAAGTTCTCCCGCTCGTCAACCAGCTTCCTCAAGCGGATCTCTGAAAGAAAAAAATATTGAGCTGATCTGCTTACAGTATTAAAAATTTCACAGAACTTGTCACCATTATCTGTTTAACTTTGAGTAAGCATCTATAACCCAATCAATACACACTTTCATTATGTTCATGCAAGAACAATCATAAAAACAAGAGCATACAGTAAAACCAATGTTAACATACCAGGGGTGGGAGGAGCCAAGTACATGGATGGGGAGGGGCTGAGTCGGGGTGGGAGGAGTTTAGAGTCACTTGATGCATGCAATGGAGCAGGTGTCCATTGGGAGAGCGTAGGTGAGGGGTGGGGTTATGGTTAGCATGCAGAAACTGGAGAGGAGGGCACACAGCCTCTAGGGCATTTTTATGCTAAACAGCTAATGGATGAGAGAAGTTGACCTGAAGAGATTATGTTTGTGCGTCAATGAGATTGCTGTTGACAGGCAGACAACACATAAGTACTATTATACTATAACACTACATAATTAGTATTATACATTACTAAAGTGTATTTCTCAAAGTTTGTAATTACTTATTTTATTCAATCATGAAAAGGGTCAGAAGGTATTTCCTTACAAAAAGTGCACATGAAGAAACATTTAGACCAGTGATTAACAAGAGAGTCATATTCTTGTATACAATTTGTCTAGCAGTCATATCATATGAATTCAGGAACCATGGCATATGCTGAACACAAAGCAATTTTACAGTATGCGCATGATATCCTAGGGCATGGATTTCACCTGAGATCATTGCCTACATGGAATGGACTTGTAACATGGAGGATTTTTCGGCCAATTATTTTATGGCATAAGAAAATCTCAATCGGTTAGTTTCTCTCTTCATCAAAATACACCAAGCAAGAAAATATTTTTTGTTCTGGGCAAACTTTTGACTACGCTTGGTCGGTATACCGTATTTGGAAATAGCCAGGAGAAACTATTTCTTTTAAGTAAAAAAATAATAATTGCAATATGTTAGCAGATACAGTAGATCGCGTTCTTCATTTCACATTATGAAGCTTTACCGTAATTGCCCTGAGAACAGTTGAGGACATTTACAGCAATGTCCTGGGGATGATTGAGCCAATAGGAAGCTGGGGATGATTAGGTGGCGATGATGGTATAAGGGCCAGATTGGGAATTTAGCCAGAACACCGTGGTTAACACCCCTACTCTTAACATGTGTGTTTGTAAATAGCACAATGGGAGAAAGCCGGAGCAGTCCAGCTGTGTATTGACAAGGGTCGCGTTTTATATTTAAAGTCAAGTGTTTTTTGCTTCAAGCGCGATCAGGGAAGTGCAACTGTAGTTTTCCTTCACAGAAAATACATTAGTGCAGCACATTTGACAGAAAATAGCTTCCTTTTTATCAACTGAAGTGTAACGCTATTTGGCTGGCAGCCACAAAAGTAAATGAGCTTGCAATGAAAAAGCAAGGTCTTCCTTGCAAAAACGATGCATTGCCATCATACTGTATTTCGAATGTTTATCATAGAAAGAATGTAGCCAGCTACTTTTCCTAATGTTTCGCTTAAAGTTAATCTCGCATTTTACAAGAGAAAAGTAGTCTGGTTACACTAAGAAAAGGATCAGAAAAGTAGCTACACATCATTCAGAGAACTGTCTGCTGATAGAATGCTCGTTTGTGAATTCTCATCTGAGTGGAGAAGTGAAACTGAAGCACAAAAGTAGTCTGATGCCGAGCAGACATTTTAATAAGCATTTTAGATCTGCATTTACAAAATTCAGCAAGATATTTGTTATGTTTTATATTTTTTTCCTGCGTTAAAAACAGAATTCTGCATTAACTTAAGTTTAACTTGTTAGTTGTCTAAGTAAGTGGCTGAATTAATAAGGTGACGGGGCATAGTATGGTGTTAGCTTTCTGCTG
Organism: Oncorhynchus kisutch; assembly: GCF_002021735.2. NCBI lineage: Eukaryota > Metazoa > Chordata > Actinopteri > Salmoniformes > Salmonidae > Oncorhynchus > Oncorhynchus kisutch. The sequence continues at coordinate 4,496,837 of NC_034199.2, forward strand.
TGTTTGAGAACTCAAAGCCCTTTGGACGAATTATCTGTAATGCTACCACTGCTGGATTTCCTTGCGTTTTTGGTCCTCTTCATTCACGTTCCGTCTGAGCAGGCAGGCCCCTTCCCCAGCGACTCCACACAGACATGCATGAGTCAAAACTTAATTTGCACAAAGTCTGCCATTCACATTTAGCTTGTAAATGTCCAAACTGACCAAAAAATTACATTTGGTAGCTCCTACGTATACCTCCTACGTATACATGTATACCTTTATGAGCTGGATTGCCTGTCTTTGCAATTAGTTTATTTTCATTTGGGATCATTAACATATTTAGCTAGCAGCCTCCATGGAAATTCACTATTGCTTGTGCCAATTATGTTAGCATTCTGGTTAGACAGCCAATGGGTTGTTTTTTTGGCGCCCCCTTGTGTACTAGGCCGGTAATTCCATAAATCACAGGATGAGAGAAGGACGGTATGACGATACGAATATCATGCATTGCAATATAAACATTGTGCCTTGAATAGATGAAGAAAAACATACTGTCATTCAACCAATCAATATTACATTATTACAGTATAGGTATATAGGTGCTGCAGATTTATACGAGAGTATGGGCAATGTACCCTACCAGGGCCAGGCAAGTAGTAACACATTTGATTGATTCTACTTATCAACTACTACTAGTCTTAAATGAATGGTTTTCTTAGTTGAATCAGGTGTGTTACTGCTTGTTTGTGGAAAAACAGCCTGCGTGGTAAGATTACCCACCCCTTATGGCAAACTTCCCCAAAAATGTGCTAAAATACACACATGCTGTGAAGTCAAAGTATTTGGACAGTGGCATATTTGTTGTTGCATGGCCATCATATGTCTAATGTTTATCATAGTCAGCTTTAATTTGAGGGTGTTTTCATCCAAATTGGGGTACCCGTTTAGAAATGACTGCACTTTTCGTACATTGTCCACCCATTTTAGGGAACCAAAAGTATTTGAACAAATTCACATATGTGTATTAAAGTAGTCAAATGTTTAGTATTTGGTCCCATATTCCAAGCAATGACTACATCAAGCTTATACCCAATAGAAACGTATGGTAAATAATGTATTGTGTCATTTTGGAGTCACTTTTGTTGTAAATAAGAATATAATATTTCTAAACACTTCTACATTAATGTGGATGCTACAATGATTATGGATAATCATGAATACTGATGAGTGAGAAAACTATAGAGCCATACACATCATCCCCCTCAACCTCTCCTGTTTAGCATGTTTTGGGGTTATGGTCTTGTGCCTCTAACTTTCTCACTCATCATTATTCGTAATCATGGTAGCGTCACATTAATGTAGAAGTGTTTAGAAACATTCTATTCTTATTTAAAATAAAAGTGACCATAGAAATGTAATGTTAAATAATGTATTGGGCACAACATAATCTGAAACAACAAAAACAAACTGCAAATACATCAAACAAGCTTAGTGTAGTCATTGAGTACTAGGAATATAGGCCCAAATACTACACTTTTGAGTACTTTAACACACAAATGAATTTGTCCAAATACTTTTGGTTCCCTAAAATGGGGGGACCAGTGCATGTACAAAAAGTGCTGAACAAAAAGTACGCTCAAATTAAATTAATGTGGATGCTACACTTTACCTCATAGTATAATTTCAAATCCAAAGTGCTGGAATACAAAGCCAAAACAAAATATATGTCACAAATACTTTGACCTCAAAATACAGTACATCGAATTATAACTTTGGAAGGAATTGTAATGGTACTTGCTTTGGCTGTATTAGTTGAGACTCTTTGCACTTTCATAAATATTTGCTGTTGTTTATATTGAGTGCAGACTTAAAAACTAGGACATTCGGCAGTCCTCTTTTCCCTTGCCTTTTACTTTCTTACTGCCTTTTTTCAAGCCTGTCCTAGATTGCTCGTTGTTGCCCTCTGCACTCTGACTACTTTCTCTTCTACCCTGCTGTGACCCATACTGGATTGCCTCTTCCCCCTCCTCTACTGGCAAAGCCTCTACCTCAGTTGCATTCTGCTGCCTCTCGCTCTCCCCTACACCTTGCTGTTCAACAGTCACACTCCCTCCCTCCTCTGCAATGTCTTTCTGGTTGTATGTTACACTAACCCCCTCCTCTAATGTGATTAGTTGTTGTTCTCCATTCACGTTCTGGCCCTCAACTATGGTTTGTGCTTTTTCTTCATGGCTTCGGAGCTCCTCTGGTGCATTATCCGACCCCCCTTCAATTGATTGCTGTGCCACTATCGTGCTAACTCCCTCTGTGTCCTGCGGTTTGTCATCCTCCTCTTCCTGGTTACCCTTCTCTTTACCAAGCTCTACCTCTATTTTGTATCCTACCGACATCGTTCTCATTTCCTGGCTGACCTCCTCTTGGGATGCTATTGGGAATACATTTGCAGGAACCACTGAAACTAGGTCAGAAAAGTCAAACGATTGACCCTCATTTTCATGCTCCTTGTCATTCCACGGCTTACTGGGTCCAGGTACCTTGTTACCCTCCAGCTTGGCCTCAATGGGATCATCTTGCTCTTCTGCTTTAGCCACCATAGTGCATGGTCCACTTTCATTGTGGCTCTGTTCCCTAAAAGAGTCAATTGTCACCGGAGTTTCTTTTACAGGGTCCTGTAGTCGTGTTTCTGTATAATTCAGCTCGGTCTCTGTAGAGATCCCTCCATTTGATGCCTCTTCTGCATCATTCAGCTCGGTCTCTGTAGAGATCCCTCCATTTGATGCCTCTTCTGCATCAAGTGTTTCTGTATCATTCAGCTCAGTCTCTGTAGAGATCCCTCCATTTGATGCCTCTTCTGCATCAAATGTTTCTGTATCATTCAGCTCGGTCTCTGTAGAGATCCCTCCATTTGATGCCTCTTCTGCATCAAGTGTTTCTGTATCATTCAGCTCGGTCTCTGTAGAGATCCCTCCATTTGATGCCTCTTCTGCATCAAATGTTTCTGTATCATTCAGCTCGGTCTCTGTAGAGATCCCTCCATTTGATGCCTCTTCTGCATCAAGTGTTTCTGGCTTGTTGTTTTCATACAAGTGCCTGTCAGTGACTGGACAACCAGGTAGATCCACCAATTGTTCAGGCAGTCTTATCGTCTCAGCAGCAGGGCAGTTGCGGTCAAGCGATATGCTACAACATTTCTCATCTGCTGAATTGTTGCATTTCTCTACATTTGCTGGCATTGCCATTGAAGTGTCTTCATGTTCAAGTGCATTTGTACGCTCTTCTGGGCTCCCATTTGGTTTATCTTGACCTGCCTCTTTTAGGTCTTGTGTTGCATTTTCATTTGCCTGGTCTGGGTGAGTAGCGACACCATCATGGAAGATAAGGTCTTCAGGTTCCACGCTCTCCTTGAGCTCTGGTCTTAGGACGATGGGACTGTGAAAGTTATTCCCCTGTTCCTTTGAGTTTTGGATAGTTTGTTCCTCTTCAACTGAGACCTTGATTGCATCTTCCTCTTTGACATTGTTTGAATTCCCAACTGTGGACTGTTTCAAGTCCAATGGACATTTTGGGTCAGCTGAAGAGTTCAAACAGTCTCCAAAGTTATCAGGGTTGGTTGTGTACCCTGACTCGTCCTTTTGGGTACCAGTATCTGTTGTCGATTCTAATTCCTCCATAGGGTTATAAGCGCTGGTTATACACTTGGAGTGATCAACAGGATCAGCAATACCAATGTTGGACTCAAGGGATAATACTGATATCTCGCCTTCTGATTTCTCTAATTCCATTGTAGGTTTGTGTTTGTCCTTTTTCATTTTCTTCTTTTTCTTCTTTGAGACAACTTCCTCACTCTTAGCTTGGTCAGTCAGAGATACTTCAATGGTAGGCTCTACTCGGTCTTCTTCTAGTTGTTCTTCCTTCAGGTTCAGTCCCTCAGCTATGGTTTGTACTTTTTGTTCAGGGCTTTGGAGCTCTCGATCTGGTGAACTACTGGTCCCCTCCTCTCGCTGTGTCTCTATTGTGATAACCTCCTCTCCTACCGCCTCTACTGGCTCCTTATCGCTTGGGGTGGAGCCCACATCCTCTTCTGTTGTGCTCATCTTATCTCCCTGCGTTTCATCACCTTGTTTCTCACCCTTCTTCTTGCCTTTCTTTTTCTTTTTGCCTCCTTGGGACTGTGGCTGCATGTCAGTGGTCTCTGGCAACACACATGCCTTTTTTGTTTTCTGAGGCTCAGGTTGAGGCTCAGGGTTTGATTCGACTGGGGTCTTAGGAGTATCAAGGTCTGTCCCTAGGCTAATCTGTGTGCCATTTGTCATGGAGACTACACACGTTTCTGTTGTGCTCTTCTTATGGTCTTCCTGCTTTACGTCGCTTTGTGTCTCTCCCTTCTTCTTCTTGCCTTTCTTCTTCTTGTTGCCTGCTTGGGCCTGTGGCTGCAGGTCAGTTATCTCTGGTAACGCTTCAACCTTTTTTGTTTTCTGAAGCTCAGGGTTTGATTTGATTGGGCTCTTACTAGTATCAAGGTCTGTCCCTTGGCTAATCTGTGTGCCATTTTTCATGGTGTCCTCAATGGTTTCCCTAGGCAGAGGATATGAGTCTAAACATTTCACGTCTTTACTCGATTTGTTTTTCTCTTGTTCAGCTGCTGCACCATATTCTGAGGTAGGCTCTTTTGAGGACATCTCTTTGGTGTCGTCACTGCTCTTGACAACTTTGGTCTCTGCCTCATCTGCCTTGTCATTTTTTATTCCCATTTCCCCTTCGCTTGCAACCTCTACTCTGCCTTGCCCTGTCCCCTCTACACCTGCTGCTTCATACCCCTCCCCCGCTACTGTAACCTCTTCCTCAGGACCTGTTACAAGCACAAGTACCTCAGAATCACAGACCGGTCCACTTTTGACCTCTACTAATGGTATGCCATTGTCAGAGTCTTTGTTGACATCACTGCCTTCAATTTCAACCTCCTCCCCCAATGTGGGTGAGAATGGCTGAGCCTCCCTTGATGTTTCTGTTTCAGAAACACCAACAAGGCTACAGGGGGTGGGCGAGGTCAGATGGTTCTCTTGAGCCTCCTCCTCGTGTGTATCCTCTTGCTGCCTGGACCTTCCTGGATCCACCACCTTATCTCCTCTACTTCCCAACTCCGTCTCCTGAGCTCTGCCTAGGAGACCATGAGGGATACCATGAGGGTGAAATAGGCCAAACACTGTGGCTTGGAGTTTCAAATAAACATTTTTCTGATGA